>NW_027362768.1:178676182-179101182 GCF_046119375.1 Phyllobates terribilis
AGGATGTGTCCTGTGTGGTGTAGTATATAGAGGATGTGTCCCGTGTGGTGTAGTATATAGAGGATGTGTCCCGTGCGGTGTAGTATATAGAGGATGTGTCCCGTGTGATGTAGTATATAGAGGATGTGTGCCATGTGGTGTAGTATATAGAGGATGTGTCCCGTGTGGTGCAGTATATAGAGGATGTGTCCTGTGTGGTGTAGTATATAGAGGATGTGTCCTGTGTGGTGTAGTATATAGAGAATGTGTCCTGTGTGGTGTAGTATATAGAGGATGTGTCCCGTGTGGTGCAGTATATAGAGGATGTGTCCTGTGTGGTGTAATATATAGAGGATGTGTCCCGTGTGGTGCAGTATATAGAGGATGTGTCCTGTGTGGTGTAGTATATAGAGGATGTGTCCCGTGTGGTGCAGTATATAGAGGATGTGTCCTGTGTGGTGTAGTATATAGAGGATGTGTCCTGTGTGGTGTAGTATATAGAGGATGTGTCCCGTGTGGTGCAGTATATAGAGGATGTGTCCTGTGTGGTGTAATATATAGAGGATGTGTCCCGTGTGGTGCAGTATATAGAGGATGTGTCCTGTGTGGTGTAGTATATAGAGGATGTGTCCTGTGTGGTGTAGTATATAGAGGATGTGTCCAGTGTGGTGTAGTATATAGAGGATGTGTCCCGTGTGGTGCAGTATATAGAGGATGTGTCCAGTGTGGTGTAGTATATAGAGGATGTGTCCTGTGTGGTGTAGTATATAGAGGATGTGTCCCGTGCGGTGTAGTATATAGAGGATGTGTCCCGTGTGATGTAGTATATAGAGGATGTGTCCCATGTGGTGTAGTATATAGAAGATGTGTCCCATGTGGTGCAGTATATAGAGGATGTGTCCTGTGTGGTGTAGTATATAGAGGATGTGTCCCGTGTGGTGCAGTATATAGAGGATGTGTCCTGTGTGGTGTAGTATATAGATTATGTGTCCCGTGTGGTGTAGTATATAGAGGATGTGTCCCGTGTGGTGCAGTATATAGAGGATGTGTCCCGTGTGGTGCAGTATATAGAGGATGTGTCCTGTGTGGTGTAGTATACAGAGGATGTGTCCAGTGTGGTGTAGTATATAGAGGATGTGTCCCGTGTGGTGTAGTATATAGAGGATGTGTCCCGTGTGGTGTAGTATATAGAGGATGTGTCCTGTGTGGTGTAGTATATAGAGGATGTGTCCTGTGTGGTGTAGTATATAGAGGATGTGTCCTGTGTGGTGTAGTATATAGAGGATGTGTCCCGTGTGGTGCAGTATATAGAGGACGTGTCCCGTGTGGAGTAGTATATAGAGGATGTGTCCCGTGTGGTGTAGTATACAGAGGATGTGTCCTGTGTGGTGTAGTATATAGAGGATGTGTCCTGTGTGGTGTAGTATATAGAGGATGTGTCCTGTGTGGTGTAGTATATAGAGGATGTGTCCCGTGTGGTGTAGTATATAGATTATGTGTCCCGTGTGGTGTAGTATATAGAGGATGTGTCCCGTGTGGTGTAGTATATAGAGGATGTGTCCCGTGTGGTGTAGTATATAGAGGATGTGTCCTGTGTGGTGTAGTATATAGAGGATGTGTCCTGTGTGGTGTAGTATATAGAGGATGTGTCCCGTGTGGTGTAGTATATAGAGGATGTGTCCAGTGCAGTGTAGTATATAGAGTATGTGTCCTGTGTGGTGTAGTATATAGAGGATGTGTCCTGTGCTGTAGTATATAGAGGATGTGTCCCGTGTGGTGCAGTATATAGAGGATGTGTCCCGTGTGGTGCAGTATATAGAGGATGTGTCCCGTGTGATGTAGTATATAGAGGATGTGTCCCATGTGGTGTAGTATATAGAGGATGTGTCCCATGTGATGCAGTATATAGAGGATGTGTCCCGTGTGGTGTAGTATATAGAGGATGTGTCCCTTGTGGTGTAGTATATAGAGGATGTGTCCTGTGTGGTGTAGTATATAGAGGATGTGTCCCGTGTGGTGTAGTATATAGATTATGTGTCCCGTGTGGTGTAGTATATAGAGGATGTGTCCCGTGTGGTGCAGTATATAGAGGATGTGTCCCGTGTGGTGCAGTATATAGAGGATGTGTCCTGTGTGGTGTAGTATATAGAGGATGTGTCCAGTGTGGTGTAGTATATAGAGGATGTGTCCCGTGTGGTGCAGTATATAGAGGATGTGTCCAGTGTGGTGAAGTATATAGAGGATGTGTCCTGTGTGGTGTAGTATACAGAGGATGTGTCCAGTGTGGTGTAGTATATAGAGGATGTGTCCCGTGTGGTGTAGTATATAGAGGATGTGTCCCGTGTGGTGTAGTATATAGAGGATGTGTCCCGTGTGGTGTAGTATATAGAGGATGTGTCCTGTGTGGTGTAGTATATAGAGGATGTGTCCTGTGTGGTGTAGTATATAGAGGATGTGTCCCGTGTGGTGCAGTATATAGAGGACGAGTCCCGTGTGGAGTAGTATATAGAGGATGTGTCCCGTGTGGTGTAGTATACAGAGGATGTGTCCTGTGTGGTGTAGTATATAGAGGATGTGTCCTGTGTGGTGTAGTATATAGAGGATGTGTCCTGTGTGGTGTAGTATATAGAGGATGTGTCCCGTGTGGTGTAGTATATAGATTATGTGTCCCGTGTGGTGTAGTATATAGAGGATGTGTCCCGTGTGGTGTAGTATATAGAGGATGTGTCCCGTGTGGTGTAGTATATAGAGGATGTGTCCTGTGTGGTGTAGTATATAGAGGATGTGTCCTGTGTGGTGTAGTATATAGAGGATGTGTCCCGTGTGGTGTAGTATATAGAGGATGTGTCCCGTGTGGTGTAGTATATAGAGGATGTGTCCAGTGCAGTGTAGTATATAGAGTATGTGTCCTGTGTGGTGTAGTATATAGAGGATGTGTCCTGTGCTGTAGTATATAGAGGATGTGTCCCGTGTGGTGCAGTATATAGAGGATGTGTCCCGTGTGGTGCAGTATATAGAGGATGTGTCCCGTGTGATGTAGTATATAGAGGATGTGTCCCATGTGGTGTAGTATATAGAGGATGTGTCCCATGTGATGCAGTATATAGAGGATGTGTCCCGTGTGGTGTAGTATATAGAGGATGTGTCCCTTGTGGTGTAGTATATAGAGGATGTGTCCTGTGTGGTGTAGTATATAGAGGATGTGTCCTGTGTGGTGTAGTATATAGAGGATGTGTCCCATGTGATGCAGTATATAGAGGATGTGTCCCGTGTGGTGTAGTATATAGAGGATGTGTCCTGTGTGGTGTAGTATATAGAGGATGTGTCCTGTGTGGTGTAGTATATAGAGGATGTGTCCTGTGTGGTGTAGTATATAGAGGATGTGTCCCGTGTGGTGCAGTATATAGAGGATGTGTCCTGTGTGGTGTAGTATATAGAGGATGTGTCCTGTGTGGTGTAGTATATAGAGGATGTGTCCAGTGTGGTGTAGTATATAGAGGATGTGTCCCGTGTGGTGCAGTATATAGAGGATGTGTCCAGTGTGGTGTAGTATATAGAGGATGTGTCCTGTGTGGTGTAGTATATAGAGGATGTGTCCTGTGTGGTGTAGTATATAGAGGATGTGTCCTGTGTGGTGTAGTATATAGAGGATGTGTCCTGTGTGGTGTAGTATATAGAGGATGTGTCCTGTGTGGTGTAGTATATAGAGGATGTGTCCTGTGTGGTGTAGTATATAGAGGATGTGTCCTGTGTGGTGTAGTATATAGAGGATGTGTCCCGTGTGGTGTAGTATATAGAGGATGTGTCCCGTGTGGTGCAGTATATAGAGGATGTGTCCTGTGTGGTGTAGTATATAGAGGATGTGTCCCGTGTGGTGTAGTATATAGAGGATGTGTCCCGTGCGGTGTAGTATATAGAGGATGTGTCCCGTGCGGTGTAGTATATAGAGGATGTGTCCAGTGTGGTGTAGTATATAGAGGATGTGTCCCGTGTGGTGTAGTATATAGAGGATGTGTCCCTTGTGGTGTAGTATATAGAGGATGTGTCCTGTGTGGTGCAGTATATAGAGGATGTGTCCCGTGTGATGTAGTATATAGAGGATGTGTCCCATGTGGTGTAGTATATAGAGGATGTGTCCCATGTGATGCAGTATATAGAGGATGTGTCCCGTGTGGTGTAGTATATAGAGGATGTGTCCCTTGTGGTGTAGTATATAGAGGATGTGTCCTGTGTGGTGTAGTATATAGAGGATGTGTCCCGTGTGGTGTAGTATATAGATTATGTGTCCCGTGTGGTGTAGTATATAGAGGATGTGTCCCGTGTGGTGCAGTATATAGAGGATGTGTCCCGTGTGGTGCAGTATATAGAGGATGTGTCCTGTGTGGTGTAGTATATAGAGGATGTGTCCAGTGTGGTGTAGTATATAGAGGATGTGTCCCGTGTGGTGCAGTATATAGAGGATGTGTCCAGTGTGGTGAAGTATATAGAGGATGTGTCCTGTGTGGTGTAGTATACAGAGGATGTGTCCAGTGTGGTGTAGTATATAGAGGATGTGTCCCGTGTGGTGTAGTATATAGAGGATGTGTCCCGTGTGGTGTAGTATATAGAGGATGTGTCCTGTGTGGTGTAGTATATAGAGGATGTGTCCTGTGTGGTGTAGTATATAGAGGATGTGTCCTGTGTGGTGTAGTATATAGAGGATGTGTCCCGTGTGGTGCAGTATATAGAGGACGAGTCCCGTGTGGAGTAGTATATAGAGGATGTGTCCCGTGTGGTGTAGTATACAGAGGATGTGTCCTGTGTGGTGTAGTATATAGAGGATGTGTCCTGTGTGGTGTAGTATATAGAGGATGTGTCCTGTGTGGTGTAGTATATAGAGGATATGTCCCGTGTGGTGTAGTATATAGATTATGTGTCCCGTGTGGTGTAGTATATAGAGGATGTGTCCCGTGTGGTGTAGTATATAGAGGATGTGTCCCGTGTGGTGTAGTATATAGAGGATGTGTCCTGTGTGGTGTAGTATATAGAGGATGTGTCCTGTGTGGTGTAGTATATAGAGGATGTGTCCCGTGTGGTGTAGTATATAGAGGATGTGTCCCGTGTGGTGTAGTATATAGAGGATGTGTCCAGTGCAGTGTAGTATATAGAGTATGTGTCCTGTGTGGTGTAGTATATAGAGGATGTGTCCTGTGCTGTAGTATATAGAGGATGTGTCCCGTGTGGTGCAGTATATAGAGGATGTGTCCCGTGTGGTGCAGTATATAGAGGATGTGTCCCGTGTGATGTAGTATATAGAGGATGTGTCCCATGTGGTGTAGTATATAGAGGATGTGTCCCATGTGATGCAGTATATAGAGGATGTGTCCCGTGTGGTGTAGTATATAGAGGATGTGTCCCTTGTGGTGTAGTATATAGAGGATGTGTCCTGTGTGGTGTAGTATATAGAGGATGTGTCCTGTGTGGTGTAGTATATAGAGGATGTGTCCCGTGTGGTGCAGTATATAGAGGATGTGTCCTGTGTGGTGTAGTATATAGAGGATATGTCCTGTGTGGTGTAGTATATAGAGGATGTGTCCAGTGTGGTGTAGTATATAGAGGATGTGTCCCGTGTGGTGCAGTATATAGAGGATGTGTCCAGTGTGGTGTAGTATATAGAGGATGTGTCCCGTGTGGTGTAGTATATAGAGGATGTGTCCAGTGTGGTGTAGTATATAGAGGATGTGTCCCGTGTGGTGTAGTATATAGAGGATGTGTCCCTTGTGGTGTAGTATATAGAGGATGTGTCCTGTGTGGTGCAGTATATAGAGGATGTGTCCCGTGCTGTGCAGTATATAGAGGATGTGTCCTGTGTGGTGCAGTATATAGAGGATGTGTCCTGTGTGGTGTAGTATATAGAGGGTGTGTCCCGTGTGGTGTAGTATATAGAGGATGTGTCCCGTGTGGTGTAGTATATAGAGGATGTGTCCCGTGTGGTGTAGTATATAGAGGATGTGTCCTGTGTGGTGTAGTATATAGAGGATGCGTCTTGTGTGGTGTAGTATATAGAGGATGTGTCCTGTGTGGTGTAGTATATAGAGGATGTGTCCCGTGTGGTGTAGTATATAGAGGATGTGTCCCGTGTGGTGTAGTATATAGAGGATGTGTCCAGTGCAGTGTAGTATATAGAGTATGTGTCCTGTGTGGTGTAGTATATAGAGGATGTGTCCTGTGCTGTAGTATATAGAGGATGTGTCCCGTGTGGTGCAGTATATAGAGGATGTGTCCCGTGTGGTGCAGTATATAGAGGATGTGTCCCGTGTGATGTAGTATATAGAGGATGTGTCCCATGTGGTGTAGTATATAGAGGATGTGTCCCATGTGGTGCAGTATATAGAGGATGTGTCCCGTGTGGTGTAGTATATAGAGGATGTGTCCCTTGTGGTGTAGTATATAGAGGATGTGTCCTGTGTGGTGTAGTATATAGAGGATGTGTCCTGTGTGGTATAGTATATAGAGGATGTGTCCCGTGTGGTGCAGTATATAGAGGATGTGTCCTGTGTGGTGTAGTATATAGAGGATGTGTCCTGTGTGGTGTAGTATATAGAGGATGTGTCCTGTGTGGTGTAGTATATAGAGGATGTGTCCTGTGTGGTGTAGTATATAGAGGATGTGTCCCGTGTGGTGTAGTATATAGAGGATGTGTCCAGTGTGGTGTAGTATATAGAGGATGTGTCCCGTGTGGTGTAGTATATAGAGGATGTGTCCCTTGTGGTGTAGTATATAGAGGATGTGTCCTGTGTGGTGTAGTATATAGAGGATGTGTCCCGTGTGGTGTTGTATATAGAGGATGTGTCCCGTGTGGTGCAGTATATAGAGGATGTGTCCCGTGTGATGTAGTATATAGAGGATGTGTCCCATGTGGTGTAGTATATAGAGGATGTGTCCCATGTGGTGCAGTATATAGAGGATGTGTCCCGTGTGGTGTAGTATATAGAGGATGTGTCCCTTGTGGTGTAGTATATAGAGGATGTGTCCTGTGTGGTGTAGTATATAGAGGATGTGTCCCGTGTGGTATAGTATATAGAGGATGTGTCCCGTGTGGTGCAGTATATAGAGGATGTGTCCTGTGTGGTGTAGTATATAGAGGATGTGTCCTGTGTGGTGTAGTATATAGAGGATGTGTCCTGTGTGGTGTAGTATATAGAGGATGTGTCCTGTGTGGTGTAGTATATAGAGGATGTGTCCCGTGTGGTGTAGTATATAGAGGATGTGTCCAGTGTGGTGTAGTATATAGAGGATGTGTCCCGTGTGGTGTAGTATATAGAGGATGTGTCCCTTGTGGTGTAGTATATAGAGGATGTGTCCTGTGTGGTGTAGTATATAGAGGATTTGTCCCGTGTGGTGTAGTATATAGAGGATGTGTCCTGTGTGGTGCAGTATATAGAGGATGTGTCCCGTGCTGTGCAGTATATAGAGGATGTGTCCTGTGTGGTGCAGTATATAGAGGATGTGTCCTGTGTGGTGTAGTATATAGAGGGTGTGTCCCGTGTGGTGTAGTATATAGAGGATGTGTCCCGTGTGGTGTAGTATATAGAGGATGTGTCCCGTGTGGTGTAGTATATAGAGGATGTGTCCTGTGTGGTGTAGTATATAGAGGATGCGTCTTGTGTGGTGTAGTATATAGAGGATGTGTCCTGTGTGGTGTAGTATATAGAGGATGTGTCCCGTGTGGTGTAGTATATAGAGGATGTGTCCCGTGTGGTGTAGTATATAGAGGATGCGTCCAGTGCAGTGTAGTATATAGAGTATGTGTCCTGTGTGGTGTAGTATATAGAGGATGTGTCCTGTGCTGTAGTATATAGAGGATGTGTCCCGTGTGGTGCAGTATATAGAGGATGTGTCCCGTGTGGTGCAGTATATAGAGGATGTGTCCCGTGTGATGTAGTATATAGAGGATGTGTCCCATGTGGTGTAGTATATAGAGGATGTGTCCCATGTGGTGCAGTATATAGAGGATGTGTCCCGTGTGGTGTAGTATATAGAGGATGTGTCCCTTGTGGTGTAGTATATAGAGGATGTGTCCTGTGTGGTGTAGTATATAGAGGATGTGTCCTGTGTGGTATAGTATATAGAGGATGTGTCCCGTGTGGTGCAGTATATATAGGATGTGTCCTGTGTGGTGTAGTATATAGAGGATGTGTCCTGTGTGGTGTAGTATATAGAGGATGTGTCCAGTGTGGTGTAGTATATAGAGGATGTGTCCCGTGTGGTGCAGTATATAGAGGATGTGTCCAGTGTGGTGTAGTATATAGAGGATGTGTCCCGTGTGGTGTAGTATATAGAGGATGTGTCCAGTGTTGTGTAGTATATAGAGGATGTGTCCCGTGTGGTGTAGTATATAGAGGATGTGTCCCTTGTGGTGTAGTATATAGAGGATGTGTCCTGTGTGGTGTAGTATATAGAGGATGTGTCCTGTGTGGTGTAGTATATAGAGGATGTGTCCCGTGTGGTGCAGTATATAGAGGATGTGTCCTGTGTGGTGTAGTATATAGAGGATGTGTCCTGTGTGGTGTACTATATAGAGGATGTGTCCAGTGTGGTGTAGTAAATAGAGGATGTGTCCCGTGTGGTGCAGTATATAGAGGATGTGTCCAGTGTGGTGTAGTATATAGAGGATGTGTCCTGTGTGGTGTAGTATATATAGGTTGTGTCCCGTGTGGTGTAGTATATAGAGGATGTGTCCCGTGTGGTGTAGTATATAGAGGATGTGTCCTGTGTGGTGTACTATATAGAGGATGTGTCCAGTGTGGTGTAGTAAATAGAGGATGTGTCCCGTGTGGTGCAGTATATAGAGGATGTGTCCCGTGTGGTGCAGTATATAGAGGATGTGTCCTGTGTGGTGTAGTATATAGAGGATGTGTCCTGTGTGGTGTAGTATATAGAGGATGTGTCCCGTGTGGTGCAGTATATAGAGGATGTGTCCTGTGTGGTGTAGTATATAGAGGATGTGTCCTGTGTGGTGTACTATATAGAGGATGTGTCCAGTGTGGTGTAGTAAATAGAGGATGTGTCCCGTGTGGTGCAGTATATAGAGGATGTGTCCAGTGTGGTGTAGTATATAGAGGATGTGTCCCGTGTGGTGCAGTATATAGAGGATGTGTCCCGTGTGGTGTAGTATATAGAGGATGTGTCCCGTGTGGTGTAGTATATAGAGGATGTGTCCTGTGTGGTGTAGTATATAGAGGATGTGTCCCGTGTGGTGCAGTATATAGAGGACGTGTCCCGTGTGGAGTAGTATATAGAGGATGTGTCCCGTGTGGTGTAGTATACAGAGGATGTGTCCTGTGTGGTGTAGTATATAGAGGATGTGTCCTGTGTGGTGTAGTATATAGAGGATGTGTCCAGTGTGGTGTAGTATATAGAGGATGTGTCCCGTGTGGTGTAGTATATAGAGGATGTGTCCCGTGTGGTGTAGTATATAGAGGATGTGTCCCTTGTGGTGTAGTATATAGAGGATGTGTCCTGTGTGGTGTAGTATATAGAGGATGTGTCCTGTGTGGTGTACTATATAGAGGATGTGTCCAGTGTGGTGTAGTAAATAGAGGATGTGTCCCGTGTGGTGCAGTATATAGAGGATGTGTCCCGTGTGGTGCAGTATATAGAGGATGTGTCCTGTGTGGTGTAGTATATAGAGGATGTGTCCTGTGTGGTGTAGTATATAGAGGATGTGTCCCGTGTGGTGCAGTATATAGAGGATGTGTCCTGTGTGGTGTAGTATATAGAGGATGTGTCCTGTGTGGTGTACTATATAGAGGATGTGTCCAGTGTGGTGTAGTAAATAGAGGATGTGTCCCGTGTGGTGCAGTATATAGAGGATGTGTCCAGTGTGGTGTAGTATATAGAGGATGTGTCCCGTGTGGTGCAGTATATAGAGGATGTGTCCCGTGTGGTGTAGTATATAGAGGATGTGTCCCGTGTGGTGTAGTATATAGAGGATGTGTCCTGTGTGGTGTAGTATATAGAGGATGTGTCCCGTGTGGTGCAGTATATAGAGGACGTGTCCCGTGTGGAGTAGTATATAGAGGATGTGTCCCGTGTGGTGTAGTATACAGAGGATGTGTCCTGTGTGGTGTAGTATATAGAGGATGTGTCCTGTGTGGTGTAGTATATAGAGGATGTGTCCAGTGTGGTGTAGTATATAGAGGATGTGTCCAGTGTGGTGTAGTATATAGAGGATGTGTCCCGTGTGGTGTAGTATATAGAGGATGTGTCCCTTGTGGTGTAGTATATAGAGGATGTGTCCTGTGTGGTGTAGTATATAGAGGATGTGTCCTGTGTGGTGTAGTATATAGAGGATGTGTCCCGTGTGGTGCAGTATATAGAGGATGTGTCCTGTGTGGTGTAGTATATAGAGGATGTGTCCTGTGTTGTGTACTATATAGAGGATGTGTCCAGTGTGGTGTAGTAAATAGAGGATGTGTCCCGTGTGGTGCAGTATATAGAGGATGTGTCCAGTGTGGTGTAGTATATAGAGGATGTGTCCTGTGTGGTGTACTATATAGAGGATGTGTCCAGTGTGGTGTAGTAAATAGAGGATGTGTCCCGTGTGGTGCAGTATATAGAGGATGTGTCCCGTGTGGTGCAGTATATAGAGGATGTGTCCTGTGTGGTGTAGTATATAGAGGATGTGTCCTGTGTGGTGTAGTATATAGAGGATGTGTCCCGTGTGGTGCAGTATATAGAGGATGTGTCCTGTGTGGTGTAGTATATAGAGGATGTGTCCTGTGTGGTGTACTATATAGAGGATGTGTCCAGTGTGGTGTAGTAAATAGAGGATGTGTCCCGTGTGGTGCAGTATATAGAGGATGTGTCCAGTGTGGTGTAGTATATAGAGGATGTGTCCCGTGTGGTGCAGTATATAGAGGATGTGTCCCGTGTGGTGTAGTATATAGAGGATGTGTCCCGTGTGGTGTAGTATATAGAGGATGTGTCCTGTGTGGTGTAGTATATAGAGGATGTGTCCCGTGTGGTGCAGTATATAGAGGACGTGTCCCGTGTGGAGTAGTATATAGAGGATGTGTCCCGTGTGGTGTAGTATACAGAGGATGTGTCCTGTGTGGTGTAGTATATAGAGGATGTGTCCTGTGTGGTGTAGTATATAGAGGATGTGTCCTGTGTGGTGTAGTATATAGAGGATGTGTCCCGTGTGGTGTAGTATATAGATTATGTGTCCCGTGTGGTGTAGTATATAGAGGATGTGTCCCGTGTGGTGCAGTATATAGAGGATGTGTCCCGTGCTGTGCAGTATATAGAGGATGTGTCCTGTGTGGTGCAGTATATAGAGGATGTGTCCTGTGTGGTGTAGTATATAGAGGGTGTGTCCCGTGTGGTGCAGTATATAGAGGATGTGTCCTGTGTGGTGCAGTATATAGAGGATGTGTCCCGTGTGGTGTAGTATATAGAGGATGTGTCCTGTGTGGTGTAGTATATAGAGGATGTGTCCTGTGTGGTGTAGTATATACATGATGTGTCCCGTGTGGTGTAGTATATAGAGGATGTGTCCTTTGTGGTGTAGTATATAGAGGATGTGTCCCGTGTGGTGCAGTATATAGAGGATGTGTCCCGTGTGGTGTAGTATATAGAGGATGTGTCCTGTGTGGTGTAGTATATAGAGGATGTGTCCCGTGTGGTGTAGTATATAGAGGATGTGTCCTGTGTGGTGTAGTATATAGAGGACGTGTCCCGTGTGGTGTAGTATATAGAGGATGTGTCCCGTGTGGTGTAGTATATAGAGGATGTGTCCCGTGTGGTGTAGTATATAGAGGATGTGTCCCGTGTGGTGTAGTATATAGAGGATGTGTCCTGTGTGGTGTAGTATATAGAGGATGTGTCCCGTGTGGTGCAGTATATAGAGGATGTGTCCCGTGTGGTGTAGTATATAGAGGATGTGTCCCGTGTGGTGTAGTATATAGAGGATGTGTCCTGTGTGGTGTAGTATATAGAGGATGTGTCCCGTGTGGTGCAGTATATAGAGGATGTGTCCCGTGTGGTGTAGTATATAGAGGATGTGTCCCGTGTGGTGCAGTATATAGAGGACGTGTCCCGTGTGGTGTAGTATATAGAGGATGTGTCCGGTGTGGTGTAGTATATAGAGGATGTGTCCCGTGTGGTGTAGTATATAGAGGATGTGTCCTGTGTGGTGTAGTATATAGAGGATGTGTCCTGTGTGGTGTAGTATATAGAGGATGTGTCCCGTGTGGTGTAGTATATAGAGGATGTGTCCCGTGTGGCCTAGTATATAGAGGATGTGTCCCGTGTGGTGTAGTATATAGAGGATGTGTCCTGTGTGGTGTAGTATATAGAGGATATGTCCTGTGTGGTGTAGTATATAGAGGATGTGTCCCGTGTGGTGTAGTATATAGAGGATGTGTCCTGTGTGGTGTAGTATATAGAGGATGTGTCCCGTGTGGTGCAGTATATAGAGGATGTGTCCCGTGTGGTGTAGTATATAGAGGATGTGTCCTGTGTGGTGTAGTATATAGAGGATGTGTCCCGTGTGGTGTAGTATATAGAGGATGTGTCCTGTGTGGTGTAGTATATAGAGGGCGTGTCCCGTGTGGTGTAGTATATAGAGGATGTGTCCCGTGTGGTGTAGTATATAGAGGATGTGTCCCGTGTGGTGTAGTATATAGAGGATGTGTCCTGTGTGGTGTAGTATATAGAGGATGTGTCCTGTGTGGTGTAGTATATAGAGGATGTGTCCCGTGTGGTGTAGTATATAGAGGATGTGTCCTGTGTGGTGTAGTATATAGAGGATGTGTCCCGTGTGGTGCAGTATATAGAGGATGTGTCCCGTGTGGTGTAGTATATAGAGGATGTGTCTCGTGTGGTGCAGTATATAGAGGACGTGTCCCGTGTGGTGTAGTATATAGAGGATGTGTCCGGTGTGGTGTAGTATATAGAGGATGTGTCCCGTGTGGTGTAGTATATAGAGGATGTGTCCCGTGTGGTGTAGTATATAGAGGATGTGTCCTGTGTGGTGTAGTATATAGAGGATGTGTCCCGTGTGGTGTAGTATATAGATGATGTGTCCCGTGTGGTCTAGTATATAGAGGATGTGTCCCTTGTGGTGTAGTATATAGAGGATGTGCCCCGTGTGGTGTAGTATATAGAGGATGTGTCCTGTGTGGTGTAGTATATAGAGGATGTGTCCCGTGTGGTGTAGTATATAGAGGATGTGTCCCGTGCTGTGCAGTATATAGAGGATGTGTCCTGTGTGGTGCAGTATATAGAGAATGTGTCCTGTGTGGTGTAGTATATAGAGGATGTGTCCTGTGTGGTCTAGTATATAGAGGATGTGTCCCGTGTGGTGCAGTATATAGAGGATGTGTCCCGTGTGGTGTAGTATATAGAGGATGTGTCCCGTGTGGTGTAGTATATAGAGGATGTGTCCCGTGTGGTGTAGTATATAGAGGACGTGTCCCGTGTGGTGTAGTATATAGAGGACGTGTCCCGTGTGGTGTAGTATATAGAGGACGTGTCCCGTGTGGTGTAGTATATAGAGGACGTGTCCCGTGTGGTGTAGTATATAGAGGATGTGTCCCGTGTGGTGTAGTATATAGAGGATGTGTCCCGTGTGGTGCAGTATATAGAGGATGTGTCCCATGTGGTGTAGTATATAGAGGATGTGTCCCATGTGGTGTAGTATATAGAGGATGTGTCCCGTGTGGTGTAGTATATAGAGGATGTGTCCTGTGTGGTGCAGTATATAGAGGACGTGTCCCGTGTGGTGTAGTATATAGAGGATGTGTCCCGTGTGGTGTAGTATATAGAGGATGTGTCCCGTGTGGTGTAGTATATAGAGGATGTGTCCCGTGTGGTGTAGTATATAGAGGATGTGTCCTGTGTGGTGTAGTATATAGAGGATGTGTCCCGTGTGGTGCAGTATATAGAGGATGTGTCCCATGTGGTGTAGTATATAGAGGATGTGTCCCATGTGGTGTAGTATATAGAGGATGTGTCCTGTGTGGTGTAGTATATAGAGGATGTGTACCGTGTGGTGTAGTATATAGAGGATGTGTCCTGTGTGGTGTAGTATATAGAGGATGTGTACCGTGTGGTGTAGTATATAGAGGATGTGTACCGTGTGGTGTAGTATATAGAGGATGTTTCCTGTGTGGTGTAGTATATAGAGGATGTGTCTCGTGTGGTGTAGTATATAGAGGATGTGTCCTATGTGGTGTAGTATATAGAGGATGTGTCCTGTGTGGTGCAGTATATAGAGGATGTGTCCCATGTGGTGCAGTATATAGAGGATGTGTCCCGTGTGGTGTAGTATATAGAGGATATGTCCCGTGTGGTGCAGTATATAGAGGATGTGTCCCGTGTGGTGTAGTATATAGAGGATGTGTCCCGTGTGGTGTAGTATATAGAGGATGTGTCCTGTGTGGTGTAGTATATAGAGGATGTGTCCCGTGTGGTGCAGTATATAGAGGATGTGTCCCATGTGGTGTATTATATAGAGGATGTGTCCCATGTGGTGTAGTATATAGAGGATGTGTCCCGTGTGGTGTAGTATATAGAGGATGTGTACCGTGTGGTGTAGTATATAGAGGATGTGCCCCCTGTGGTGTAGTATATAGAGGATGTGTCCTGTGTGGTGTAGTATATAGAGGATGTGTACCATGTGGTGTAGTATATAGAGGATGTGTACCGTGTGGTGTAGTATATAGAGGATGTGTCCTGTGTGGTGTAGTATATAGAGGATGTGTCTCGTGTGGTGTAGTATATAGAGGATGTGTCCTATGTGGTGTAGTATATAGAGGATGTGTCCTGTGTGGTGTAGTATATAGAGGATGTGTCCCATGTGGTGCAGTATATAGAGGATGTGTGCCGTGTGGTGTAGTATATAGAGGATATGTCCCGTGTGGTGCAGTATATAGAGGATGTGTCCCGTGTGGTGCAGTATATAGAGGATGTGTCCCGTGTGGTGTAGTATATAGAGGATGTGTCCCGTGTGGTTTAGTATATAGAGGATGTGTCCTGTGTGGTATAGTATATAGAAGATGTGTCCCGTGTGGTATAGTATATAGAGGATGTGTCCCGTGTGGTTTAGTATATAGAGCATGTGTCCCGTGTGGTGTAGCATATAGAGGATGTGTCCCGTGTGGTGTAGTATATAGAGGATGTGTCCCGTGTGGTGTAGTATATAGAAAATGTGTCGCGTGTGGTGTAGTATATAGAGGATGTGTCCTGTGTGGTGTAGTATATAGAGGATGTGTCCCGTGTGGTGTAGTATATAGAGGATGTGTCCCGTGTGGTGTAGTATATAGAGGATGTGTCCCGTGTGGTGTAGTATATAGAGGATGTGTCCCGTGTGGTGCAGTATATAGAGGATGTGTCTCGTGTGGTGTAGTATATAGAGGATTTCCCGTGTGGTGCAGTATATAGAGGAGGTGTTGTTATGATCTGCTACAAGCACTAAGGAAAGAAAGGAGATCTGTCCCTACAATAGAACTAAGCTAGATCCCTACGATGTAACGGGGAACCTGATCCTGCGATCAGACCCGCTAAAGTCCTCGGCTAGTCTGTGCGAAGACCTATAGATGTAAGGGAGGGATCCCTACAAGAACTAGGGACTGGGATAAAGTTGGGCACCTCCTAGCAGAAATTGTAGCAGTAAAAGACAAACACACAACATAGAACATAAAGGTCCGAAGAGCTAGCTAAACTGACTGAGAAAGGTAACTAAGCACCAGGCTAACTTAAGAGTAGAAATTACAATGAAGTCCAGCAAGGCCAGGAGGGCGGAGCAGGATTAAATAGGCAAACAAGGTCATGTGACCAGCAAGATAGAAAAAACCTAACAGGAGAGTTCTAACAATACCCCCTCTTCTATGAGGATCCTCCGGATCCCCTAGGCCCAGGCTTATCAGGAAACCTCTTGTGAAACGCTCTGACAAGTCTGGAAGCAGAAACATCATCCGCCCTCACCCATGAGTTATCCTCGGGTCCGAAACCTTTCCAAGCGACGAGATACTGCAAACTCCCGCTATACCGTCTAGAATTTAGGATGCGGGAAATTTCGTATTCCCCATCCTCCACCACCGGAGGAACAGTGGCAGAGACGTCTCCATCCGACACATAAGCTCTTTTCAACAGAGAAATATGAAACACCGGATTAATCTTCCAGAAGGTAGGAACCTCCAACCTAACAGCAGATTGGTTAACTACCTGAAGCACCTTAAAGGACCCTACAAACTTGGGACCCAATTTTTTAGAAGGAATCCTCAACCGCAGATTCTTAGAGGACAACCAAACCATGGCACCAATAGCAAACAAAACCTCTTGCCATTTCCTATCAAAGTACCTCTTAGATTTTTTGTTAGCCTCCTGAAGATTACCACGCACATCCGTCCAAACTCTCTCCAAGTCACCAGAAAAACTCTCCTCCTCAGGCACAGCCGATACCAATTTGGAGAATGACCCAAAAGACGGATGTCTCCCAGAACAACAAAAAAAAGGCGAACAACCAGCAGAAGAGGATGTATGGTTGTTAAGAGCAAATTCAGCAAGTGGCAGAAACTCAGACCACCCCTCCTGATTGTCTGCCACAAAACAACGCAAGAACTGCTCAACATCCTGATTCTTCCTTTCTGTCTGGCCATTAGACTCAGGATGATATCCGGATGAAAATGACAAATGAACTCCCAACCTGTCACAAAAAGCACGCCAAAAACGAGCCACGAACTGAGGTCCCCTATCCGAAACAATGTAAGTAGGAACGCCATGTAGTCTGACAATTTCCTTGACAAAGGCCTTAGCGAGTGTCTTAGCGCAGGGCAGTTTGATGAAAGGAACCAAGTGACACATCTTGCTAAAACGGTCCACGACCACCCAGATGACTGTGAAACCCTCAGAGGGGGGAAGGTCAGTAATAAAATCCATAGCCAGATGTGTCCAAGGTGCACTAGGAACCTCCAGAGGGCAAAGCAACCCCGCTGCAGGAGTATGTGAAGACTTAGATCTAGCACACACCGTACATTGACGCACCCACTTAATGACTTCCTTCTGCCATCCAGGCCACCAAAACCTGCGACCCACAAGTCTCTTGGTCTCAGAGATTCCGGGATGACCTGCCAACCGAGACTCATGACACTCAACAAACAAATCTCTCCTAAAGGTCCTAGGCACAAACAACCTCCCATGGGGAGTGATAGATGGGGCATCCTCCTGAGCTTTAAGAATCTCATCTTCCAAAACGGAGTCCAATGCAGCAATCACAACACCTTCTTGTAAAATGCTCCCCTCCTCCTCAGCACCGACCATGGGAGAAAAGCTGCGAGACAAAGCATCAGCTTTAACATTCTTGGTACCTGGGATGTAAGTAACGGAAAAATTAAACCGCGAGAAAAAAAGTGCCCACCTAGCCTGACGGGCATTCAAGCGCTTGGCAGCATCAAGATAGATCAGATTTTTATGATCAGTGAAAACCTGAATGGTAAATTCAGCACCTTCCAAGAAATGACGCCAGTGTTCAAATGCGAGTTTAATAGCCAGCAATTCCCGATTACCAATATCGTAATTAAGGTCAATCTCAGAAAATTTTTTTGAAAAAAAAAGCACAGGGATGTACTCCATACTTGTTTTTCTGAGACAACACCGCACCGACCCCCACCGAAGAAGCATCAACCTCAACCAAAAACGGCTTAGTCACATCAGGCTGCATAAGGATGGGGGCAGAGCTGAACCTCTCCTTTAGAAACACAAAAGCTTCAATGGCCTCAGTAGTCCACTGAACCGCATTAGCACCTTTCCTGGTGAGATCGGTCAGTGGTTTGACAATAATAGAAATTTTTTTAATTAATTTTCTGTAATAATTGGCGAAACCCAAAAACCTCTGTATCGATTTCAAACCAATAGGCCTAGGCCATTCCTGAACCGCCTGAACCTTCACAGGGTCGATCTCAAAGCCCTCGCTGGAGATAATGTAGCCCAAAAAACGAATTCTCTGTACAGCGAACTCACATTTCCCCAGCTTAGCAAAAAGCGAATTGTCAATTTGGGTTTGGGTTTGGGTTCATGGAGAACTGGGCCGACTTCGCTGTCGGCTACAGGCTCTACCGTAGGGACGGGCTGCACCTCAATGGGGAGGGTGCAGCGGTGCTGGGGAAGAAGATGGCTAATAGGTTGGAGGAGTTTTTAAACTAGAGACGGGGGGGGGAAACCAAGGAAATAGGTGGGATGTGAGGCAAGCAAGGGGGAAGGGGAGAAGTGAATATAATGAGGGTGGAGAGGGGGGTGGGGATAGTACAGTTAGATCGTTAGAGAAGAATAGGATGCTAAATAACCCCAAAGTTTTATCTTGCATGCTGACCAACGCAAGAAGCCTGACCAATAAGGCGGATGAGCTGCGGGCGCTTATATCGGAGGAGAGGTATGACATCGTAGGTATAACAGAGACTTGGCTAGACGATAGCTACGACTGGGCGGTAAATTTAACAGATTATAGTTTATTTAGAAGGGACCGGAAACAGGGGAAGGGCGGAAGAGTCTGCTTATATGTAAGGTCACGTCTAAAGCCCAGACTAAGGGAAGATATAGGAGAGGGAGAAGAGGGGGTCGAGTCCATGTGGGTAGAGATAGAGGGGGCAAAAAATAATAATAAAATATTACTGGGGGTCTGCTATAAGCCACCTAATATAACAGAGGAGAATGAGAAACTGCTATTAGGACAAATAGACAAAGTAGCAAAACATAATGAGGTGATTGTAATGGGGGACTTCAACTACCCGGATATTGACTGGGAAACAGAAACCTGTAGATCGCAGAAAGGAAAAAGGTTCTTGACAAATATCAAGGATAATTATCTCTCCCAACTAGTGCAGGAACCAACGAGAGGGAAGGCAGTGTTGGACTTAATATTGACTAATAGGCCTGATAGAATAACTGAGGTACAGATAGGGGGGCACCTAGGTAATAGCGACCATAATATTATCGACTTCAAAATGCCCTTCAGTAGGGTTATCAATAAGGGAACAACTAAAACATTAAACTTTAGGAGGGCGAAGTTTGATCAGCTGAAAGAAAACCTTCAACTTATACACTGGACAAAGTTCTTAATCAAGGAAATACGAATAGTAAATGGGAAACCTTCAAAAGAATTCTGAATACTCAGTGCGAGAGGTATATACCGTATGGGAATAAAAGGGCCAGAAATAAGAGGAAACCAATATGGTTGAATAAGAACGTAAAAGGGGCGTTAAATAGCAAAAAAGAGGCATTCAAGAGATTAAAACAGGAAAACAGCAAGGAGGCACTAATGTGTTACAAGGAAAAAACGAGAACCTGCAAAAAACAAATAAAAATAGCAAAGGAGGAAACAGAGAGACGTATTGCTAGGGAAAGTAGATCAAATCCCAAACTGTTCTTTACGTATATAAATAGTAAAAGGATTAAATCGGATAATATTGGACCGATAAAAAGTGATGAAGGCAAAATCATAGAGAAAGATGAGGATAAAGCTAATCTATTAAATAAATTTTTTTCGTCAACTTTCACAAAGGAAAAAGAACTAACAGGCGAAATGAGAAGTGACAAACTTAATCCTCCACTAAGTATGACAAATCTAACCCAAGCTGGGGTACAGAAACGCCTCAGTAACATTAAAATAAACAAATCACCAGGACCTGATGGCATACACCCACGGGTACTAAGGGAACTAAGTAATGTGATAGACAGACCGTTATATCTTATATTTAAGGACTCTGTTGAGACTGGGTCTGTACCACTTGATTGGCGACAGGCGAATGTAGTGCCAATATTCAAAAAGGGAGCAAAAAGTAACACCGGAAACTATTGGCCGGATGAGTCTGTCGTCCGTTGTGGGCAAAATTTTTGAAGGCTTTATTAATGAGGCAATCATGGAGCATCTTGATGCTAATAATCTATTAACCCCGAACCAACATGGATTCATGAGGAATCGCTCCTGCCAAACAAACCTGATTGACTTCTACGAGGAGGTTAGCTCTCGAGTAGATCAGGGGGAACCAGTGGATGTCGTGTATCTCGACTTCTCAAAAGCGTTCGATAGCGTGCCACATAATAGGTTGGTATACAAAATGAGAATGATGGGGCTGGGGGAAAATGTCTGCAAGTGGGTAGCTAACTGGCTAAAGGATAGAAGGCAGAGGGTGGTTATAAATGGAATATACTCAGATTGGGTAAGCGTCACTAGTGGGGTACCACAGGGGTCTGTACTAGGCCCAATGTTATTTAATATCTTTATTAATGACATAGTCAACGGGATAAATAGTAAAATATCAATATTTGCAGATGACACAAAGTTATGTAAAACAATTAATACAAAAGAGGATAGTGAAGACCTACAGAGGGATTTGGATAAGCTGGGTAGGTGGAGCATTAAATGGCAAATGAGGTTTAACGAGGAGAAATGTAAGGTCATACATATGGGAAGGAAAAATGGAAGTCACCAGTACTCACTGAATGGGAAATCATTGGGGAATTCAGAGATGGAGAAGGACTTGGGCATCTTGATTGATAGCAAACTAAATTGGAGTGCCCAAAGTCAGGCCGCTGCTGTAAGGGCAAACAGGGTAATGGGATGTATCAGAAGAGGTATAGCTGCAAAGGATGAGAACATTGTTCTTCCACTGTACAAAGCACTGGTCAGACCACACTTGGAATACTGTGCTCAGTTATGGGCCCCAATATATAGAAAGGATATAAATGAGCTTGAAAAGGTACAAAGGAGGGCAACAAAATTAATAAAGGGAATGGAGGGACTGCAATACCCAGAGAGGTTGGCAAAACTAGGACTATTCAGCCTGGAAAAGAGAAGGTTGAGGGGGGACATAATAAATGTGTACAAATATGTTAGGGGACAGTATAGAGACCTTGCCCGGGATTTGTTCAAAAGGAGGGATATTACGGTAACAAGAGGGCACTCACTAAGACTGGAAGAGAAAAGGTTTCAGCACCAGCATAGGAAGGGGT
Organism: Phyllobates terribilis; assembly: GCF_046119375.1. NCBI lineage: Eukaryota > Metazoa > Chordata > Amphibia > Anura > Dendrobatidae > Phyllobates > Phyllobates terribilis. The sequence goes on from NW_027362768.1 coordinate 178,697,156, forward strand.
TCTTTACGGTAAGAGCAGTGAGAATATGGAATTCACTGAGTGAGGAGACGGTAATGTCGGATTCACTAAACCAGTTCAAGCGGGGACTGGATGCTTTTCTAGATACCAGGCAGATTTCTGCATATACTTAAAAATAGAATAAAATAGTAGGTTGATACAGGGATTTATTCTGACTGCTGGTTTCAGAGTCGGGAGGGAATTTTTCCTCAGGTGAAGATTGGCTAAATCATTTGGGGTTTTTGCCCTCCTCTGGATCAACTTTAGCAATTACAGAACTAACAGGTCGAACTTGATGGACGCAAGTCTTTATTCGGCTTTACTAACTATGTAACTATGTAATTAATAACTGTAATACCTCACGTACGCTCCGCCAATGAGACTCCAGATCAGGCGAATAAATCAAAATGTCATCCAAATACACAACCACATTTTTGCCGATCAAAGGTCTAAGGATGTCATTAATAAGATTCTGAAAAAATGCTGGAGCATTGGTAAGACCAAAAGGCATAACCAGATTCTCAAAATGACCCACAGGAGTGTTAAAAGCAGTCTTCCATTCATCACCCTCCTTCATGCGCAACAAATTGTATGCCCCCCAGAGATCAATTTTAGAGAACCACTTGGCCCCCTCTAACTGGTTAAACAAATCAGGAATCAATGGCAGTGGGTAAGGATTGCGTACAGTAATTTTATTAATCTCACGAAAATCCAGACAAGGACGTAAACCGCCGTCCTTTTTTTTAACAAAAAAAAATCCAACAGCCACAGGAGACTTGGAAGGCCTAATTTGACCGGCGACCAAGCTTGTCTGTATGTATTCCTCCAAAGCCTTTCTCTCAGGAATAGTAAGATTAAATAAACGACTTTTAGGAAGAGTCGCTCCAGGGACAAATTCAATGGTACAATCATAGTCTCTATGGGGAGCCAATATTTGTGACTCCTCAGAAAAAACTCTCCAAAAATCCTGAATAGGTACAGGTAATTCCCCTTTTTCCACCGCAGCAATACGTTCGTTACAACACTTGTCATAACACTTAGGACTCCAGGACTTAATTTCATTGGTAGACCAATCCAGTACAGGATTGTGCAATTTTAACCAGGGTAACCCCAAAATTACTGGAGAAGGCAAATTATTTAATACCACCAAATCCAAATTTTCTTGGTGAATACCATTAATAGTGAGGGGAAATTCACAGACCTTGTGAGTAATACTCTTCAAGGGGGAGCCATTGACAGAAACCACAGCAATAGAGGATGACAAAGGTTTGGGTTTTAATTTAAGTTTTTCCAAGAATCCCCCATCAATCACATTCAGAGTAGAACCACAATCCACAAATATCCGAAATTCAATTAATTCTTCCTGAGAAGCATTAGTAGCAGAAAGAAATACCCCCTTAGTATTTAAACAGGCTATACGGGCGTAACTGACCTTTTTTTTTTCATTGTTCATACGAAGCACACAGTTCTTAATAAAATGGTCAGATTTCCCGCAATAAAAGCACAAACCTTCAGAAGATCTGCGGTCTTTTTCCTGAGAGCGGGGTGCCATCGCCCCAATCTCCATCGGCTCTCCAAAGTCAGTACAGACCCTCTCAAGAATTGGAGCTGACATGGCAGAGGATTTACTTTCATTAACCCTTGCACGCAGTCTCCTGTCCACCCGTATAGCTAATTGCATAGCCTCCTGCAAGTTTCCAGGTGTGGGATAAGCAATCAGCAAATCCTTAACCCTTTCACCTAGCCCCGCAAGAAACAAACTTTTCAAAGCTGAATCGTTCCACCCCACCTGGGCAGACCACCGACGGAAGTGAGAACAATATTTTTCCACATTACCTGATCCCTGTCTCAAATGTCTTAATTCAGTCTCAGCTGATGAGACACGATCAGGATCATCATACAACAAACCCAAAGCAGAAAAAAAACTATCCACTGATCTAAAGCATGGATCACTAGGTTGGAGAGAAAAGGCCCATCCCTGAGGTTCTTTGCGCAAAAGTGACATTATGAACCCTATGCGCTGTAATTCATCACCAGAGGATCTGGGTCTCAAACGAAAATACAATAAACAAGCATTTTTAAAGGAAAAAAATTCCTGTTGATCACCAAAGAATAAATCAGGCAAACGTACCTTAGGCTCCACAAAATGTGCTCCAGAACAGCTACTCACGTGTTGTTGGAGCTCGGCCACCTCCAGAGAGAGTCCCTGCAGGCGTTGAGCCAAATCCTGAACCGACACCATGATGGAAACTGGAAGTCTTTTCTTAGAGATATTTTTTCGGCTGGACTTACTGTTATGATCTGCTACAAACACTAATGAAAGAAAGGAGATCTGTCCCTACAATAGAACTAAGCTAGATCCCTACGATGTAACGGGGAACCTGATCCTGCGATCAGACCCGCTAAAGTCCTCGGCTAGTCTGTACGAAGACCTATAGATGCAAGGGAGGGATCCCTACAAGAACTAGGGACTGGGATAAAGTTGGGCACCTCCTAGCAGAAATTGTAGCAGTAAAAGACAAACACACAACATAGAACATAAAGGTCCGAAGACCAAGCTAAACTGACTGAGAAAGGTAACTAAGCACCAGGCTAACTTAAGAGTAGAAATTACAATGAAGTCCAGCAAGGCCAGGAGGGCGGAGCAGGATTAAATAGGAAAACAAGGTCATGTGACCAGCAAGATAGAAAAAGCCTAACAGGAGAGTTCTAACAGGTGTCCTGTGCTGTGCAGCATATAGAGGATGTGTCCCGTGCTGTTCAGTATATAGAGGATGTGTCCCGTGCTGTGCAGTATATAGAGGATGTGTCCCGTGCTGTGCAGTATATAGAGGATGTGTCCCGTGCTGTGTAGTATATAGAGGATGTGTCCTGTGTGGTGTAGTATATAGAGGATGTGTCTCGTGTCGTGTAGTATATAGAGGATGTGTCCCGTGTGGTGTAGTATATAGAGGATGTGTCCCGTGTGGTGTAGTATATAGAGGATGTGCCCTGTGTGGTGTAGTATATAGAGGATGTGTCCCGTGTGGTGTAGTATATAGAGGATGTGTCCCGTGTGGTGTTGTATATAGAGGATGTGTCTCGTGTGGTGTAGTATATAGAGGATGTGCCCTGTGTGGTGTAGTATATAGAGGATGTGTCCCGTGTGGTGTAGTATATAGAGGATGTGCCCTGTGTGGTGTAGTATATAGAGGATGTGTCCCGTGTGGTGTAGTATATAGAGGATGTGCCCTGTGTGGTGTAGTATATAGAGGATGTGTCCCGTGTGGTGTAGTATATAGAGGATGTGTCCCGTGTGGTGCAGTGTATAGAGGATGTGTCTTGTGTGGTGTAGTATATAGAGGACGTGTCCCGTGTGGTGCAGTATATAGAGGATGTGTCCCGTGTGGTGTAGTATATAGAGGATGTGTCCCATGTGGTGTAGTATATAGGGGATGTGTCTCGTGTGGCGTAGTATATAGAGGATGTGTCCCGTGTGGTGTAGTATATAGAGGATGTGTCCCGTGTGGTGTTGTATATAGAGGACGTGTCCTGTGTGGTGTAGTATATAGAGGATGTGTCCCGTGTGGTGTAGTATATAGAGGATGTGTCCCATGTGGTGTAGTATATAGAGGATGTGTCCCATGTGGTGTAGTATATAGAGGATGTGTCCTGTGTGGTGTAGTATATAGAGGATGTGTCCTGTGTGGTGTAGTATATGGAGGATGTGTGGTGTAGTATATAGAGGATGTGTCCCATGTGACGTAGTATATACAGGATGTGTCCTGTGCTGTGCACTATATAGAGGATGTGTCCTGTGTGGCGTACTATATAGAGGATGTGTCCTGTGCTGTGCAGTATATAGAGGATGTGTCCCGTGTGGTGTAGTATATAGAGGATGTGTCCCATGAGGTGCAGTATATAGGGGATGTGTCCTGTGTGGTGTAGTATATAGAGGATGTGTCCCTTGTAGTGTAGTATATAGAGGATGTGTCTCATGTGGTGCAGTATATAGGGGATGTGTCCCGTGTGGTGTAGTATATACAGGATGTGTCCCGTGTGGTGCAGTATATAGGGGATGTGTCCTGTGTGGTGTCGTATATAGTGTTAGAACCCTCCTGTTTGTTTTTTCCATCTATTCCATTTTGCGGTCACTTGACCACCGGCTTTTATATTTCAGCTCCGCCTTAACAGTAAGTCCAGCCTCCCCCAAAAAAAAGGAAATATTAATACGGGGATCAGTATGGCTTCCATCCAGGATTTGGCTCAACGCTTGCAGGGGTTGACTCTGGAGGTGGCCGAGCTCCAGCAACACGTGAGTAGCTGTTCCGGAGCGCATTTTGTCGAACCCAAGGTAGGACTGCCAGATGTTTTTTATGGTAAACAGCAAGATTTTTTTTCCTTTAAAAATACTTGTTTGTCATATTTTCGTTTGAGACCAAGGTCCTCTGGGAATGAATCACAGCGCATTGGTATTATTGTGTCACTTTTGCGCAATGAACCACAAGGGTGGGCCTTTTCTCTTCAACCTAATGATCCATGCTTGAGGTCGGTAGAAGAGTTTTTTTCTGCTATGGGTCTATTATATGACGATCTTGATCGAATCTCATCTGCTGAGTCAGAACTCAGGCGTCTGAATCACGGGGTCAGATGATGCTGAGATTTATTGCACACACTTTAGAAGGTGGGCTTCTGAAGTCAGATGGAATGATCCTGCTCTGAAATGTCTATTTCTTACTGGTCTGAGTGAAAGGGTTAAGGATTTGCTAATTGCACTCCCTGCACCTGAGACTCTGCAGGATGCCATGCAATTAGCTGTTTGTGTGGATAGGAGGTTGAGATCTAGGCAGAATGAGCTAAAGACTCCTGTAATGTCATGTCCTAGTCCCCAGAAAATCTGCTCAGACGGCGGAGAACCGATGGAGGTTGGGGCGATGTCGCTCCGCTCTCAGGAAAGAGACCGGAGGTTTGCCGAGGGATTGTGTCTTTATTATGGTAAAGCTGACCATTTGATTAAGTATTGTGAGCTTCGTTTAATTAAAGAAAAAAAAGATCAGGTACGCCCATATAGCTTGTTTACGCTCTGCAGGAGTATTTCTTTCAGGGAGTACTACTTTGCAGGAAAATTTGATTGCATTTCAGGTATTTGTGGATTGTGGTTCAACACTTAATCTGATTGATAAAGGGTTTTTGGAAAATCTTAAATTGAAATCCAAACCTTTGTCATCACCTATTTCTGTGATTGCAATTGATAACACTCCCTTGAAATGTATTACTCACAAAGTTGCTGCATTTCCCCTCACTATCAATGGTCTTCACTAGTGATGAGCGAGCACTAAAATGCTCAGGTGCTCGAAGCTCGGGTTGAGCACTTTGGAATACTCGGGTGCTCGACCCGAGAAACGAGCCCAATGTAAGTCTATGGGAAACTCGAGCATTTTTCTGGCGGTTTCCCCCCGGCGGTCAGCAGAAGGTCAAAAATTGCCCAAATCAATTTGAACGGTGCTCAATTAAACGTCAGGCAGGCAGAATATATAGGCTGATCGGCCGGCAGGGTATATAGGAGGGTGCATGAAAAACATAGCAGGGCAATTGGAACACACTAGTGCCCTCCGATTTTCATGCATCAGCGGCATACACCGGTACCCGACAATTTAGAACAGAAAGAATAGAGCATCACACATAGATTAGATAGATAGAAACATGTCAGTCACATATATAATAAGTAGAGTGACAGTGTTGGCTACTATACTTATCATTTAGTGTTAAAATAAAGGATTTATTAAAAAAAAATAATAGTGTTTTCACGCACCCGTCTCTTTAAAAAAGCCGGCCGGCAATTCATCAGCAGCATACACTGGTACCAGACAATTTAGAACAGAAAGAATAGAGCATCACACATAATTAGATAGAAACATGTCAGTCACATACTGTATATAATAAGTACAGTGATAGTGTTGATTACTGTACTTGTCATTTAGTGTTAAAATAAAGGATTTATTAAAAAAAAAATTGGCGTGGGGTTCCCCGTAATTTTAGTCTCTAGCGGAGGTTAACCAGACGGCTGGGGCAGATGTTTGAAGCCTGGGAAGGGGGTAATACATACGGAGCTTCCCAGGCTACTAATATCAGCCCTTAGCTGAATACCTAGCCTTTACTAGCTATTAAAATGGGGGACCCCCCAAAAAAATGACGTGGGGTCCCCCCTATTTTAATAGCTAGCAAAGGCTAGGCAGACAGCTGGGGGCTGATATTAATAGCCCAGGAAGGGTGCCATGAATATTGGCCCCCTCCCACGCTAGAAACACCAGCCGTCAGCCGCCCCAAAAATGGCGCATCCACAGGATGCGCCAATTCTGGCACTTAGCCTCGCTTTTCCCACTGCCCTGTAGCGGTGGCAGTGGGGTAATAGGGCTAGGGTTGATGTCAGCTTATAATGCCAGCTGACATCAAGCCCAGGTTAGTAATGGAGAGGCGTCTATAAGACACCCCCATTACTAACCCCATAGTCAAAGTTAAAAAAAAACACAAACACCCAGAATAAAGTCCTTTAATTGAAATAAACACACAATTCTTTAATGTTCTAAATTAAACCATACTTACCGTCACGCCCATTCCAGCTGAAGCCAACGATCTCCTGCAATAAAAATAAAATAATAAACCAACCTCATCCTTACCTTTCAATGGTTCCCAGGACGGCTTCAGCTCTGCTTCATTCACATGACAGGCTGGATCGCAGCCGAAAGCTGCCATCCAGCTTGCCATGCCGCAGAAACTGAGAAGCGCAGGCATGCTTGCGCTCCTCAGTGTCTGGCTGTGACGGCATCCAGATGAGCCGACAATGAACTCAGCTCACCTCATGCACGTCACTGACAGCGTGGGAAAATTCTCCTGCGCTTGCAGTGAGCGCAGGAGAATTCTCTCACGCTCACTGCATGCGCAGGAGAATTCTGTGCAGAAAATTAGTTTTTTGGGCTACATTGTCTCCAGCGAGGGCTTTGAGATGGACCCGGTGAAGGTTCAGGCTGTGCAGGAATGGCCTAGGCCTATTGGTTTGAAATCTATACAGAGATTTTTGGGTTTTGCCAATTATTACAGGAAATTCATTAAGAATTTTTCTGTAATTGTTAAGCCTCTGTTACGGATCCGGGTGGTGGAACCTCAGTGCTGCGGTGCAAGGAGGGACCAGAGGGGCGTAACTAGGTATCAATTCGGACTGACCAAGGTCGCACGGCGGCTCAATCAACTCCGTGAACCAGGGAAGGACCGAGCAGAGGGACCAGGTGCTACTCTGGGCCTGTCCTTGTATGAGAGCAGGTGACTTCCACGGGTAACTGGCAGGAGCCTCCGGGAAGGCTGGCTGATAGGCACGGCAGGTAACTGGTACTTTCTCCGGGTAGGCAGGCAAGCCAGGCCCATAGACAGACTGGCGGGTTTGGATCGTAGGCAGACCGTCGGGCTGGAGAGTACACTTGGCTGGCGGAGACAGGTAGTCAGGCTGGCGGACTGGACTGGTAGTCAGGCTAGCAGTGGGACCTGAGGGCTGAAACAGAGTTTAGGACACAAAGCTACATGGGCACCTCCATTTTGGAGGAGGTGCCTTTTATATGAGAGGTCCTCTGGCCATTGGCCAGGGACTCCTTAGGACAGCTCGCGTGGCCCCTTTAAGAGGGAGGGAGCGCGCACACACGCTCTAAGCACAGTGCCCGGGAAGCTGCACGCGCCGGCAGCAGCAGGAGAGCAGGAAGACGCCAGCATCTCTGCCTGTCAGGGGGCAGAGACGCCGATACTACAGCTCACTAACTGACCTCACCAGGAAAGGTGCGAATACAGTCCAATGGACTACTGAGGCCATTGAAGCATTTAAGTATCAAAAAGAAGTTCAGTTCAGCCCCTATCCTTATGCGACCAAGCCTTTTTTGGTCGAGGTCGATGCTTCATCGGTGGGGGTTGAAACAGTTTTGTTTCATGAGAACAGGGATGGAGTACATCTGTTAGGCATCAGGCGTTTGCTGGATTTGAAATGGGTTCAGAGCCATTAGTGGATTCTGTGGTTGCCCATTCTGGCCCAGCTGGGGCTGATGCTGCTCAGCATTTTCATCAGTCCCAATGCCTAGCTGGTGCACGAGATGGACGAGTTGTTTCCTGGGTCTTTATCCCTAGCAACATGAAGCATAGGTTGCTGAGGGAAACAGGGCTGTTGCAGCCTAAGTCCAGGATTCTCTGCACTAAGCATGCCCGTGACATGGCGGACCGTGATTGCTGGTTTGGGAGTCAGCTGATCCGGTGACCTGGCACCGCCTGATTGGTCGCAGGTGACGTCACCAATGGTGCGACGGTGGGCAGGGCTTAATCTTTAAAAAGCCCGCCCACAAACATGGCGGCTCGCTCTGATCATTGAGCAGTGATGCTGTTGTGTGTACGCTTGGTCGTTTGAGCTCCACGTGTGCTATAGTTGAAATAGGCAGGTTAGTGGAAATAGGCAGGTAGTTTGGTCTGGCAGTCTGGCTCTTACAAGGGGGTCGCCATACACCCCGAGCAGTCTGCAGACGCCGTATTCCCGGTACCGCCTGTGAGCCACATGGAGCGGTCCTCCTCAGTCCGGTAGCATGCCGGCTGAGAGCACGTATACCCAGCGTGTATCACACACGCATCCTAGCGCCTACAGCGTAGTCCTGTGTAGTTAACAGGGCTACAGCTACTTCCCCGGTCGCACATCTCCCGTGCAGTTAACAGAGATTGAGCGAACCGCTATTCCCGTTCCCGTGTGCATTAACACGGAAGGGTTTATCATTTAAGTTGGTTGTTTTCCTTCTCACCCGGAAGGTGTTCGGCAGCAGTCCACCAGGCTGCATTGCGGACCCCGGGTCGGTTGCGTTCCATTATAATAAAGTTGTTTGCAACCGTCCCCTTAACAGTATCAGAGTGCCAGGGTCTTGCCGAACATGGCTGACAACCAGCAACTGCAGCGCTATATACAGCAACTTGAGGCCAGACTTATAACTCTGGAACAAGCTGCCCCGGTGGCTGATATCACTGCAGTAGCGACCCAGGCAGCTTCTCTAGCAGCCAATCTGGTTAACTCGGCTGCGGTGAATGCTGCAACAGCTGCAAGTGCCCCATTACCCCTTTTTGCTCTCCCGGATAAATTTTCTGGGGACAGTAAATCCTGCAGGGGTTTTATTAATTTATACTCCATTCAGTTGGAGATGATGGCGGCACGGTTCCCCTCCGAAAGAGCCAAAGTGGGTTATGTCATCTCGTTACCCTCACACCGGGCTCTGGAGTGGGCTACTCCCCTGTGGGAATGGAATGACCCGGTAGTGGCTAATGCGGGTCTTTTCCTTAAGGCTCTAAAGAGTGTTTTCCTAGGTCCTCAGGTCACGCATGACACGGCTCTCAAGCTTCTTGCGATGATCGAGGGTTCGGCCACCGCCAGTCACTATGCCATCCAGTTCAGAACCTTTGCGGCAGAACTGGATTGGTCTGAGCGGTCTTTAATCCCGGTGTTCTGGAAGGGTCTGGCTGGGCATATTAAAAATGCTCTATCTACCAGAGAGATTCCAACCTCCCTGGAAGAGTTAATCTCTCTCGCTAACCGAATAGATTTGCGTTATGCAGAACACAAGTTAGAGCTGGAGGTTGCCAGACCTCAGTATCGGTTGGCACCATCCTTCTCTAGACCCATTTCCAAACCCGTGACTCCCGACCCGGAGCCTGAGGCTATGGATATATCGCGAACTGAGCCTAGCTCTTCTCGTTCCCGACCAGCACATCTCTTGGAGTCCCCCGTTAATAAGGTGTAAAGGGAAGTGTCCCAGGTTATACTTACTTATAATGACCTCTCGTCGCCCCATGTTTCCCTCATATGAACGTCCCCCTTATAATAATGTCCCCATGCATATGCCCCTGATAAAATATGCCCAGGACAAGAAAGTCTGGGCATATCAAAAGAGGTGGATATCTGTCCATCTTATTGTCTGTGGCTATATGCTGACATGGTTAATTACCATGTCAGTAGATAGTCACCACACTGCTAGGACAAAAAGGGTGAATGAGATCCTTTGTCCTGGAGCAGACACTGCCTGCAGGGGTCTGAGCAGCAGCACTGATATAATCATATCAGTGTGGATGCTCTGCACTTCAAAGTGCCCTGCCGACAGGTCGCGCGCAGATGCCTGCAGGGATGCGTGTGCCCAGAGATATGCTGGGCTCTCGCACCCTGCATGCACACCTTCAGGAGGCAGATGGGGGCGGGGCCAAACGGGAGCGCGCCCCGCCGGATTTAAACACCCAGCAGCAGCAGTGCTCGCTCTCTTCTTCTTTTGCTGACACCTGCCCTCTGTGCTTGCTCCCCTCTGTGTCCCCTCTCCTGCCCCACGTGTCCTGTCTGCCCCTCTGTGTCCCTCTGCCCTCTCCTCTGCAGACCTACCAGCAGCATCTGTGTCTGTGTGACAGCATCACACTCTGCTGCTCTGCTTCTACTCCCCTTCACCTCCCTACCTCTCAGCCCCCAGCCTTATCTGTCCCATCCTCCTCTGCTCCCTTGTGAACCCTTTGAGTCCCCTTTTCTGCCTCTCCTGATTCAGCAGCACATCTGCAGCCAAGGCATCTTCAAGTTGCTAAGTATCACTGCTTGTAACCTCTTTTCCTCCATAGGGATAGTATAGTGATAGGCGGGTGGCTGTAATTAATGTATGTATGTTTTTAGGAAAGTGGGCGGGAAGTGTAACTAGGTTATTGTGGGGTTAATGGTATATCCGTATTATTATTGTTATATTCAGTGTCAGTGTGGTATTAAATAGTAGAATTAACTGTAGACTTGTGTAATAAATATATTTTTATTGATAACACGGTTTTTGTCTCAGTTAGTCGCCATTTAGTATAGTGTATAGTAAAGGAATCGGAGTAGTAACAGGTGAGGTATTAGCCGGATATTGATTATTGATAGTCAAGCCTGACATTAATAATTAATATACGGAGTACCGCCCTGTAACATAAGGGTTCCAAGCAGTCGGGAAAACGAGTGTGTCTAACCACCGTTGGAGGAGGTGTGTTAGATTCTGGGGCTTCTTCCTCCAAATTATTGTATAAGGTGACATTGTCCGTCGGAGCATCCGCGGTTACTGCCAAGGCGTGGGTGGATTCTGGCGCCAATGGCAATTTTTTGTCATCTACGTTTGCCCAGAGGCACGCCATCCCTATAGAGTTACTGCCAAAACCAATGGACATTAGGGTAGTTAACGGTTCACTCCTGGACACGCAAATCACCCACCAGTCGATTCCCCTCACCATGTCATTCCCTCAGGGTCACCGGGAGGTTATCTCTTTTCTTATTATTCCCGGTGGTTTAGATGAGGTGTTATTGGGTCTTCCATGGTTACGTTGTCACACTCCACACATTGACTGGAATACGGGGAGAATTTCTTCCTGGAGTGAGAATTGCGTGTCTCAGTGTATGGTGACAGTCACCCGGAGGGTAGTCTCTGACCCTTCTACCGATGTGGCCCCCGGCACAGACCCTCTGTCTGTCCCCAAGACCCAGGTCTTGTCAGAGTATGTCAAAAGAAACCCTCGGGTAGACCTCTTGTCCCAGCCCATGGATACGACTGAGGGCAATGACGAGCCCAGGCTCATTCTTCCTCCTGGGAGGACGTTCGTTCCTTCTAGTCTACAAAATGAGGTGCTCTCCTGGGTACATGTCCCTAAGTCCGGAGGTCATTTTGGGGTCAAACGTACCGCTAAGCTCCTTTAATGATCGTATTGGTGGCGACGGTGGCGCCAGGACGTTAAGGAGTATGTTCTAGCGTGTGTCTCCTGTGCGAGAGATAAATCATCCCGTCAAAGTCCGGCTGGCCTTCTCCACCCGTTACCCGTGGCGGACTCCACAGATAGTGAGTCGGCTGACACTCTTCGTCGCCCTGCTCCCGTATTCTATACGGGCGACAGAGTGTGGCTCACGGCTCGCAACACTAAAGTACGCGGGGAATCTGCTAAGTTTGCCCCCCGCTTTATTGGTCCTTTCAAAATTTTGGCCCAAGTAAACCCAGTAATGTACCGTTTACAATTACCACGACACATGAGGAGTCACGACACTTTTCATGTGTCGCTCCTCAAGCCCGTTCGCCTGACAAAAGTCGCTGAACCCCAACCTGCTACACACATCAGGGGTGATAATCTTGAGGTGCAGGCTATTATGGGGTCTAAAATGGTTCGTGGAAAAAAAGGTTACCCGGTACACTGGAGGGGCCATGGACCTGAGGATGATTCCTGGGAACCGGTGGACCACATCCATGCTCCCCTGCTCGCTGAGGAATATGAGCGTCAAGTGGAGGGGGATGTTAGAAGGGGGGATAATGTTAGGCATCGGGCGTTTGCTGGATTTGAAATGGGTTCAGAGCCATTAGGGGATTCTGTGGTTGCCCATTCTGGTCCAGCTGGGGCTGATGCTGCTCAGCATTTTCATCAGTCCCAACGCCTAGCTAGTGCACGAGATGGATGAGTTGTTTCCCGGGTCTTTATCCCTAGCAACATGAAGCATAGGTTGCGGAGGGAAACAGGGCTGCTACAGCCTAAGTCCAGGATTCTCTGCACTGAGCATGCCCGTGACATGGCGGACCGTGATTGGTGGTTTGGGAGTCAGCTGATCCGGTGACCTGGCACCACCTGATTGGTCGCGGGTGACGTCACCAATGGTGCGACGGTGGGCAGGGCTTAATCTTTAAAAAGCCCGTCCACAAACATGGCAGCGCGCTCTGATCATTGAGCAGTGATGCTGTTGTGTGGACGCTTGGTCGTTTGAGCTCCACGTGTGCTATAGTTGAAATAGGCAGGTAGTTTGGTCTGGCAGTCTGGCTCTTACAAGGGGGTCGCCATACACCCCGAGCAGTCTGCAGACGCCGTATTCCCGGAGCGTGGAGTGGTCCTCCTCAGTCCGGTAGCACGCCGGCTGAGAGCACGTATACCCGGCGTGTATCACACACGCATCCTAGCGCCTACAGCGTAGTCCTGTGTAGTTAACAGGGCTACAGCTACTTCCCCGGTCGCACATCTCCTATGCAGTTAACGGAGATTGAGCGAACCGCTATACCCGTTTCCGTAGTCCCTGTGTAGTTAACAGGGCTACAGCTACTTCCCCGGTCGCGCATCTCCCGTGCAGTTAACGGAGATTGAGCGAACCGCTATACCCTTTCCCGTGTGCAGTAACACGGAAGGGTTTATCATTTAAGTTGGTTGTTTTCCTTCTCACCCGGAAGGTGTTCAGCAGCAGTCCACCAGGCTGCATTGCGGACCCCGGGGTCGGTTGTTTGCAACCTTCCCCTTAACAACATCCTTGTGCCTTCTTTTTGAAAAAAAATTCTGTAACCGAATTGAATTATAATGTTGGAATTCGGGAGTTGCTGGCTATTAAACTCGAGTTTGAACATTGGCGTCATTTTTTGGAAGGCGCTAGATTTCCTATTCAGGTTTTCACAGATCATAAGAATTTGATCTATCTGGATGCTGCCAAGCGCTTGAATGCCTGTCAAGCTAGGTGGGCACTTTTTTTTTCTCGGTTTCATTTTTCTGTTACCTATATCCCTGGTACTAAGAAAGTTAAAGCCGTTGCTTTATCTCGCAGCTTCTCTCCTACGGTCGGTGCCGAGGAGGAGGAGAGCATTTTACAGAAAAGAGCTGTGGTGGCGGCATTGGACTCCGTTTTGGAGAATGGGATTCTAAAAGCTCAAGATGATGCTCCATCTAACACTCCCCATGGGAGGTTGTTCGTGCCTAGAACTTTTAGGAGAGACTTGTTTGTGGAGTGTCATGAGTAGTGTTGAGCCACCCCCGTAGTGTTCGAGTTCGGTTCGGTTCGTCGAACACCCTTGTGTTCGCCGAACTGTTCGTCGAACTGTTCGTCGAACACCTTCGAACACCGTTAAAACCAATGGCAGGCAAACAAAAACACATAGAAACACATAGAAAACACCTTCAAAGGTGTCCAAAAGCTGACAAACTGCTCAGAAGACATAACTAACACATGGAAAAGTGACAAGTACATATAGTCATGCGAAAAGAAAAGAGGTGGAGAAGTAAAAGGAGGGGGAGACACAGATATAGGCATGTCATGCCCTTCTAAAATCCAAAAAGTGAGAAGCCGACACGGCCAGTCCGTTCCTGCCCGTGCCACCTCCGTGTCGCCGGGTTTGTGCCAGAGCCGCGGTGGACCCTGACGGCCAGCCCCCCTCTCCCAATACTGGTGCCTGTCCGCTGGTGGGTCGAGCCCCCCCGCGGTGGGGGGGGGGGGTAACATCTGCAGAAGAAAGACCATCTTCCAGCCAAACTAACATGTCAACCTCTTTTCGTGGACAATGTGATACGATCCCTTTGTTACGGACACGCCCATCGCTACAAATTCCAGATGAGGCACAAAAACAGCAGGTGCTTCAGCGGATATCAAGTGCTCCTTCAAGTGGGCTCTCCTCCACCTCAATTTCAACATCACAAATACTCCAGTCCTCAGAGGTGTCACCCCAATCACACTTGCTTCCTCACAGCTCCCAAGTCTCCAGCTGCCCGTCTGAGTATGGGGTAACACAGATGGTTGAGACTGCAGAGCTGTTTACTCATACTATAGCCTGGGAAACGGAGGTCTGCTCCAGAGCTTCTGTTAATCCAGATGAGGAAATGATCTGCACTGATGCCCAGAATCTTTATAAGTCGGATCCAGGACCAGATGAAGAAGGTTCTGAGCATAATGTAGACCCTCGTTCCCAAACTTTAACTCCTGTTGGTGGAGACAATGATGAAGACGATGATGAGACTCAAATACCTGATTGGAGCGACAACTTGACTTTTCGGTCAGGGCAGGAAGACGTTGGCTTTGAGGACGACGGGTGTGATAACACACAGGGTGATGATGACAAGGTTGGAGATCCCACTTACTGTCAACCCACAGTCAGCCAGTCGATGAGGTCACCCGGGCCTTTGCCTGGCCTTGGGGATGTCGCGGTGGTCGGCTCCCTGGCCCGTACCCTGGGGTCACTCTTTAAAAGGGTGGATAATTGTTAATTTTATAAGAGTTCGTGACGCCACCTGTGGTATCTGGTGAGAAGCACCAGCGCTGCAGCAGTCCACTGAGGCCCGTGATAAGGCAGCTCGATGGTATAGCTCCCCACAGGTGGAGCTAGGTCTCAGGGCAGCGTATGCAGGAGGAATGCAGGACAGGCGAGACCTAGCTGGGTCAGAGCAAGAACGGGAATGGACACGGTAGTCACTTCAGTACCTTTTACTGGAGGAAATTCAGGCACATCCCGGAGCACTGTAGGGTGAAGGGTGCATATCAGGATCCTCCCCAATGAGCGGGTGTAGGGCCTCCTGTTTCTTGCCTCTGCGTAGTAAGTTTCTGACCTGCCTGGAGCTAGGCCTAACTTTGTCTCTGTCCTGCGCTGGCTGACCTTGTGGTAGGGCTTTCTCTTGGAGTTCACGCTCCCAGTATGCGGGGCCTAAGCGTCTCCTGGCTCTGTTACGTATCAGCACCTTAGCGATCCTGGGACTTGTAGTTCTCCAGGGATTCCGGTTATGCCTTACTGGGTCATAGAGATCCCGGTAAGCTCGGATCTGGTGTCCGGTAAATGCTTCGGGGTGAGCTGGTTAAGCTCCTCTGCCCCTTATGTACTAACTCGCCACTCGCCTTCGGCCTATCGGGCCCTCACTAGGCTATACACACTAACGGCAGCTTGCCGCGCTTCACCGATCTTATGGCGCCGGCACACCTTAAGCTCTATCTGGGCTCCCTGAATCTAGCTAGCAGGAGCCTCGTGCTCCACTGCTGAACTGTTAACTGAGTTCTCTAGACTAGACTGAGCTCCACTGCAGACTGACCTGTCTTAGGCTTCTCTACTGCAGGAACTCTTCAGAGGAACTGAACTGCCTAGCTCCACCTTCCCTATTTATATCCCTAACGGGCTCCCTCTGCTGGTCTGAGGTGGAAGGTGGAGATGTGTTAATGTTTATGGGGGCCTCTTGTGGAGGATTCCATCAATACACTCTTCTAGGATCTGTGATACCAAGCGCAGCGGGGCGTCACAGATGCTATTGACGACGAGGTTAGGTTGCGCCTTCCTGGACAGAGACGGAGTACTGGAAGCACGTCAACAACTGCATCCTCAACCACAACTCTGCCTCTGACCACAAGTCGTAGTGGCTCTTCAGGTCGCATGGGCTCTAAGCCTTGCATAGCCTGGGCATTTATTCAGATCGATAAGGAAGACCCAACTCGTGTTATCTGTAATATTTGTCACCAAAAGCTAAGTAGAGGCCAAAAAATCCATAGTTTGAGTACTTCATGCATGTACCGTCACATGGATATGAAGCATAAATTGCAGTGGGAAGCTCACTGTGCTACAATGCGGCCTAGCAGGCTGGGCCAACCACCGTCTGCCCCATCTTGTGCATCCGCGGCCTCTTCATCCTCTGTGACTGGGGGGACAGCAGTCACACATGTTTTTGGACGCAGACCTGCCACCTGTTTACCTGCAACAGCCAGTGTGATTGGCAGGTCGTCAGTTCATTGGGAAGTGGAAACACCTGCTGGTGTTGAGCGCTCTCTGACATCGAGAGCACCACCTTTGGATCAAGGCAACCTAACATGTCCGCCTGCATCTTCCTCACAGACCGGCAGTTTGCCGGGGACACCCTACTCAACCCCGTCAAAGCACAACAGCCAGCCCTCAGTCCCTCAGATGTGGAAAAGTAAAATACCATTTCCTCCTAGCCATGAGAAAGCTAAGAGGTTGAATTTCACCATCTGCAAGCTGTTGGCTACAGAAATGCTGCCTTTCCGCCTGGAGGACACAGTGGATTTTCGAGACCTTATGTCCGTCGCAGTGCCCCAGTACCAGATGCCCAGTCGGCACTACTTCTCAAAGAAAGGTGTACCTGCGCTCCACCAGCATGTTGCACACAACATCACCGCTTCTTTGAGAAACTCTGTGTGTGACAGGGTGCATTTCACCACAGACACTTGGACGAGTAGGCATGGACAGGGGTGTTACATGTCGCTGACTGGGCACTGGGTAACTATGGTGACAGCAGGACAAGGGGCTGCTGTCCAAGTCTTACCGTCCCCACGAGTTTTGCGTCAATCCTCTTTATCTCGAAGTTCCTCCACTGCTTCTGCCTCCTCAACCTCCTCTCGGTCCTCCACCTGCACCCAAAGCCTGTCTGGTCATGCCACAAGCTTTCTAACTGCGCAGAAGGAATCCTGCACACCTCCTTACTATGCTGGCAGCAGGGCTCAACGGCATCAGTGTTTACTTTGAAATGTCTGGGAAATGTGAGTCACACAGCTGAGGACTTGTGGTCAGCTCTGGAGACCCAGTTTCATGAATAGTTGTCTCCACTGGACCTGCAACCAGGGAAGGCCGTGTGCGACAATGCTGCAAACCTGGGTGCGGCCCTTCACCGGGGCAATGTCACACACGTGCCTTGTATGGCTCACATGTTGAACCTGGTTGTCCATAAATTTTTAGCCCACTATCCCGGACTAGATGGCCTTCTGCAGAGGGCACGGTCGCTGTGTGCTCACTTCCGCCGTTCGCATCCCGCAGCTCAACGACTTACATCTCTACAGAAGTCGTTCACCGGCTGAAATGCGATGTGCCGACACTGTGGAATTCAACTCTGCACATGTTGCAGCGACTGTGGCAGCACCGACAAGCCCTGGTGCAATACGTTCTGACGTATAGCCTGGGCCAACGAGATCCAGAGGTGGGGCAAATCACGCTGCAGGAGTGGTCTCAGATCAGGGACCTATGAAGTTGACGCGCCCCCTGGGCCGTGGGGTACCCTGAGCCGGGCCGGTAGACGCTGGGGGTTGTAGTCACTGTGGCGGTGACCCGGTCCGTGACCCTGGGCGGTCAATCCAACGGTAATTTGTATATATGGATTTTATAATGTCCGACTACGCCACCTGTGGAGTGCGGCCAAAGGGGCCGCCGCTGCGGAACAGTCCTCTGAAGCTGGTGGTTTTGCAGCAATGATATTATTACTCACCACAGGTAGAGTGTAGCTTCAGGGCAGTGTGGGTGGATGATGGTGGTTGTAGTGCAGGGAGTCAGTAATGAACACAGAGTCCGTGTGATGCAGTCCCAAGATCTTTACTCACAGTTGTTGCAGTCCAGATTACAGGTACCAGAGCAATCTCACCCGTCGTGCTGTGCGTACTCAGTGAGGGGCTCAGTCCACCCCCAGATAGCTCCGGAGTACTTAGCAGGACCCCCTTCTGTGTGTCCTTTCTCTGGCCTTCTCCCTGCACCTCACACCCAGTGACACTTCTATCCGGTATCCTCGGGCCTTGGCGGGCGACTTGTGTTCCGTCCCCTGGGTCCTATGTGGCTACCTTCTTAGTGAGACTGGTGTGGACTTTTGCCTGCAGTACATGAAATGCTGCAGCCTCCGGTTTCTAGTTGAGCCTTGCTGTTTCTCCTCTAGTTGAGGGACCGGTTCCCCTTATCTGGCCTGACCCCTCTACCTCCTGGTAGCAGCGGGAGTACGGGTGGCCTTCTGCACGGCCCGTAGCCCTAGGGTCCCTTCGGTTCCTGGAGCCTTCCTGCTCCCACTCCTCTCTTCTCTCCTTCAGTCCTGGGCCTCCCAGGCTAGGCCTGACTCCGGAGCAGAGCTCATGCCGAGCCTCTGCATCTGTCACTTTTCCTCCTCTGACTGGCTTGCTCTTTCTAAGATGGCTTCCTATTTATACTCTCCCTGTCATGTGCTCCCCTAAGCTGCTCCCCTAAGCACCCACTACATAGGACCCTCCCACCAGCTAGGGACCTGAGACTGTGCTCTCCCTTGGGAGCAATCTCGCCCTAACCCCACTGCGGGTATGTGTTGGATGCAGGTGTTAGGGTCCCGAGCCATACGCCTTCCTTACCTGAGGGTGAGATACCACACCTCTGGGTGAGATGCAGTACCTCTGTGGCGACTGAACCCTCAGGGGCGTCACACACCCTTCTGCACAATTTTGAAATGGCGACGAAGATGTTTAGTGCTGACGATGCCATTATCAGCATGACTATTCCGGTGATTTACATGCTGGAGCACACATTAAACAGAATTCAGAGTCAGGTGGTGGGACAAGAGGAGGTGAAGGAAGTAGAGGAGGAGTCGTATGCGGAAGGGATAACATCTCCAAGGTCCAGACGGTTGGCAGCACCAAGGCGGCAGGCATGGGAGGGTGGGGGAGAGGGATTAACCAGGGCGCATGGTAGCAGCCAAACTGTTGAGGAAGGTGCAGGAGCCGAGGAAGAAGTGGAGGATGAACTGGCGATGGGCACGGAAGACTCATCAGATGAGGGAGACCTTGATCACATTTCTGTTGTGCGAGGTTGGGGGGAGAGGGCAGAGGAAGGAAGCATGATTCTTACCTCGCTACCAACACAACAAGGACTTGGTCCTCCTGGATGCGCAAGACACATGAGTGCCTTCTTGCTGCACTACCTGCAACATGACCCTCAGATTGCAGAATTCGAAGTAATCCTGACTATTGGGTTGCCACACTCTTAGATCCCCGGTACAAAAGTAAATTTGCCGAAATAATTCCTGCCATAAAAAGGGATTGACGCATGCAGGAGTATCTGCAGACGCTGTTGCAGAATCTTACATGTGCTTTTCCACAAAACACCAGTGGTGCACGTAGTGAATCTCACAGTTCTAACTTGCCAACCGTGGGACTGTCGAGTCTTCATCACTCAAACCGTAACAGTAACACAGTATCTGCTGGTAACAGCAATTTTGTGGAATCGTTTCACCACTTTTTTAGACCATCCTTTGCAAGGCCACAGGAGACAGGAAGTCTGACACATAGTCAATGCCTAGAGAGGATGGTACAGGAGAATCTCCAAGTGAACATCGAAGCCATGACTGTGTCACTGGACCCTTGCTCATTTTGGGATTCCAATCTGGAAAAATGGCCGGAGCTCGCCACTCACGCCTTGGAGATCTTGTCATGCCCTGCAGCCAGCGTTCTCTCTGAATGTGTGTTCAGCGCTGCTGATGGTGTGCTGACAGATAAGCGCACGCGGCTGTCCACTGAGAATGTAGACAGACTCACGTTCATAAAGATGAACAAATCATGGATTCGCAAGGACTTTTCTACCCCTGTGTCATCCTGGGGAGACTAAAAGCTTGAGGATTTGGTAATATCACCTCACCAACCGTTTTAAGCAACTGTGGGGCAATTGATGCCACTTAACCATAGAACGCATGACCATAAAAATCTACACTTTCATATACCTGGGGCCTTTTAGGCCCGTGTGCAAATAACATGGAATAACTCAAACTCAAATGACAAACAACTATATACATGAAGAATACCTAGAGTTTCAAAATTCTAACTAAAGTAATCTTGCAGAAAATAGAAAACAATTAACAGGGCGGGACTGCGAGGCCCCAGGTATGCGTTCTAGGGTTAAGTGGTGTCTGTGCCACAATTTTGGGAAAAAATGGAGACTCTTTTTGGAGTCCCCTTGCTGTGTCTTACGTGACGTTGGCATCGTCAATTCCAGGTGGGTTGGGTCGCTCCCCCCCCTTTTAACTGTAAGAAACTACATACACTAAGGCTTGGGGTAACACAGATGGTTGAGTCTGAAGAGCTGTTTACTCAGAGGTCTGCTCCAAATCTTCAGTGTCTGCTAGTCAGCGTAGAATTTTTAACTGCATCTAGCCTAGGCAATACTTTGGGCGTAGTAGCCCAGCTGCGAAGCAAGCTGCACCGCCTGTGTATCTAATAAGAATTTTTAAATGCATCTAGCCTAGGCAGACTGTGGGGACCCCCAACCAAACCCAGACGCTCAGCCCCCCTACCGCCCCCCTTTCCTTGACAATACAATAATGTAACTCTTACAACTGGATGGGTGAGGATCGGTCACAGCTTTATTAACTCTTTATACTCATTCCATTAGAAAGGCATTTTATTTCTAAAATAATTCAGCTTGTTGCAGCATGCCCTGGGTCTCCACTCCGGCAACTTGGCCAACAAGTGTAACTCTCCAACATGTCCTTTCTATTTCCAGGCCACGGAGGATCCTGCGTACTCGTATGCAGGACTCTGACCCCCACCCATCACTCTTAACGCTTGTTCCACTCCGTCCTGGAGTCCTGACAGGAATATGTCCAGTCCAATATCCATTAAGTGAACACCGTCGGGCCGTATGAGGCCTGCTTTATCTCCTTCCAGTTGTCGGTGTCGTACCACTACACCGCCTCTGTCTCTTCTAAATTTTGCCATCCGAATATTTATTACCCGCCTTGTCCGTTCGATGGCCGTGATGTCTCGCGCACCTTGCCATACCGTTATCGGTACAATCTCTGACCATACTATAGCTAGTTTTGTGAAAAATTCTCTGAAGCGCTCAGTGTCTAGTTTCATTATTGCCATTAGTTTTGCGCTCTTGTGATGACCTAGGTTGTTTCCCCCGGCCTGTATAACTAAGATGACCGGACATCTTGCCTCTCTCCCTACCTTGATTACCTCCATTAGTACCTGTGGCCATAGCAGGCCTCTAATACCTCTCCAGTTGAAATATGTGTTATGAAACTCTAATTTCCTCCCGCCTGGGCGGACTTTCGCCCTTTTTTCTGCCCAATATATATACGAGTGGCCTATCACCCACACTGTTGGCTTAGCGTCACCTGTAAAAGAAACAAACCACGTTAGGATAACAAGTCCAGTCTTATGTATCTTGCCAAACACGTGGATCGCCATCTCCCTATCCTCTGAACTTCCGTTTCTGACAGTCCTGCTCTTGCTGCTTCCGTGGCCGCGCCTATGCGGAATGAGTGTGTCCCGTAATCTTTGGGGTGGTTCCCTGCCGATGTTATGCATTTATTAAATATAGCTTGGAACTGGTATCTTGATAATGGCGTTCCATCAATGTGTGATAGGAAGAAATTACTTTGTGATCTGATGGTTAGATATGTTTTTACTATTGCTACCCGACTCAGTGTACCGTTTGTGGGTTGTAGAAGTACCTAAGTGCCCCTGCCCACTGGAACCGTTTTCGATTTGTGTATGCGTAGACGTATTGCATTATTGGCTATGACTACGTCCTGGTGTAATAAGCCTCCACTGGTGGTAATTTTGGATTGAGGGACTAATTCACTTATGCATAGCGCCCCAAGAAGGAGATCACAAATGCAGTAGACAGTAGTGTTGCTTCAAATTGTGAGTGTCATGTTAACCCCTTAATAACATTTGACGTACTAATACGCGTCTGTGCCCTGGGACTTAAGAGCCAGACCCGTATTAGTACGTCATGGCGATCGCGCGCGCACACAGGCTGTGCGGGCGCGATCGCCGCCGGGTGTCAGCTGATTGTCACAGCTGACACCCGGTACTATGTGCAGGGAGCGGTCCTGCACCGCTCCCAGCACATTAACCCCCGCTATGCTGCGATCGAAGTCGATCGAAATCGATCGCGGCATTGCGGAGGCAAGGGGAGGTGATCGGCGATACTCACCTCCTCTTCCGGCTTCCAGCGCAGACTGCAGCGGCTTCCCGGGTGTTGCCATGATGACCCGATGTCGTCATGACAACATCCGGGTCACCAGAGAGCAGGAAGATTGCTTGGACATGCGCAGTGCATCTCCAAGCAATCTTAACACTGTGCACTTCTGACAGCCTGCATGGCATAGGGATGGTGCTCCATTCCTATGCCATGCAGGCGATCAGAAAAAAAAAAGTGAAAGTCCCAGAGTGGGACAAAGTAATAAGGTGTACAAACTGTCTGAAAGTGGAAAAAAAAAAAAAATGTGCAAAAATATTATAAAAAAATAAAAAAAATAATACACCAAAAATAAAAATATAATGTACCCATCAATAAATATTATTATAAAAAAAAAACAATAAAAGTACACATATTTGGTATCGCCGCGTCCGGAACAGCCTGACCTATAAAACTGTCCCACTAGTTAACCCCTTCAGTGAACACGGTAAAAAAAAAAAAAAAAAACGCAGCAAAAAACAATGCTTTATCACCATACCGCCAAACAAAAAGTGGAATAACACGCGATCAAAAAGACGCATATAAATAAAAATGATACCGCTGAAAACATCATCTCGTCTCACAAAAAACAAGCCGCCATACAGCTCCATCAGCCGAAAAATAAAAAAGTTTCAGCTCTCAGAATAAAGCGATGCTAAAAAATATTTTTTTCTATAAAATAGCTTTTATTGTGTATAAGCGCCAAAACATAGAAAAATTATACAAATGTGGTACCGCTGTAAACGTACTGACCCGAAGAATAAAGCTACCTCATCAATTTTACCACACGCGGAACAGAATAAAAAAAAAAAAAAAAAAAACAATTCCTGAATTGTTGGTTTTTGTTTATTCTGCCTCCCAAAAATCGGAATAGAAAGCGATCAAAAAATGTCACGTGCCTGAAAATGGCACCAATAACAACGTCAAGTCATCCCGCAAAAAACGAGCCGTCACATGACTGTCTGCCAAAATCTGGAAAAATTATAGCTCTCAAAATATGGCGATGCAAAAACTAGATTTTACAAAAAATGCGTCTTTTAGTGTGTGACAGCTGTCAGTCATAAAAACCCCATATGATTCTGGCATTGCTGTAATCACACCGACCCGAAGAATAAAGTCGTCTAATCACTTATACCGCACAAGGAACGGCGTCAAAAATAAACTCTTGGGTTAGGATTGGGCTAGGGTTAGGGCTGGGTTTGGGGCTAGGGTTGTGCTGGGGCTAGGGTTGTGCTGGGGCTAGGGTTGTGCTGGGGCTAGGGTTGTGCTAGGGCTAGGGTTGTGCTAGGGCTAGGGTTGTGCTAGGGCTAGGGCTGGGGTTGGGATTTTTTTCAAAAGTAAGAAAAAAAGATGACAATATGGTGACTAGTGTTGAGAGCAAGTGCTCGCTACTTGAGTTTGCATCGGGTGCTCTGGTATGCATTGAGTATCGTGGGTATTTCAGTGACATGCTCGAGACTCTGCCCCATATGCTTCGCGGCCAAAAAACTTTACGGGGATTGCCTGCCATGCACGAGTGATCCCCGCATGTTTTTTTTTGGGTGCCTAATAACCGTGAAACATGCGGAGCAGGGACTCGAGCATGTCACTCAAGCACACGCTGTACATGGTGCATACCTGAGTACCCGATGCAAACTCAAGTAGCGAGCACTTGCGCTCAAGAATAATGACAACTTATTCAATATGATGACCTAATGTAAACAAATTCTGTGCCGTACCTCTGGGTTCAAAATGTTCACTATACACCTTAATAAAATCCTTGAGGGGTATAGTTTCCAAAATGGGGACACTTGTGGGGGAGCTCCACTGTTTAGGCACATCACGGGCTCTCCAAACGCGACATGGTGTCCGCTAACAAATTGAATGGAAAATCGGCTCAAATTGTTAGCGGACGCCATGTTGCGTTTGGAGAGCCCCTGTGTGCCCAAACATTGGAGCTCCCCCACAAGTGACCCCATTTTGGAAACTAGACCCCCCAAGGCACCTATCTAGATGCATAGTAAGCACTTGGAACGCCCAGGTGCTTCACAAATTGATTCGTAAAAATGAAAAAGTGAAAAAAAAAACACTTTTTCATTTTTATGAATCAATTTGTGAAGCACCTGGGGTTCCAAGTGCTCACTATGCATCTAGAAAGGTGCCTTGGGGGGTCTAGTTTCCAAAATGGGGTCACTTGTGGTGGAGCTCCAATGTTTGGGCACACAGGGACTCTCTAAATGCAACATGGTATCCGCTAACAAATTGAATGGAAAATCGGCTCAAATTGTTAGCGGACACCACATTGCGTTTGGAGAGCCCCTCTGTGCCCAAACTTTGGAGCTCCCCCACAAGTGACCCCATTTTGGAAACTAGACCCCCCAAGGCACCTATCTAGATGCATAGTGAGCACTTGTAACCCCTAGGTGCTTCACAAATTGATTCGTAAAAATGAAAAAGTGTTTTTTTTTTCACTTTTTCATTTTTACGAATCAATTTGTGAAGCACCTGGGGGTTCCAAGTGCTCACTATGCATCTAGAAAGGTGCCTTGGGGGGTCTAGTTTCCAAAATGGGGTCACTTGTGGGGGAGCTCCAAAGTTTGGGCACAGAGGGGCTCTCCAAACGCAATGTGGTGTCCGCTAACAATTTGAGCCGATTTTCCATTCAATTTGTTAGCGGATACCATGTTGCATTTAGAGAGTCCCTGTGTGCCCAAACATTGGAGCTCCCGCACAAGTGACCCCATTTTGGAAACTAGACCCCCCAAGGCACCTATCTAGATGCATAGTGAGCACTTGGAACCCCTAGGTGCTTCACAAATTGATTCGTAAAAATGAAAAAGTGTTTTTTTTTTCACTTTTTCATTTTTACGAATCAATTTGTGAAGCACCTGGGGGTTCCAAGTGCTCACTATGCATCTAGAAAGGTGCCTTGGGGGGTCTAGTTTCCAAAATGGGGTCACTTGTGGGGGAGCTCCAAAGTTTGGGCACAGAGGGGCTCTCCAAACGCAATGTGGTGTCCGCTAACAATTTGAGCCGATTTTCCATTCAATTTGTTAGCGGATACCATGTTGCATTTAGAGAGTCACTGTGTGCCCAAACATTGGAGCTCCCGCACAAGTGACCCCATTTTGGAAACTAGACCCCCCAAGGCACCTATCTAGATGCATAGTGAGCACTTGGAACCCCTAGGTGCTTCACAAATTGATTCGTAAAAATGAAAAAGTGTTTTTTTTTTCACTTTTTCATTTTTACGAATTAATTTGTGAAGCACCTGGGGGTTCCAAGTGCTCACTATGCATCTAGAAAGGTGCCTTGGGGGGTCTAGTTTCCAAAATGGGGTCACTTGTGGGGGAGCTCCAAAGTTTGGGCACACAGGGGCTCTCCAAACAGAACATGGTGTCCGCTAATTATTCAAGCAAATTTTACAATCAAAAAGTCAAATGGCGCTCCTTCCCTTCCGAGCCCTGCCGTGCGCCAAAACAGTGTTTCTTCCCCAAATATTGGGTATCTGCATGCCCAGGGGAAATTGCACAACAAATTTTGGGGTCCATTTTTTCTTGTTACCCCTGTGAAAATAAAAAAAATTGGGTCTAAAGTAACATTTTTGTGAAAAAAGTTAAATGTTCATTTTTTTCTTCCACATTCAAAAAATTCCTGTGAAGCACCTGAAGGGTTAATAAAGTTCTTGAATGTGGTTTTGAGCACCTTGAGGGGTGCAGTTTTTAGAATGGTGTCACTTTTGGGTATTTTCTGTCATAAAGACCTCTCAAAGTGACTTCAAATGTGATGTGGTCCCTGAAAAAATGGTTTTATAAATTTTGTTGGAAAAATGAGAAATCGCTGGTCAACTTTTAACCCTTATAGCTCCCTAACAAAAAAAAATTTTGGTTCCAAAATTGTGCTGATGTAAAGTAGACATGTGGGAAATGTTATTTATTAACTCTTTTGTGTGACATATCGCTCTGATTTCAGGGCTTAAAAATTCAAATTTTGAAAATCGCAAAATTTTCAAAATTTTCTCCAAATTTCCGTTTTTTTTCACAAATAAACGCAAGTGATATCGAAGAAATTTTTCCACAATCATGAAGTACAATATGTCACGAAAAAACAATCTCAGAATCAGGGGGATCCGTTGAAGCGTTCCAGAGTAATTACCTCATAAAGTGACAGTGGTCAGAATTGTAAAAATTGGCCCGGTCATTAACGTGCAAACCACCCGCGGGGCTTAAGGGGTTAATGGTGTTAGGGATATGATGTGAGAAATCAGTTTTAGTGACACGGGACGGGACGTCTACATTCCTGACTTGGCTGACCCCTTTTCCACCCTTTTATGGATTGTCTGATGATGAATCTTTGTCACATCTCCCCAATTCAGTAGTTGGAAGTGAAATGCTACTCCGGTCAGACACCGCTGCGCTGACGCCCCTGATATGCCCCTCATCATTAGCTGGTGGAGAAATTCTATAGTGACTTGTAATCTGGCTTGTTCACATTGGTCAACCCGTCTGCCTGCTACTAGTCGTGTCCACTCTTCCCATGCCTTACCGTATGCTTGCCACGTCGACGGGGCTACTGACGCTCTGATTAATGGCATCAACTATTCGCCACTAGATCCCATAGGGAAGGTGGGCAACTGTTGCCCGATGGGTGGGCGTTGTGGAAGAGCTCTGTGAAAATCTGCCAATTGAATTGTTATAAAGCGTTAGCAGCAGCTTTAGACCCCTCAGCATAGTGGCTAGCGCGGACCCATACATTGTGTTTTAGGCACAGGAATGCTAGCCTGGGTAGTAGGCCTAGCACTGGGAGAGACGATGATGCCATCTTATTAATGCAGTGCGCTAGGCTGGTGTTTTTTGTTATGAAGCGTATATTTTTGTTAGCCAGGCGCGCGCCCCATATTTCTATTGCCACCACTATTGGGAAGAAAAATTATTTTCAGGGCTAGATGCAGCTAAAACTTATTATTAATTTAAAAACTGGTGGAGCTTGGTATAGATGGTCTAATACAATGAGTCCCACACACAGCTAGAAGGCCAAATATTTTTTCAGAGGTAGATGCAGAAAAAAAATTATATTCAATTTGCAACCTGATGGAGGTCAGTATAGATGGACTAATAGAATGATGCTATGACCAAAAGGTTTTACTTCACTAGGTGCAGTAAAAAAATTGGTATTCTATACACAGGTGGTATATCTTGCAACACAGATAGGCTACTCCACTGACTAACACACTCTGCAATAGGCCAAAAAGGATTAGCTTTGCTAGATTCAGCCAAATGCTGTGAAAAAAACTTGCACAGCACTGGCACAGACCTGCCTGGCAAAAACTGATAGGAACTGATGTAACCTAGTCCTGAAAAGGACTCCAATTACAATTAGTCTTTACTCCCACAACCTATCTATTTAAGAGCACAGACCTGCCTGATAAAAGTCGTAGGAAATGCTGTAACCTAGTCCTTAAAAGGACTGCAATCACAACTATTCCCTACTCCCAAGCTATCTGTAGATTTGTGCGAAAATTGGCTTGAAATTAACAAGGTATAGCGCACACAGCAACAGCGGTGCCGTCTAACACGCAGCTGCAGCAGTGAGAAAATGGTGGCGACGGGGAAAATGGCTTGGTCTTATAGGGCAAGGACATGTGACATACACTGCCAATGACACATGCCCTTGCTTGTGTGAAGAAAAGCACTTCGCTCCGTGTGTGCGCTGCTGATAGGCTGACAGATTGCACCTCCCCACTGTAAATGCGGGAAAGAGAAAAAAAATGTAGATCTTCATTATTCCTGCAGAGATCCATCCCCTGCCCCTCCCCCCACCCCGCTGTACACTCAAACTGCGTATTTACATTAATTTTCATCATTACTGAGAAAAAATCCAGTTATGATTTTGGTGCACGAACAGTTATCGAACATAACCTCGAACAGCCGAATTTTTTTCAAATCGTTCGTGTTCGCCGAACGGCTCGAACACCGCCCAAAACAGCTCGAATTTGAGATTGGCGAACAGTTCGAGTCGAACAACGCTCATCTCTAGTCATGAGTCTCGGTTGGCAGGTCATCCAGGAATTTCTGAGACTAAGAGACTTATCAGTCGCAGTTTTTGGTGGCCTGGATGGCAGAAAGAAGTCATCAAGTGGGTGCCTCAATGTACGGTGTGTGCTAGGTCAAAGGCTTCACATGCTCCTGCTGCGGGGTTGCTTTGCCCTCTGGAGGTTCCTAGTGCGCCTTGGACGCATCTCACAATGGATTTTATTACTGATCTGCCCGTGTCCAAGGGTTTTACTGTCATCTGGGTGGTCATGGACCATTTTAGTAAGATGTGTCATTTGGTTCCATTCATTAAGTTGCCCTGAGCCAAGACACTCGCTAAGGCGTTTGTTAAGGAGATTGTCAAGCTTCATGGCGTTCCCACGGATATTGTTTCTGATAGAGGACCTCAGTTTGTTCCTCGCTTTTGGCGTGCTTTTTGTGACAGGTTGGGAGTAGAGATGAGCGTTGTTCTACTCGAACTGTTCGCCAATCTCAAATTCGAGCTGTTTTGGGCGGTGTTCGAGCCGGTCGGCGAACACGAACAATTTGAGAAAAATTCGGCTGTTCGAGGTTATGTTCGATAACTGTTCGTGCACCAAAATCATAACTGGATTTTTTCTCAGTAATGATGAAAATTAATGTTAATACGCAGTTTGAGTGTACAGCGGGGCGGGGGGAGGGGCAGGGGATGGATCTCTGCAGGAACAATGAAGATCTCCATTTTTTTTTCTCTTTCCCGCATTTACAGTGGGGAGGTGCAGTCTGTCAGCCTATCAGCAGCGCACACACGGAGCGAAGTGCTTTTTTTCACACAAGCAAGGGCATGTGTCATTGGCAGTGTATGTCACATGTCCTTGCCCTATAAGACCAAGCCATTTTCCCCGTCGCCACCATTTTCTCACTGCTGCAGCTGCGTGTTAGACGGCACCGCTGTTGCTGTGTGCGCTATACCTTGTTAATTTCAAGCCAATTTTCGCACAAATATACAGATAGCTTGGGAGTAGGGAATAGTTGTGATTGCAGTCCTTTTAAGGACTAGGTTACAGCATTTCCTACGACTTTTATCAGGCAGGTCTGTGCTCTTAAATAGATAGATTGTGGGAGTAAAGACTAATTGTAATTGGAGTCCTTTTCAGGACTAGGTTACATCAGTTCCTATCAGTTTTTGCCAGGCAGGTCTGTGCCAGTGCTGTGCAAGTTTTTTTCACAGCATTTGGCTGAATCTAGCAAAGCTAATCCTTTTTGGTCTATTGCAGAGTGTGTTAGTCAGTGGAGTAGCCTATCTGTGTTGCAAGATATACCACCTGTGTATAGAATACCAATTTTTTTACTGCACCTAGTGAAGTAAAATCTTTTGGGCATAGCATCATTCTATTAGTCCATCTATACTGACCTCCATCAGGTTGCAAACTGAATATAATTTTTTTCTGCATCTAGCTCTGAAAAAATATTTGGGCTTCTAGCAGTGTGTGGGACTTGGTCTATTAGTCCATCTATACTGACCTCCATCAGGTTGCAAATTAAAAATAATTTTTTTCTTCATTTAGCTCTGAAAAAATATTTGGGCTTCTAGCAGTGTGTGGGACTTGTTCTATTAGTCCTTCTATACTGACCTCCAGCAGGTTGCAAATTGAATATAATTTTTTTCTGCATCTAGCTCTGAAAAAATATTTGGGCTTCTAGCGGTGTGTGGGACTTGGTCTATTAGTCCATCTATACTGACCTCCATCAGGTTGCAAATTAAAAATAATTTTTTTCTGCATCTAGCTCTGAAAAAATATTTGGGCTTCTAGCAGTGTGTGGGACTTGGTCTATTAGTCCATCTATACTGACCTCCATCAGGTTGCAAATTAAAAATAATTTTTTTCTTCATTTATCTCTGAAAAAATATTTGGGCTTCTAGCAGCGTGTGGGACTTGTTCTATTAGTCCATCTATACTGACCTCCATCAGGTTGCAAATTAAAAATAATTTTTTTCTGCATCTAGCTCTGAAAAAATATTTGGACTTCTAGCAGTGTGTGGGACTTGGTCTATTAGTCCATCTATACTGACCTCCATCAGGTTGCAAATTAAAAATAATTTTTTTCTGCATCTAGCTCTGAAAAAATATTTGGGCTTCTAGCAGTGTGTGGGACTTGGTCTATTAGTCCATCTATACTGACCTCCATCAGGTTGCAAATTGAATAAAAAAATTTTCTGCATCTAGCTCTGAAAAAATATTTGGGCTTCTAGCGGTGTGTGGGACTTGGTCTATTAGTCCATCTATACTGACCTCCATCAGGTTGCAAATTAAAAATAATTTTTTTCTTCATTTAGCTCTGAAAAAATATTTGGGCTTCTAGCAGTGTGTGGGACTTGTTCTATTAGTCCTTCTATACTGACCTCCAGCAGGTTGCAAATTGAATATAATTTTTTTCTGCATCTAGCTCTGAAAAAATATTTGGGCTTCTAGCGGTGTGTGGGACTTGGTCTATTAGTCCATCTATACTGACCTCCATCAGGTTGCAAATTAAAAATAATTTTTTTCTGCATCTAGCTCTGAAAAAATATTTGGGCTTCTAGCGGTGTGTGGGACTTGGTCTATTAGTCCATCTATACTGACCTCCATCAGGTTGCAAATTAAAAATATTTTTTTTCTGCATCTAGCTCTGAAAAAATATTTGGGCTTCTAGCAGTGTGTGGGACTTGGTCTATTAGTCCATCTATACTGACCTCCATCAGGTTGCAAATTGAATAAAAAAATTTTCTGCATCTAGCTCTGAAAAAATATTTGGGCTTCTAGCGGTGTGTGGGACTTGGTCTATTAGTCCATCTATACTGACCTCCATCAGGTTGCAAATTAAAAATAATTTTTTTCTGCATCTAACCCAGCCAATAGTTTTGGCCTAATACCACAGTTTGGCCACTCAGCTCTGCTCGGTTACCATCCATTGTTTTTTTGTGCAAACAACTCCAGAGTTGTGAATTAGTTAACCACCAAAATGAGTGGAAAAAGGCCTGCTGCTGGTGGAAAGGGGAATAGGCGTGTTGGGAAGGGGAAAAAAGGTTGTGTCCGTGGGGTAGGTGCAGAAGAAAGACCATCTTCCAGCCAAACTAAAATGTCTACTTCTTTTAGCGGACAATGTGATAAGATCCCTTTCTTACGGCCACGCCAATCGCTACAAATTCCAGATGAGGCACAAAAACAGCAGGTGCTTCAACGGATATCAAGTGCTCCTTTAAGTGGGCTCTCCTCCACATCAACTTCAACATCACAAATACTCCAGTCCTCAAAGGTGTCACCCAAATCGCACTTGCTTCCTCACAGCTCCCAAATCACCAGCTGCCCGTCTGAGTATGAGGTAGAACAGATGGTTGAGTCTGCAGAGCTGTTTACTCATACTATAGCCTGGGAATCAGAGGTCGACTCCAGCGCTTCTGTGAATCCAGACGAGGAAATGATCTGCACTGATGCCCAGAATCTTTATGAGTCGGATCCAGGACCAGACGCAGAAGGTTCTGACCATAATGTAGACCCTCATTCCCAAACTGTAACTCCTGTTGGTGGAGACAATGAGGAAGACGATGATAAGACTCAAATACCTGATTGGAGCGACAACTTTAGTTTTTTGTCAGGGCAGGAACAGGTTGGCTCTGAGGACGACGGGTGTGATAACGCACAGGGTGATGATGATGAGGTCGGAGATCCCACTTACTGTCAACCCACAGTCAGCCAAGAGATGAGGTCAGCAGAGGAGGTGGAGGAAGATGCTAGTGACGACGAGGTCAGGTTGCGCCTTCCTGGACAGAGACGTAGTACTGGAAGCACGTCAACAACTGCATCCTCAAACACAACTCTGCCTCTCACCACAAGTCGTGGTGGCTCTTCAGGTCGCATGGGTGCTAAGCCTTGCATAGCCTGGGCATTTTTTCAGATCGATAAAGATGACCCAACTCGTGTTATCTGTAACATTTGTCAGCAAAAGCTAAGTAGAGGCCAAAAAATACATAGTTTGAGTACTTCATGCATGAACCGGCACATGGACATGAAGCATAAGTTGCAGTGGGAAGCTCAGTGTGCTACAATGCGGTCTAGCCGGCCGGGCCAACCACCGTCTGCCATATCTTGTGCATCCGCGGCCTCTTCATCCTCTGTGACTGGGGGGACAGCAGTCACACCTGTTTTGGGGCGCAGACCTGCCACCTCTTTACCCGCAACAGCCAGCGTGATTGGCAGGTCATCATTTTCTTTGGAGGTGGTAACACCAGCTGGTCTTGAGCGCTGTCCGACATCGATAGCACCACCTTTGGATCAAGGCAACCTAACATGTCCGCCTGCATCTTCCTCACAGACCGGCAGTTTGCCGGGGACACCCTTATCAACCCCGTCTAAGCACAATAGCCAGCCCTCGGTCCCTCAGATGTGGACAAGTAAAAGACCATTTCCTCCTAGCCATGAGAAAGCTAAGAGGTTGAATTTCACCATCTGCAAGCTCTTGGCTACAGAAATGCTGCCTTTCCGCCTGGTGGACACAGAGGATTTTCGAGACCTTATGTCCGTCGCAGTGCCCCAGTACCAGATGCCCAGTCGGCACTACTTCTCAAAGAAAGGTGTGCCTGCGCTCCACCAGCATGTCGCACACAACATCACCGCTTCTTTGAGAAACTCTGTGTGTGACAGGGTGCATTTCACCACAGACACTTGGACGAGTAGGCATGGACAGGGGCGTTACATGTCGCTGACTGGGCACTGGGTAACTATGGTGACAGCAGGACAAGGGGCTGCTGTCCAAGTCTTGCCGTCCCCACGAGTTGTGCGTCAATCCTCTTTATGTCATTTTTCCTCCACTGCTTCTGCCTCCTCAACCTCCTCTCGGTCTTCCACCTGCACCCAAAGCCTGTCTGGTCATGCCACAAGCTTTCTAACTGCGCAGAAGGGATCCTGCACACCTCCTTACTATGCTGGCAGTAGGGCTCAACGTCATCAGGCGGTTTTTACATTGAAATGTCTGGGAAATGTGAGTCACACAGCTGAGGAGTTGTGGTCAGCTCTGGAGAACCAATTTCATGAATGGTTGTCTCCACTGGACCTGAAACCAGGGAAGGCCGTGTGCGACAATGCTGCAAACCTGGGTGCGGCCCTTCGCCGGGGCAATGTCACACACGTGCCTTGTATGGCTCACGTGTTGAACCTGGTTGTCCAGCAATTTTTAGCCCACTATCCCAGACTAGATGGCCTTCTGCAGAGGGCACGGTCGCTGTGTGCTCACTTCCGCCGTTCGCATCCTGCAGCTCAGCGACTTACATCTCTACAGAAGTCGTTGGGCCTGCCACTTCACCGGCTAAAATGCGATGTGCCTACCTGGTGGAATTCAACTCTGCACATGTTGCAGCGACTGTGGCAGCACCGACAAGCCCTGGTGCAATACGTTCTGACGTATAGCCTGGGCCAACGAGATTCAGAGGTGGGGCAAATCACGCTGGAGGAGTGGTCTCAGATCAGGGACCTATGCACCCTTCTGCACAGTTTTGAAATGGCGACGAAGATGTTTAGTGCTGACGATGCCATTATCAGCATGACTATTCCGGTGATTTACATGCTGGAGCACATGTTAAACAGAATTCGGAGTCAGGTGGTGGCACAAGAGGAGGTGGAGGAAGTAGAGGAGGAGGAGTTGTATGCGGAAGGGCTAACATCTGCAAGGTCCAGACGGTCGGCAGCACCAGGGCGGCAGGCATGTGAGGGTGGGGGAGATGATTTTACCAGGGCGCATGGTAGCAGCCAAACTAGTGAGGAAGGTGCAGGAGCCCAGGAAGAAGTGGAGGACGAACTGATGGAAGACTCATCAGATGAGGGAGACCTTGATCACATTTCTGTTGTGCGAGGTTGGGGGGAGAGGACAGAGGAAGGAAGCATGATTGTTACCTCGCCACCAACACAACAGGGACTTGGTGCTCCTGGATGCGCAACACACATGAGTGCCTTCTTGCTGCACTACCTGCAACATGACCCTCGAATTGTGAGAATTAGAAATAATCCTGACTACTGGGTTGCCACACTGTTAGATCCCCGGTACAAAAGTAAATTTGCAGAAATTATTCCTGCCATAGAAAGGGATGCACGCATGCAGGAGTATCAGCAGAGACTGTT
This sequence comes from Phyllobates terribilis, assembly GCF_046119375.1. Classification (NCBI taxonomy): domain Eukaryota; kingdom Metazoa; phylum Chordata; class Amphibia; order Anura; family Dendrobatidae; genus Phyllobates; species Phyllobates terribilis. The sequence continues at coordinate 178,731,797 of NW_027362768.1, forward strand.
GCAGAATCTTACATGTGCTTTTCCACAAAATACCAGTGGTGCACGTAGTGAATCTCACAGTTCCAACTTGCCAACCGTGGGACCGTCAAGTGTTCAGCACTCAAACCGTAACAGAACCACAGTATCTGCTGGTAACATCAATTTTGCGGAATCATTTCACCACTTTTTTAGCCCATCCTTTGCAAGGCCACTGGAGACAAGAAGTCTGACACATAGTCAACGCCTAGAGACGATGGTACAGGAGTATCTCCAAGTAAACATTGAAGCCACGACTGTGTCACTGGACCCTTGCTCTTTTTGGGCTTCCAATCTGGATAAATGGCCGGAGCTAGCCACTTACGCCTTGGAGATCTTGTCATGCCCCGCAGCCAGCGTTCTGTCTGAACGTGTGTTCAGCGCTGCTGGTGGTGTGCTGACAGATAAGCGCACGCGGCTCTCCACTGATAATGTAGACAGACTCACGTTCATAAAGATGAACAAATCATGGATCCGAAACGACTTTTCTACCCCTGTATCATCCTGGGGAGAGTAAAAGCTTGATGATTGGTTAAAATCACCCTACCAACCGTTTTAAGCTTTCAAATTACTAATCATGTTTATCTGTATCTTGACTGGAAAATAATTTGGGCTTTGTAGCAGTGTGCAGCACTGATCCTATTAGGCCATCTATAATAAGCTTCACCAGATTTAAAATTAAAAATAATTTTTAGCTGCATCTAGCCCGGAAAATAATTTTGGGGCTCCGAGATGCGCAAGACACATAAGTGCCTTCTTGCTGCACTACCTGCAGCATGACCCTCATATTGTCAGAATTCGAAGTAATCATGACTACTGGGTTGCCACACTCTTAGATCCCCCAAACTTTTCGATCAACCTTTTCATTTTAATAAAGACCAAAAAAATGGTCATTTTTGAAATTATAAGCATTAGCAGGTTGTTAGAAACTGAAATCAAACAGTTTTCAACTCAAAACTTTATTCTAGGTGATGTTACATTTTCACATAGGACCCCTTGTTCGAAAGGAGCTTCTGAACTCTCTCGTCCATTGAATTTGTCAGGTTTTGGATGGTTTCTGCTTCAATTGTTTTGCATGAGGACAGAATACCCTCCCAGAGCTGTTGCTTAGATGTGAACTGCCTCCCGCCATCATAGACACTCCTTTTAATGATGCTCCAAAGGTTCTGAATGGGGTAGAGGTCAGGGGAGCATGGGGGTCACACCATAAGTTTGTCCCCTTTTATGCCCATATCAGCCAGAGATGCAGATGTTTTATGTGCAGCATGAGATGGTGCATTATCATGCAGAAAAATGATCTTGCTGTGAAATACACGGTTCTTCTTCTTGAACCATGGCAGGAAGTGCTGTTTGAGAAAATCCACATACATTATGGAGTTCATCTTTAGCGCCTTCAGGGATCCTAAAGGGGCCGACAATCTCTCTCCCCATGATTCCAGCCCAAAACATTACTCCACCTCCTCCTTGTTGGCGCTGTAGCCGTGTTTGCATGGGGTGTCCATCAACCAGCCATCCTCCACTCCATTCATCTGGACCATCGAGCGCTGCACGGCACTCATCCGTGAACAAAACAGTTTTGAAATCAGTCTTCATGTAATGTTTGGCCCACTGGAGCCGTTTCTGCTTGTGTGAAGTGGATAGAGGAGGTCGACAGGATGGCGTATGCACAGCTGCAAACCTCTGAAGGACCCTGCATCTTGTTGTTCGGGGGACGTTGGAGGCAAAAGCAGCTTCAAAAACTTGTCTGCTGCTATGACAAGGCTTTTTTGCCGCTGCTCTTTCAACCTGACGTAATTGCCTGTAGGAAAGAGTCCTCAATTTGCCCTTATCAGCACGCACACGTGTGTACTGTGAATCAGCTACATACTTCTTGATTGCCAAGACACTTCATCCTGATCATCGCACAATGTTGATTGTAGTCATGCCTTGACCTAAACACTCCACAATTTGTTGCTTCTCAGCAGCCGACACATCCTTTTTCTTTCCCATTTTGGCAGAAAATGTAGGCTGCTTAATAATGTGAGACAGCCTTCTTAAGTAGTCTTGCCTTTCATTGGACACACCTGCCAAACTAATTAGCACAGGTGTCTGCAATTGCTTACAGTGATATAAAGAGCCCTGACACACATCACCATCAATGAGTTTAACTGACAAACAAACAAATTCTTCCCTTATCACTCCTAAACACTTTTTGCATAATAATTTGGAACGCGGTGTACATGTGCTTTTCCACAAAACACCAGTGGTTCACGTAGTGAATCTTACAGTTCTAACTTGCCAACCGTGGTCTGTATGGAATTGTTCAATAAAGGGCCCAAAATTAAGATAACATAGATGGGAGAGGTCTCTATGAATAGGAATTCCTAAGTATTTGATACCCTGTGAGGGCCAGGCAAAGGGAAAGTTGGACTGGATGGAATCCTATATGGATTTAGGGAGGGAGACATCGAGGGCCTCAGACTTCGCTGCATTGATTTTAAAATTTTACCATGTAACAAAGTGATCTATTTCAGCCATAACAGCAGGGATGGATATATGTGATTGAGTGATATATACTAGGACATCATCAGCAAATAGAGAGCACTTGTACTCGGTGCCTCCCACCTCAATCCACCTAATATTGGAGTTATGGCGAATTGATGAGAGCAGGTGCTCCGTCACTAGGATGTATAAGAGAGGGGACAGAGGACATCCCTGCCTTGTCCCATTGGTGATTGTGAAAGGTGATGAAAATGTTCTGACGCACCCCCTGGGCCTTGGGACACCCGGAGCCGGACCCTTTTTGGTGGATGCTGGTGGTTGTAGTCTTCGTGGCGGCGATCCGGTTCCGTGGCTCAGGGCGGTCAAACCAGTGGCGGAACTATTTATGTGGTTTTGATGTTTAAATGTCCGACTACGCCACCCATGGATTGCGGTCAGAGTGAACCGCCGCTACAGGGCAGACCGCTAAGGCTGGTGTTGTGGGTGCAGCAGAGCGTAGCATAACTCCCCACGGGAGGAGTATAGCCTCAGGGCAGTGTATGCGGAGGATGGGGGTGATGGTGCAGGGCAGCAGCAGTAACGACACAGAGTCAGTGATGCAGTTCAGGGCCTTTACTCACAGTTCTTATTATCCAGACCACGTCTGCAGGTAACGGCTGCCCACGTCGTACTGTGCTCACCAGGTGAGGGGCACAGACAACTCCCAGATAACTTTGGAGCGCTTCACAGGACCCCCTTTGTGTGTCCTTTGTCTGGCCTTTCTTACCAACACTTCTGTCCGGCTGCCTCGGGCCTCCTCTTGGTAAACTTGGCGCCAGTTTCCCTGACCCTATGTGGTGCCTTCCTAGCGGGTGGAGCAAGGGGCTGCGCCACATAAAATGTCAGAGCCTCCGGTTTCTAGCTGAGGGTCTTTTCCTGCCTCCACTAGTTCGGGGACCGGTCTCCCCCTTTGGCCTGACCCCTCCACGCAGGTGGATTCGGGCGTGCGGTGGCGACTCGCCCGTCCGCACCCCTGGGATCCCTTCATTCCTCGTTCCTGGAGCCTTCTCCGCTCCTCTTCCTTCCTTCTCCCTCTTGCAGGCCTGGGCCTCTGTTACTAGGCCCGCCTCCGGAGCAGAGCTCATGCAGAGCCCCTGCTCCCTGCCACTTCTGCTCAGACTTCTCTGCACTGAACTAAGATGGTGCCCACCTTTTATACTCCCTTCTCAATGCACCCAGGAACTGCTTCCTCCCTGCTCCTGCACTGCAGGGTTCCCCTTCCTCAGTGTTCCCTCCCCCCACTCCAGCCAGGGACAGGGACTGTCGTGCCCATCTCAGGGGCATATTGGTCGCCCTGCCCCACGGCAATGTGGTGTAATGCATGCAGGTGTCGGGTCCTGATCCACACTCCATCCTTATCTGAGAGTGAGATATCACACCTCTGGGTGAGGTGCAATACGTCTGTAGCAACCGAGCCCTCGGTGCTACAGTTCCATTTATCTTCAGCCTAGGTGACGTATTGTGATACAGGGCCGTGATTTTGGCTATAAAAGGGTCCCCTAGACCCCTACCCCAAGCTTTTTAAGAGAATCATATATGGCGTGCCAGGAGACTCTATGGAATGCTTTCTCAGCATCCAACGAGAGTATCTACTTACAAATTTTTAACTGCATCTAGCCCAGGAAATACTTTGTGCCTAGTAGCAGTGTCTGCTAGTCAGCGGATTATCCCGGCTGTTAAGCAAGCTACACCACCTGTAGTTTGGACACTTAATTTTTTCAAAGGAAATGCTTCGGGACCACGGGATACTTAGTGAAGAGCATCAGGAGGCACCCCAAGGCATAGGGGCTGGGACTGGCACTAGGATGCCTTGCGGTGGACAGCCGAGCTCGATCCTTATAAAAGCTTTTTAACTGCAGCAGCTTTAGTGGACGCTACTGGAGCTGGAATTACGCGGCTGCTGGCATGAGACTTGCCCTCCAATAGATCCTTGTAAATGGATTTAAAGTGTATTCATTCAAATTAGAGGGACAATTTAAATTAAAAAGCTTAGAGCTGCCTCCACCACAGGGGGGCTCTCTCGACCCACCAGCGGACAGGCACCAGTATTGGGAGAGGGGGGCTGGCCGTCAGGGTTCACCGCGGCTCTGGCACAAACCCGGCGACACGGAGGTGGCACGGGCAGGAGCGGACTGGCCGTCTCGGCTTCTCACTTTTTGGATTTTAGAAGGGCATGACATGCCTATATCTGTGTCTCCCCCTCCTTTTACTCCTCCACCTCTTTTCTTTTCGCATGACTATATGTACTTGTCACTTTTCCATGTGTTAGTTGTGTCTTCTGAGCAGTTTGTCAGCTTTTGGACACCTTTGAAGGTGTTTTCTATGTGTTTCTATGTGTTTTTGTTTGCCTGCCATTGGTTTTAACGGTGTTCGAAGGTGTTCGACGAACAGTTCGACGAACAGTTCGGCGAACACACGGGTGTTCGACGAACCGAACCGAACTCGAACACTACGGGGGTGGCTCAACACTAGTTGGGAGTCCATTTGTCATTTTCGTCTGGTTATCATCCTGAGTCTAATGGACAGACTGAAAGAAAGAACCAGGATGTTGAACAGTTTTTGCGTTGTTTTGTGGTGGACAATCAAGAGGGGTGGTCGGAGTTTCTGCCTCTTGCAGAATTTGCTCTTAGCAAGCATACATCCTCCTCTGCTGGGTGTTCTCCTTTTTTTTGTTGTACTGGGAGACATCCGTCTTTTGGTTCGTTCTCCAAATTGGGGTTGGCTGTGCCGGAGGAGGAGAATTTTTCCGATGATTTGGAGAGAGTTTGGACTAATGTACGTTGCAACCTTCAAGAGGCTAACAAGAAGTCCAAGAAGTATTTTGAAAGGAAATGTAAGGAGGTTTTGTTTACTGTGGGTGACATGGTTTGGTTGTCCTCAAAGAACCTGCGGTTGAGGATTCCCTCTAAAAAACTAGGTCCTAAGTTTGTGGGTCCATTTAAAGTGCTTCAGGTTGTTAACCCGTCTGCTGTTAGGTTGGATGTTCCTTCTTCTTGGAAGATTAATCCTGTGTTTCATGTTTCCTTGTTGAAAAAGGCTGATGTATCAGATAGGGACGCCACTGTCACAGTTCCTCCTGTGGTGGAAGACGGCGAATATGAAATTTCACGTATCTTGAATTCTAGATGGCATAGAGGGAGATTACAGTATCTTGTCTCCTGGAAGGGTTTAGGTCCCGAAGATAACTCCTGGGTAAGGACGGATGATGTCTCTGCTCCTAGGCTTGTTAGAGCTTTCCACAGGAGGTTTCCGGATAGGCCTGGGCCTGGAGGATCCGGAGGATCCTCTTAAAAGAGGGGGTACTGTTAGAACCCTCCTGTTTGTTTTTTCCATCTTGAGTTTTGCGGTCACGTGACCATCTGCCTTTATATTCCAGCTCCGCCTTTTTGGCTGTGCAGGACTTCAGTGTTGTTTGACTGTTTTGCTAGCCAGGTGCTTCGGTGCCTTTATCTCTCAGTTCGCTTGGTCCTTCTGGGACCTCTAGTACCTTTTTGTCAGTTTATCTTTTGTTTTCTGCAACAACTTTCTCTGTTCAGGAGGTGTCCCATTTTTGTTCCAGTCCTTAGTTTTTTAGGTATCCCTTCCCTTTATTCTATAGGTCTTCGTTCAGACTAGCCTAGGACTAAGGCGGGTCTGTTCGCTAGGAACAGGCAGCCCGCTACATCGTAGTAATTCATCTTAGTCTTACTGTAGGGAAAGCTTTCCCCTTGTTTCCTTATTTCTTGTTTGCAGATCATAACATACAGGATGTGTCCCGTGCGGTGCAGTATATAGAGGATGTGTCCCGTGTGGTGTAGTATATAGAGGATGTGTACCGTGTGGTGTAGTATATAGAGGACGTGTCCCGTGTGGTGTAGTATATAGATGATGTGTCTCGTGTGGTGTAGTATATAGAGGATGTGTCCTGTGTGGTGTAGTATATAGAGGACGTGTCCCGTGTGGTGTAGTATATAGATGATGTGTCTCGTGTGGTGTAGTATATAGAGGATGTGTCCCGTGTGGTGTAGTATATAGAGGATGTGTCCTGTGTGGTGTAGTATATAGAGGATGTGTCCCGTGTGGTGTAGTATATAGAGGATGTGTCCCGTGTGATGTAGTATATAGAGGATGTGTCCCATGCGGTGCAGTATATAGAGGATGTGTCCCGTGCGGTGTAGTATATAGAGGATGTGTCCTGTGTGGTGTAGTATATATAGAGGATGTGTCCCGTGTGGTGTAGTATGTAGAGGATGTGTCCCATGTGGTGTAGTATATAGAGGATGTGTCCCGTGTGGTGTAGTATATAGAGGATGTGTCCTGTGTGGTGTAGTATATAGAGGATGTGTCCCGTGTGGTGTAGTATATAGAGGATGTGTCCTGTGTGGTGTAGTATATATAGAGGATGTGCCCCTTGTGGTGTAGTATATAGAGGATGTGTCCCGTGTGGTGTAGTATATAGAGGATGTGTCCTGTGTGGTGTAGTATATATAGAGGATGTGCCCCTTGTGGTGTAGTATATAGAGGATGTGTCCCGTGTGGTGTAGTATATAGAGGATGTGTCTCGTGTGGTGCAGTATATAGAGGATGTGTCCCGTGTGGTGTAGTATATAGAGGATGTGTCCCGTGTGGTGTAGTATATAGAGGATGTGTCCCTTGTGGTGTAGTATATAGAGGATGTTTCCCGTGTGGTGTAGTATATAGAGGATGTGTCTCGTGTGGTGTAGTATATAGAGGATGGGTCCCGTGTGGTGTAGTATATAGAGGATGTGTCCCATGTGGTGTAGTATATAGAGGATGTGTCCCATGTGGTGCAGTATATAGAGGATGTGTCCCGTGTGGTGTAGTATATAGAGGATGTGTCCGCTCTCCTGTGTGTTGTAGTATATAGAGGATCTGTCAGCTCTCCAGTGTGGTGTAGTATATAGAGGATGTGTCCCGTGTGGTGTAGTATATAGAGGATGTGTCCTGTGTGGTGTAGTATATAGGGGATGTGTCCCGTGTGGTGCAGTATATAGAGGATGTGTCCCGTGCGGTGCAGTATATAGAGGATGTGTCCCGTGTGGTGCACTATATAGAGGATGTGTCCCGTGCGGTGCAGTATATAGAGGATGTGTCCCGTGTGGTGTAGTATATAGAGGATGTGTCCCATGTGGTGCAGTATATAGAGGATGTGTCCTGTGTGGTGTAGTATATATGTAGCACCCTGAGGATTCGGCTGCTACAGGGGTATTGCACCTCAACCCAGAGGTGTGATATTCCACTCCCGGGTAAGGATGGAGTGTGGAACTGAGCTCAGTTAGCTGCATGCACTACACACATCCCATTTCCGAGGGACAGACCGATGGTACTCCCACTAGAGAAATGTGCAGGTACGACAGTGTCTGTTCCTGGCTGGAGTGGGAGGGGGGTGGAACATCCCAGTAGTGTAGGGGCAGATAGGGGGAGCAGCCTGGGTAAAGCTAGGAGCTCATTGGGTGCTGGTCACCTGAGCTCACACATAGAGGGAGTATATAAGGTGGGAACCATCTTAGATCAGGGTCAGTCTGTGAGACATCAGTCTTTTGTAGAGGTTTGGTCAGTCTGAGAGAGCCTGAGAAGCAGAGAGAGAGGAGAAAGAAGGACCCAGAAGGGGGAGAAGAGGGAACTCCAAGAACCCAAAATTAGATCAGAGGGTGAAGAGTTGGCAACAGGGTACCGGATCCCAAGCTGGTGGAGGCTACAGCACACCTTAGCCAGAGACCGGAGGTCGTGGGCAGGATCTGCCACGACCACCCACTAAATCCACCCGGAAGGCAAACCAAGAATAGGGTCAGGGAACCCAGAGACAAGGGTTTACCAACAAGAGGCCCGAGGGAGCCGGACTTAGGTGGATCCCTGGTGGGGAAGGCCAGAGAGAAGGACAAGTCAGAAAGGGAGCTCAGGACCACGCTCCAGAATCACCTGGGGGTTGGCCGAGTCCAAGACCTGGTGGACGCAGCACGGCTCGGGCGGTCACTTAAGGCCAGAGTGACCACAAGAACAGCAGTAAGTAAAAACCCTGAACTGCACAGCCTGGCTCGGAGTCTTCTTAACATCCACACTGCACCACCACTACCACCATCCTCTACACCTGACCCGCTGAGGCTATACCCCTCCCGTTGGGGGTTATACTACCAGAGCTGCACAAGCACCACCAGCCTCAGCGGACCCTGCTGCAGTGGCGGCCGTATTGACCGCAAATCAACGGGTGGCGTAGTCGACACAAAGAACACTAATAACATCTGTAAGGACTGCCACACACTGAGCTTGACACCCTGGGCACGGACCGGGTCACCGCCACTCGGAGACTACAACCCCCATCCGATCCGGCTCCGGGTATCTCCCTAACAACATGGCCCAGGGGGCGCGTCATATAGATGATGTGTCCTGTGTGGTGTAGTATATAGAGGATGTGTCCTGTGTGGTGCAGTATATAGAGGATGTGTCCCGTGTGGTGCAGTATATAGAGGATGTGTCCTGTGTGGTGTAGTATATAGATGATGTGTCCTGTGTGGTGTAGTATATAGAGGATGTGTCCCGTGTGGTGTAGTATATAGAGGATGTGTCCCGTGTGGTGTAGTATATAGAGGATGTGTCCCGTGCGGTGCGGTATATAGAGGATGTGTCCCGTGCGGTGCAGTATATAGAGGATGTGTCCCGTGCGGTGCAGTATATAGAGGATGTGTCTCGTGCGGTGCAGTATATAGAGGATGTGTCCTGTGTGGTGTAGTATATAGAGGATGTGTCCCGTGTGGTGCAGTATATAGAGGATGTGTCCCGTGCGGTGCAGTATATAGAGGATGTGTCCCGTGTGGTGTAGTATATAGAGGATGTGTCCTGTGTGGTGTAGTATATAGAGGATGTGTCCCGTGTGGTGTAGTATATAGAGGATGTGTCCCGTGTGGTGCAGTATATAGAGGATGTGTCTCGTGCGGTGCAGTATATAGAGGATGTGTCCCGTGTGGTGTAGTATATAGAGGATGTGTCCTGTGTGGTGTAGTATATAGAGGATGTGTCCCGTGTGGTGTAGTATATAGAGGATGTGTCCCGTGTGGTGTAGTATATAGAGGATGTGTCCCGTGTGGTGTAGTATATAGAGGATGTGTCCCGTGTGGTGTAGTATATAGAGGATGTGTCCCGTGTGATGTAGTATATAGAGGATGTGTCCCATGTGGTGCAGTATATAGAGGATGTGTCCCGTGTGATGTAGTATGTAGAGGATGTGTCCCGTGTGGTGTAGAATATAGAGGATGTGTCCCGTGTGATGTAGTATATAGAGGATGTGTCCCGTGCGGTGTAGAATATAGAGGATGTGTCCCGTGTGGTGTAGAATATAGAGGATGTGTCCCGTGTGATGTAGTATATAGAGGATGTGTCCCGTGTGATGTAGTATATAGAGGATGTGTCCCGTGTGGTGTAGTATATAGAGGATGTGTCAGGTCTCCTGTGTGGTGTAGTATATAGAGGATGTGTCAGGTCTCCTGTGTGGTGTAGTATATAGAGGGTGTGTCCCGTGTGGTGTAGAATATAGAGGATGTGTCCCGTGTGATGTAGTATATAGAGGATGTGTCCCGTGTGATGTAGTATATAGAGGATGTGTCCCGTGTGGTGTAGTATATAGAGGATGTGTCCCGTGTGGTGTAGTATATAGAGGATGTGTCCCGTGTGGTGTAGAATATAGAGGATGTGTCCCGTGTGGTGCAGTATATAGAGGATGTTTCCCGTGTGGTGTAGTATATAGAGGATGTGTCCCGTGTGATGTAGTATATAGAGGATGTGTCCCGTGTGGTGTAGTATATAGAGGATGTGTCCTGTGTGGTGTAGTATATAGAGGATGTGTCCCGTGTGATGTAGTATATAGAGGATGTGTCCCGTGTGGTGTAGTATATAGAGGATGTGTCCCGTGTGGTGTAGTATATAGAGGATGTGTCCTGTGTGGTGTAGTATATAGAGGATGTGTCCCGTGTGGTGTAGTATATAGAGGATGTGTCCCGTGTGGTTTAGAATATAGAGGATGTGTCCCATGTGGTGCAGTATATAGAGGATGTGTCCCGTGTGGTGCAGTATATAGAGGATGTGTCCCGTGTGGTGCAGTATATAGAGGATGTGTCCCGTATAGTGTAGTATATAGAGGATGTGTCCCGTGTGGTGTAGTATATAGAGGATGTGTCCCGTGTGGTGTAGTATATAGAGGATGTGTTCCGTGTGGTATAGTATATAGAGGATGTGTCCTGTGTGGTGTAGTATATAGAGGATGTGTCCCGTGTGGTGTAGTATATAGAGGATGTGTCCCGTGTGGTGTAGTATATAGAGGATGTGTTCCGTGTGGTGTAGTATATAGAGGACGTGTCCCGTGTGATGTAGTATATAGAGGACGTGTCCCGTGTGGTGTAGTATATAGAGGACGTGTCCCGTGTGGTGTAGTATATAGATGATGTGTCTCGTGTGGTGTAGTATATAGAGGATGTGTCCCGTGTGGTGTAGTTTATAGAGGATGTGTCCCGTGTGGTGTAGTATATAGAGGATGTGTCCCGTGTGGTGTAGTATATAGAGGATGTGTCCCGTGTGGTGTAGTATATAGAGGATGTGTTCCGTGTGGTGTAGTATATAGAGGATGTGTCCCGTGTGGTGTAGTATATAGAGGACGTGTCCCGTGTGGTGTAGTATATAGAGGATGTGTCCCGTGTGGTGTAGTATATAGAGGATGTGTCCCGTGTGGTGTAGTATATAGAGGATGTGTCCCTTGTAGTATATAGAGGATGTGTCTCGTGTGGTGCAGTATATAGAGGATGTGTCCCGTGTGGTGTAGTATATAGATGATGTGTCTCGTGTGGTGTAGTATATAGAGGATGTGTCCCGTGTGGTGTAGTTTATAGAGGATGTGTCCCATGTGGTGCAGTATATAGAGGATGTGTCCCGTGTGGTGTAGTATATAGAGGATGTGTCCCGTGTGGTGTAGTATATAGAGGATGTGTCCCGTGTGGTGTAGTATATAGAGGATGTGTCCCGTGTGGTGTATATAGAGGATGTGTCCTGTGTGGTGTAGTATATAGAGGATGTGTCCTGTGTGGTGTAGTATATAGAGGATGTGTCCCGTGTGGTGTAGTATATAGAGGATGTGTCCTGTGTGGTGTAGTATATAGAGGATGGGTCCCGTGTGGTGTAGTATATAGAGGATGTGTCCCGTGTGGTGTAGTATATAGAGGATGTGTCCCGTGTGGTGTAGTATATAGAGGATGTGTCCTGTGTGGTGTAGTATATAGAGGATGTGTCCCGTGTGGTGTAGTATATAGAGGATGTGTCCCGTGTGGTGTAGTATATAGAGGATGTGTCCCGTGTGGTGTAGTATATAGAGGATGTGTCCCGTGTGGTGTAGTATATAGAGGATGTGTCCTGTGTGGTGTAGTATATAGAGGATGTGTCCTGTGTGGTGTAGTATATAGAGGATGTGTCCCGTGTGGTGTAGGATATAGAGGATGTGTCCCGTGTGGTGTAGTATATAGAGGATGTGTCCTGTGTGGTGTAGGATATAGAGGATGTGTCCTGTGTGGTGTAGTACATAGAGGATGTGTCCCGTGTGGTGTAGTATATAGAGGATGTGTCCCGTGTGGTGTAGTTTATAGAGGATGTGTCCCGTGTGGTGTAGTATATAGAGGACGTGTCCCGTGTGGTGTAGTATATAGAGGACGTGTCCCGTGTGGTGTAGTATATAGATGATGTGTCTCGTGTGGTGTAGTATATAGAGGATGTGTCCCGTGTGGTGTAGTATATAGAGGATGTGTCCCGTGTGGTGTAGTATATAGAGGATGTGTCCTGTGTGGTGCAGTATATAGAGGATGTGTCTCGTGTGGTGTAGTATATAGAGGATGTGTCCTGTGTGGTGCAGTATATAGAGGATGTGTCCTGTGTGGTGCAGTATATAGAGGATGTGTCCCGTGTGGTGTAGTATATAGAGGATGTGTCCTGTGTGGTGTAGTATATAGAGGATGTGTCTCGTGTGGTGTAGTATATAGAGGACGTGTCCCGTGTGGTGTAGTATATAGAGGATGTGTCCCGTGTGGTGCAGTATATAGAGGATGTGTCCCGTGTGGTGCAGTATATAGAGGACGTGTCCCGTGTGGTGTAGTATATAGAGGATGTGTCCCTTGTGGTGTAGTATATAGAGGACGTGTCCCGTGTGGTGTAGTATATAGAGGACGTGTCCCGTGTGGTGTAGTATATAGAGGATGTGTCCCGTGTGGTGTAGTATATAGAGGATGTGTCCCTTGTGGTGTAGTATATAGAGGACGTGTCCTGTGTGGTGTAGTATATAGAGGATGTGTCCCTTGTGGTGTAGTATATAGAGGACGTGTCCCGTGTGGTGTAGTATATAGAGGATGTGTCCCTTGTGGTGTAGTATATGGAGGATGTGTCCTGTGTGGTGTAGTATATAGAGGATGTGTCCCGTGTGGTGTAGTATATAGAGGATGTGTCCTGTGTGATGCAGTATATAGAGGATGTGCCCTGTGTGGTGTAGTATATAGAGGATGTGTCCTGTGTGGTGTAGTATATAGAGGATGTGTCCTGTGTGGTGTAGTATATAGAGGATGTGTCCCGTGTGGTGTAGTATATAGAGGATGTGTCCCGTGTGGTGTAGTATATAGAGGATGTGTCCTGTGTGCTGCAGTATATAGAGGATGTGCCCTGTGTGGTGTAGTATATAGAGGATGTGTCCTGTGTGGTGTAGTATATAGAGGATGTGTCCCGTGTGGTGCAGTATATAGAGGATGTGTCCCGTGTGGTGCAGTATATAGAGGATGTGTCCCGTGTGGTGTAGTATATAGAGGATGTGTCCTGTGTGGTGTAGTATATAGAGGATGTGTCAGTTCTCCTGTGTGGTGTAGTAGATAGAGGATGTGTCCCGTGTGGTGTAGTATATAGAGGATGTGTCCTGTGTGGTGTAGTATATAGAGGATGTGTCCCGTGTGGTGTAGTATATAGAGGATGTGTCCCTTGTGGTGTAGTATATAGAGGACGTGTCCCGTGTGGTGTAGTATATAGAGGATGTGTCCCATGTGGTGTAGTATATAGAGGATGTGTCCCGTGTGGTGTAGTATATAGAGGATGTGTCCCTTGTGGTGTAGTATATAGAGGACGTGTCCCGTGTGGTGTAGTATATAGAGGATGTGTCCCTTGTGGTGTAGTATATAGAGGACGTGTCCCGTGTGGTGTAGTATATAGAGGATGTGTCCCTTGTGGTGTAGTATATGGAGGATGTGTCCTGTGTGGTGTAGTATATAGAGGATGTGTCCCGTGTGGTGTAGTATATAGAGGATGTGTCCTGTGTGGTGCAGTATATAGAGGATGTGCCCTGTGTGGTGTAGTATATAGAGGATGTGTCCCGTGTGGTGTAGTATATAGAGGATGTGTCCCGTGTGGTGTAGTATATAGAGGATGTGTCCTGTGTGTTGCAGTATATAGAGGATGTGCCCTGTGTGGTGTAGTATATAGAGGATGTGTCCTGTGTGGTGTAGTATATAGAGGATGTGTCCTGTGTGGTGTAGTATATAGAGGATGTGTCCCGTGCGGTGCAGTATATAGAGGATGTGTCCTGTGTGGTGCAGTATATAGAGGATGTGTCCAGTGTGGTGTAGTATATAGAGGATGTGTCCCGTGCGGTGCAGTATATAGAGGATGTGTCCTGTGTGGTGTAGTATATAGAGGATGTGTCCCGTGCGGTGCAGTATATAGAGGATGTGTCCTGTGTGGTGTAGTATATAGAGGATGTGTCCCGTGCGGTGCAGTATATAGAGGATGTGTCCTGTGTGGTGCAGTATATAGAGGATGTGTCCTGTGTGGTGTAGTATATAGAGGATGTGTCCCGTGCGGTGCAGTATATAGAGGATGTGTCCTGTGTGGTGTAGTATATAGAGGATGTGTCCTGTGTGGTGTAGTATATAGAGGATGTGTCCTGTGTGGTGTAGTATATAGAGGATGTGTCCCGTGTGGTGTAGTATATAGAGGATGTGTCCCGTGTGGTGTAGTATATAGAGGATGTGTCCTGTGTGTTGCAGTATATAGAGGATGTGCCCTGTGTGGTGTAGTATATAGAGGATGTGTCCTGTGTGGTGTAGTATATAGAGGATGTGTCCTGTGTGGTGTAGTATATAGAGGATGTGTCCCGTGCGGTGCAGTATATAGAGGATGTGTCCTGTGTGGTGCAGTATATAGAGGATGTGTCCCGTGTGGTGCAGTATATAGAGGATGTGCCCTGTGTGGTGTAGTATATAGAGGATGTGTCCTGTGTGGTGTAGTATATAGAGGATGTGTCCTGTGTGGTGCAGTATATAGAGGATGTGCCCTGTGTGGTGTAGTATATAGAGGATGTGTCCCGTGTGGTGCAGTATATAGAGGATGTGTCCCGTGTGGTGCAGTATATAGCGGATGTGCCCTGTGTGGTGTAGTATATAGAGGATGTGTCCTGTGTGGTGTAGTATATAGAGGATGTGTCCTGTGTGGTGCAGTATATAGAGGATGTGTCCCGTGTGGTGTAGTATATAGAGGATGTGTCCTGTGTGGTGTAGTATATAGAGGATGTGTCCTGTGTGGTGTAGTATATAGAGGATGTGTCCTGTGTGGTGTAGTATATAGAGGATGTGTCCCGTGTGGTGTAGTATATAGAGGATGTGTCCTGTGTGGTGCAGTATATAGAGGATGTGTCCCGTGTGGTGTAGTATATAGAGGATGTGTCCTGTGTGGTGTAGTATATAGAGGATGTGTCCTGTGTGGTGCAGAATATAGAGGATGTGTCCCGTGTGGTGCAGTATACAGAGGATGTGTCCCGTGTGGTGCAGTATATAGAGAATGTGTCCCGTGTGGTGTAGTATATAGAGGATGTGTCCCGTGCGGTGCAGTATATAGAGGATGTGTCCCATGCTGTGTAGTATATAGAGGATGTGTCCCGTGTGGTGTAGTATATAGAGGATGTGTCCTGTGTGGTGTAGTATATAGAGGATGTGTCCCGTGTGGTGCAGTATATAGAGGATGTGTCCTGTGTGGTGTAGTATATAGAGGATGTGTCCTGTGTGGTGTAGTATATAGAGGATGTGTCCCGTGAGGTGCAGTATATAGAGGATGTGTCCCGTGCTGTGTAGTATATAGAGGATGTGTCCCGTGTGGTGCAGTATATAGAGGATGTGTCCCGTGCAATGCAGTATATAGAGGATGTGTCCCGTGCTGTGTAGTATATAGAGGATGTGTCCCGTGCGGTGCAGTATATAGAGGATGTGTCCCGTGCTGTGTAGTATATAGAGGATGTGTCGGCTTTCCCGTGTGGTGTAGTATATAGAGGATGTGTCCTGTGTGGTGCAGTATATAGAGGATGTGTCCCGTGCTGTGTAGTATATAGAGGATGTGTCCCGTGCGGTGCAGTATATAGAGGATGTGTCCCGTGCTGTGTAGTATATAGAGGATGTGTCCTGTGTGGTGCAGTATATAGAGGATGTGTCCCGTGTGGTGTAGTATATAGAGGATGTGTCCCGTGCTGTGTAGTATATAGAGGATGTGTCCCTTGCGGTGCAGTATATAGAGGATGTGTCCCGTGCTGTGTAGTATATAGAGGATGTGTCCTGTGTGGTGCAGTATATAGAGGATGTGTCCCGTGTGGTGTAGTATATAGAGGATGTGTCCCGTGTGGTGTAGTTTATAGAGGATGTGTCCCGTGCTGTGTAGTATATAGAGGATGTGTCCCGTGTGGTGTAGTATATAGAGGATGTGTCCCGTGCGGTGCAGTATATACAGGATGTGTCCCGTGCTGTGTAGTATATAGAGGATGTGTCCCGTGTGGTGTAGTATATAGAGGATGTGTCCCGTGTGGTGCAGTATATAGAGGATGTGTCCTTTGTGGTGTAGTATATAGAGGATGTGTCCCGTGTGGTGCAGTATATAGAGGATGTGTCCCGTGTGGTGTAGTATATAGAGGATGTGTCCCGTGAGGTGCAGTATATAGAGGATGTGTCCCGTGTGGTGCAGTATATAGAGGATGTGTCCCGTGCAGTGCAGTATATAGAGGATGTGTCCCGTGCTGTGTAGTATATAGAGGATGTGTCCCGTGCGGTGCAGTATATAGAGGATGTGTCCCGTGCTGTGTAGTATATAGAGGATGTGTCCTGTGTGGTGTAGTATATAGAGGATGTGTCGGCTTTCCCGTGTGGTGTAGTATATAGAGGATGTGTCCTGTGTGGTGCAGTATATAGAGGATGTGTCCCGTGCTGTGTAGTATATAGAGGATGTGTCCCGTGCGGTGCAGTATATAGAGGATGTGTCCCGTGCTGTGTAGTATATAGAGGATGTGTCCTGTGTGGTGCAGTATATAGAGGATGTGTCCCGTGTGGTGTAGTATATAGAGGATGTGTCCCGTGCTGTGTAGTATATAGAGGATGTGTCCCGTGCGGTGCAGTATATAGAGGATGTGTCCCGTGCTGTGTAGTATATAGAGGATGTGTCCTGTGTGGTGCAGTATATAGAGGATGTGTCCCGTGTGGTGTAGTATATAGAGGATGTGTCCCGTGCTGTGTAGTATATAGAGGATGTGTCCCGTGTGGTGTAGTATATAGAGGATGTGTCCCGTGCGGTGCAGTATATACAGGATGTGTCCCGTGCTGTGTAGTATATAGAGGATGTGTCCCGTGTAGTGTAGTATATTGAGGATGTGTCCTGTGTGGTGTAGTATATAGAGGATGTGTCCCGTGTGGTGTAGTATATAGAGGATGTGTCCCGTGTGGTGCAGTATATAGAGGATGTGTCCCGTGTGGTGCAGTATATAGAGGATGTGTCCCGTGTGGTGTAGTATATAGAGGATGTGTCCCGTGCGGTGCAGTATATAGAGGATGTGTCCCGTGTGGTGTAGTATATAGAGGAAGGGTCCCGTGTGGTGTAGTATATAGAGGATGTGTCCCGTGCGGTGCAGTATATAGAGGATGTGTCCTATGTGGTGTAGTATATAGAGGATGTGTCCCGTGTGGTGTAGTTTATAGAGGATGTGTCCTGTGTGGTGCAGTATATAGAGGATGTGTCCCGTGTGGTGTAGTATATAGAGGATGTGTCCTGTGTGGTGTAGTATATAGAGGATGTGTCCTGTGTGGTGTAGTATATAGAGGATGTGTCCCGTGTGGTGTAGTATATAGAGGATGTGTCCCGTGCGGTGCAGTATATAGAGGATGTGTCCCGTGCGGTGTAGTATATAGAGGATGTGTCCCGTGCGGTGCAGTATATAGAGGATGTGTCCTATGTGGTGTAGTATATAGAGGATGTGTCCCGTGTGGTGTAGTATATAGAGGATGTGTCCTGTGTGGTGCAGTATATAGAGGATGTGTCCCGTGTGGTGTAGTATATAGAGGATGTGTCCTGTGTGGTGTAGTATATAGAGGATGTGTACCGTGTGGTGTAGTATATAGAGGATGTGTCCTGTGTGGTGCAGTATATAGAGGATGTGTCCCGTGTGGTGTAGTATATAGAGGATGTGTCCTGTGTGGTGTAGTATATAGAGGATGTGTCCCGTGTGGTGTAGTATATAGAGGTTGTGTCCCGTGCGGTGCAGTATATAGAGGATGTGTCCCGTGCGGTGTAGTATATAGAGGATGTGTCCCGTGTGGTGTAGTATATAGAGGATGTGTCCCGTGCGGTGCAGTATATAGAGGATGTGTCCCGTGTGGTGTAGTATATAGAGGAAGGGTCCCGTGTGGTGTAGTATATAGAGGATGTGTCCCGTGCGGTGCAGTATATAGAGGATGTGTCCCGTGTGGTGTAGTATATAGAGGAAGGGTCCCGTGTGGTGTAGTATATAGAGGATGTGTCCCGTGCGGTGCAGTATATAGAGGATGTGTCCTATGTGGTGTAGTATATAGAGGATGTGTCCCGTGTGGTGTAGTATATAGAGGATGTGTCCTGTGTGGTGCAGTATATAGAGGATGTGTCCCGTGTGGTGTAGTATATAGAGGATGTGTCCCGTGTGGTGCAGTATATAGAGGATGTGTCCCGTGTGGTGTAGTATATAGAGGATGTGTCCCGTGCGGTGCAGTATATAGAGGATGTGTCCCGTGTGGTGTAGTATATAGAGGAAGGGTCCCGTGTGGTGTAGTATATAGAGGATGTGTCCCGTGCGGTGCAGTATATAGAGGATGTGTCCTATGTGGTGTAGTATATAGAGGATGTGTCCCGTGTGGTGTAGTATATAGAGGATGTGTCCTGTGTGGTGCAGTATATAGAGGATGTGTCCCGTGTGGTGTAGTATATAGAGGATGTGTCCTGTGTGGTGTAGTATATAGAGGATGTGTCCTGTGTGGTGTAGTATATAGAGGATGTGTCCCGTGCGGTGCAGTATATAGAGGATGTGTCCTATGTGGTGTAGTATATAGAGGATGTGTCCTGTGTGGTGCAGTATATAGAGGATGTGTCCCGTGTGGTGTAGTATATAGAGGATGTGTCCTGTGTGGTGTAGTATATAGAGGATGTGTCCTGTGTGGTGTAGTATATAGAGGATGTGTCCCGTGCGGTGCAGTATATAGAGGATGTGTCCCGTGCGGTGTAGTATATAGAGGATGTGTCCCGTGTGGTGTAGTATATAGAGGATGTGTCCCGAGTGGTGCAGTATATAGAGGATGTGTCCTGTGTGGTGCAGTATATAGAGGATGTGTCCCGTGTGGTGCAGTATATAGAGGATGTGTCCCGTGTGGTGTAGTATATAGAGGATGTGTCCCATGAGGTGCAGTATATAGAGGATGTGTCCCGTGTGGTGCAGTATATAGAGGATGTGTCCCGTGCAGTGCAGTATATAGAGGATGTGTCCCGTGCTGTGTAGTATATAGAGGATGTGTCCCGTGCGGTGCAGTATATAGAGGATGTGTCCCGTGCTGTGTAGTATATAGAGGATGTGTCCTGTGTGGTGTAGTATATAGAGGATGTGTCGGCTTTCCCGTGTGGTGTAGTATATAGAGGATGTGTCCTGTGCTGTGTAGTATATAGAGGATGTGTCCTGTGCTGTGTAGTATATAGAGGATGTGTCGGCTTTCCCGTGTGGTGTAGTATATAGAGGATGTGTCCCGTGCTGTGTAGTATATAGAGGATGTGTCCCGTGCGGTGCAGTATATAGAGGATGTGTCCCGTGCTGTGTAGTATATAGAGGATGTGTCCTGTGTGGTGCAGTATATAGAGGATGTGTCCCGTGTGGTGTAGTATATAGAGGATGTGTCCCGTGCGGTGCAGTATATAGAGGATGTGTCCCGTGCTGTGTAGTATATAGAGGATGTGTCCTGTGTGGTGCAGTATATAGAGGATGTGTCCCGTGTGGTGTAGTATATAGAGGATGTGTCCCGTGTGGTGTAGTATATAGAGGATGTGTCCCGTGCGGTGCAGTATATAGAGGATGTGTCCCGTGCTGTGTAGTATATAGAGGATGTGTCCCGTGTAGTGTAGTATATTGAGGATGTGTCCTGTGTGGTGTAGTATATAGAGGATGTGTCCCGTGTGGTGTAGTATATAGAGGATGTGTCCCGTGTGGTGCAGTATATAGAGGATGTGTCCCGTGTGGTGCAGTATATAGAGGATGTGTCCCGTGTGGTGTAGTATATAGAGGATGTGTCCCGTGCGGTGCAGTATATAGAGGATGTGTCCCGTGTGGTGAAGTATATAGAGGATGTGTCCCGTGTGGTGTAGTATATAGAGGATGTGTCCCGTGTGGTGTAGTATATAGAGGATGTGTCTCGTGTGGTGTAGTATATAGAGGATGTGTCCCGTGTGGTGTAGTATATAGAGGATGTGTCTCGTGTGGTGAAGTATATAGAGGATGTGTCCCGTGTGGTGTAGTATATAGAGGATGTGTCCCGTGTGGTGTAGTATATAGAGGATGTGTCCCGTGCGGTGCAGTATATAGAGGATGTGTCCTATGTGGTGTAGTATATAGAGGATGTGTCCCGTGTGGTGCAGTATATAGAGGATGTGTCCCGTGTGGTGCAGTATATAGAGGATGTGCCCTGTGTGGTGTAGTATATAGAGGATGTGTCCTGTGTGGTGTAGTATATAGAGGATGTGTCCTGTGTGGTGCAGTATATAGATGATGTGCCCTGTGTGGTGTAGTATATAGAGGATGTGTCCCGTGTGGTGTAGTATATAGAGGATGTGTCCCGTGCGGTGCAGTATATAGAGGATGTGTCCCGTGCGGTGTAGTATATAGAGGATGTGTCCCGTGTGGTGTAGTATATAGAGGATGTGTCCCGAGTGGTGCAGTATATAGAGGATGTGTCCTGTGTGGTGCAGTATATAGAGGATGTGTCCCGTGTGGTGCAGTATATAGAGGATGTGTCCCGTGTGGTGTAGTATATAGAGGATGTGTCCCGTGTGGTGCAGTATATAGAGGATGTGTCCCGAGTGGTGCAGTATATAGAGGATGTGTCCTGTGTGGTGCAGTATATAGAGGATGTGTCCTGTGTGGTGCAGTATATAGAGGATGTGTCCCGAGTGGTGCAGTATATAGAGGATGTGTCCTGTGTGGTGCAGTATATAGAGGATGTGTCCTGTGTGGTGCAGTATATAGAGGATGTGTCCTGTGTGGTGTAGTATATAGAGGATGTGTCCCGTGTGGTGCAGTATATAGAGGATGTGTCCCGTGTGGTGTAGTATATAGAGGATGTGTCCTGTGTGGTGTAGTATATAGAGGATGTATCCCGTGTGGTGTAGTATATAGAGGATGTGTCCCGTGTGGTGCAGTATGTAGAGGATGTGTCCCGTGTGGTGTAGTATATAGAGGATGTGTCCTGTGTGGTGCAGTATATAGAGGATGTGTCCCGTGTGGTGTAGTATATAGAGGATGTGTCCTGTGTGGTGTAGTATATAGAGGATGTGTCCCGTGTGGTGCAGTATATAGAGGATGTGTCCCGTGTGGTGTAGTATATAGAGGATGTGTCCCGTGCGGTGCAGTATATAGAGGATGTGTCCCGTGTGGTGAAGTATATAGAGGATGTGTCCCGTGTGGTGTAGTATATAGAGGATGTGTCCCGTGTGGTGTAGTATATAGAGGATGTGTCCCGTGCGGTGCAGTATATAGAGGATGTGTCCTATGTGGTGTAGTATATAGAGGATGTGTCCCGTGTGGTGCAGTATATAGAGGATGTGTCCCGTGTGGTGCAGTATATAGAGGATGTGCCCTGTGTGGTGTAGTATATAGAGGATGTGTCCCGTGTGGTGTAGTATATAGAGGATGTGTCCCGTGTGGTGCAGTATATAGAGGATGTGTCCCGTGTGGTGCAGTATATAGAGGATGTGTCCCGTGTGGTGTAGTATATAGAGGATGTGTCCCATGCGGTGCAGTATATAGAGGATGTATCCCGTGTGGTGAAGTATATAGAGGATGTGTCCCGTGTGGTGTAGTATATAGAGGATGTGTCCCGTGTGGTGTAGTATATAGAGGATGTGTCCCGTGCGGTGCAGTATATAGAGGATGTGTCCTATGTGGTGTAGTATATAGAGGATGTGTCCCGTGTGGTGCAGTATATAGAGGATGTGTCCCGTGTGGTGCAGTATATAGAGGATGTGCCCTGTGTGGTGTAGTATATAGAGGATGTGTCCTGTGTGGTGTAGTATATAGAGGATGTGTCCTGTGTGGTGCAGTATATAGATGATGTGCCCTGTGTGGTGTAGTATATAGAGGATGTGTCCCGTGTGGTGTAGTATATAGAGGATGTGTCCCGTGCGGTGCAGTATATAGAGGATGTGTCCCGTGCGGTGTAGTATATAGAGGATGTGTCCCGTGTGGTGTAGTATATAGAGGATGTGTCCCGAGTGGTGCAGTATATAGAGGATGTGTCCTGTGTGGTGCAGTATATAGAGGATGTGTCCCGTGTGGTGCAGTATATAGAGGATGTGTCCCGTGTGGTGTAGTATATAGAGGATGTGTCCCGTGTGGTGCAGTATATAGAGGATGTGTCCCGAGTGGTGCAGTATATAGAGGATGTGTCCTGTGTGGTGCAGTATATAGAGGATGTGTCCTGTGTGGTGCAGTATATAGAGGATGTGTCCCGAGTGGTGCAGTATATAGAGGATGTGTCCTGTGTGGTGCAGTATATAGAGGATGTGTCCTGTGTGGTGCAGTATATAGAGGATGTGTCCTGTGTGGTGTAGTATATAGAGGATGTGTCCCGTGTGGTGCAGTATATAGAGGATGTGTCCCGTGTGGTGTAGTATATAGAGGATGTGTCCTGTGTGGTGTAGTATATAGAGGATGTATCCCGTGTGGTGTAGTATATAGAGGATGTGTCCCGTGTGGTGCAGTATGTAGAGGATGTGTCCCGTGTGGTGTAGTATATAGAGGATGTGTCCTGTGTGGTGCAGTATATAGAGGATGTGTCCCGTGTGGTGTAGTATATAGAGGATGTGTCCTGTGTGGTGTAGTATATAGAGGATGTGTCCCGTGTGGTGTAGTATATAGAGGATGTGTCCCGTGTGGTGTAGTATATAGAGGATGTGTCCCGTGCGGTGCAGTATATAGAGGATGTGTCCCGTGTGGTGAAGTATATAGAGGATGTGTCCCGTGTGGTGTAGTATATAGAGGATGTGTCCCGTGTGGTGTAGTATATAGAGGATGTGTCCCGTGCGGTGCAGTATATAGAGGATGTGTCCTATGTGGTGTAGTATATAGAGGATGTGTCCCGTGTGGTGCAGTATATAGAGGATGTGTCCCGTGTGGTGCAGTATATAGAGGATGTGCCCTGTGTGGTGTAGTATATAGAGGATGTGTCCTGTGTGGTGTAGTATATAGAGGATGTGTCCTGTGTGGTGCAGTATATAGATGATGTGCCCTGTGTGGTGTAGTATATAGAGGATGTGTCCCGTGTGGTGTAGTATATAGAGGATGTGTCCCGTGCGGTGCAGTATATAGAGGATGTGTCCCGTGCGGTGTAGTATATAGAGGATGTGTCCCGTGTGGTGTAGTATATAGAGGATGTGTCCCGAGTGGTGCAGTATATAGAGGATGTGTCCTGTGTGGTGCAGTATATAGAGGATGTGTCCCGTGTGGTGCAGTATATAGAGGATGTGTCCCGTGTGGTGTAGTATATAGAGGATGTGTCCCGTGTGGTGCAGTATATAGAGGATGTGTCCCGAGTGGTGCAGTATATAGAGGATGTGTCCTGTGTGGTGCAGTATATAGAGGATGTGTCCTGTGTGGTGCAGTATATAGAGGATGTGTCCCGAGTGGTGCAGTATATAGAGGATGTGTCCTGTGTGGTGCAGTATATAGAGGATGTGTCCTGTGTGGTGCAGTATATAGAGGATGTGTCCTGTGTGGTGTAGTATATAGAGGATGTGTCCCGTGTGGTGCAGTATATAGAGGATGTGTCCCGTGTGGTGTAGTATATAGAGGATGTGTCCTGTGTGGTGTAGTATATAGAGGATGTATCCCGTGTGGTGTAGTATATAGAGGATGTGTCCCGTGTGGTGCAGTATGTAGAGGATGTGTCCCGTGTGGTGTAGTATATAGAGGATGTGTCCTGTGTGGTGCAGTATATAGAGGATGTGTCCCGTGTGGTGTAGTATATAGAGGATGTGTCCTGTGTGGTGTAGTATATAGAGGATGTGTCCCGTGTGGTGTAGTATATAGAGGATGTGTCCCGTGTGGTGCAGTATATAGAGGATGTGTCCCGTGTGGTGTAGTATATAGAGGATGTGTCCTGTGTGGTGTAGTATATAGAGGATGTGTCCCGTGTGGTGTAGTATATAGAGGATGTGTCCCGTGTGGTGTAGTATATAGAGGATGTGTCCCGTGTGGTGCAGTATATAGAGGATGTGTCCCGTGTGGTGCAGTATATAGAGGATGTGTCCCGTGTGGTGTAGTATATAGAGGATGTGTCCCGTGTGGTGTAGTATATAGAGGATGTGTCCCGTGTGGTGCAGTATATAGAGGATGTGTCCTGTGTGGTGTAGTATATAGAGGATGTGTCCCGTGTGGTGTAGTATATAGAGGATGTGTCCCGTGTGGTGTAGTATATAGAGGATGTGTCCCGTGTGGTGTAGTATATAGAGGATGTGTCCCGTGTGGTGTAGTATATAGAGGATGTGTCCCGTGTGGTGTAGTATATAGAGGATGTGTCCCGTGTGGTGTAGTATATAGAGGATGTGTCCCGTGTGGTGTAGTATATAGAGGATGTGTCCCGTGTGGTGTAGTATATAGAGGATGTGTCCCGTGTGGTGCAGTATATAGAGGATGTGTCCTGTGTGGTGTAGTATATAGAGGATGTGTCCTGTGTGGTGTAGTATATAGAGGATGTGTCCCCTGTGGTGTAGTATATAGAGGATGTGTCCCGTGTGGTGTAGTATATAGAGGATGTGTCCCGTGTGGTGCAGTATATAGAGGATGTGTCCCGTGTGGTGTAGTATATAGAGGATGTGTCCCGTGTGGTGTAGTATATAGAGGATGTGTCCTGTGTGGTGCAGTATATATAGGATGTGTCCTGTGTGGTGTAGTATATAGAGGATGTGTCCTGTGTGGTGCAGTATATATAGGATGTGTCCCGTGTGGTGCAGTATATATAGGATGTGTCCCGTGTGGTGCAGTATATAGAGGATGTGTCCCCTGTGGTGTAGTATATAGAGGATGTGTCCCGTGTGGTGTAGTATATAGAGGATGTGTCCTGTGTGGTGCAGTATATATAGGATGTGTCCTGTGTGGTGTAGTATATAGAGGATGTGTCCTGTGTGGTGCAGTATATAGAGGATGTGTCCCGTGTGGTGTAGTATATAGAGGATGTGTCCCGTGTGGTGTAGTATATAAAGGATGTGCCCCCTGTGGTGTAGTATATAGAGGATGTGTCCCGTGTGGTGCAGTATATAGAGGATGTGTCCCGTGTGGTGTAGTATATAGAGGATGTGTCCCGTGTGGTGCAGTATATAGAGGATGTGTCTCGTGTGGTGTAGTATATAGAGGATGTGTCCCGTGTGGTGTAGTATATAGAGGATGTGTCCCGTGTGGTGTAGTATATAGAGGATGTGTCTCGTGTGGTGTAGTATATAGAGGATGTGTCCTGTGTGGTGTAGTATATAGAGGATGTGTCCCGTGTGGTGTAGTATATAGAGGATGTGTCCCGTGTGGTGTAGTATATAGAGGATGTGTCTCGTGTGGTGTAGTATATAGAGGATGTGTCCCGTGTGGTGTAGTATATAGAGGATGTGTCCCGTGTGGTGTAGTATATAGAGGATGTGTCCCGTGTGGTGTAGTATATAGAGGATGTGTCCCGTGTGGTGCAGTATATAGAGGATGTGTCCTGTGTGGTGTAGTATATAGAGGATGTGTCCCGTGTGGTGTAGTATATAGAGGATGTGTCTCGTGTGGTGTAGTATATAGAGGATGTGTCTCGTGTGGTGTAGTATATAGAGGATGTGTCCCGTGTGGTGTAGTATATAGAGGATGTGTCCCGTGTGGTGCAGTATATAGAGGATGTGTCAGCTCTTCTGTGTGGTGTAGTATATAGAGGATGTGTCAGCTCTCCTGTGTGGTGTAGTATATACAGGATGTGTCTCGTGTGGTGTAGTATATAGAGGATGTGTCTCGTGTGGTGTAGTATATAGAGGATGTGTCCCGTGTGGTGTAGTATATAGAGGATGTGTCCCGTGTGGTGCAGTATATAGAGGATGTGTCGGCTCTCCTGTGTGCTGTAGTATATAGAGGATGTGTCAGCTCTCCTGTGTGGTGTAGTATATAGAGGATGTGTCCCGTGCGGTGCAGTATATAGAGGATGTGTCCCGTGCGGTGCAGTATATAGAGGATCTATCAGTTCTCTATATTTGGACACATTGTATCTAGTTCTCAGTCTGACGATGATCGCGGTTTACTTCTTTTAGGTTGTTTACAATTAATTAAGCAGATGGAAGGAGCGGACGTTTCTGTCGTCAACTCCCGGCAATAGATTTATTCTGAGGATATTTTTAGAAAGTTTTCCAAGAAATACTGATCTATTAAATGACAAAGAAGCAAAGAAGATTGTAATCATTAATGTGTGAGAGCGGACATGCTCCTTCCTATAAAGCCGCTCAGACGTTTTCTCTAACATTAATACTCATTAAGTGCAGACGAGCAATTTTATGTTAATAGGTTGTCATTATGTAATAATCACACCTCGGATGTCATATTTCCATTACATTGTAGTATTACCTTATGATGTACATGGATGTAATGATCGCAGGTTCAAGTCCTCTATGGAAACTGAATAATGAAAGGAAAAGTAAAAAACAAAATTATCAAAATATTCACGACCTTGGACGTACGGATTTGTCCAGGCGATTTTGCTCGCACAGAAGCTGTGTGCATGTGATCGCCGCTGGTTGTCATCTGATTCTGACAGCTGACACCCGGCACATAGCGCCAGGAGCGGTGCCCGCACCACTCCTGGCACTTTGACCTCCTAGCTCTGCCCTCTGATTGGCGTCCCCGCGACGTCATATCGGGGGCCCGATCGTTGCCATGGTGACCCGATGTCGTCATGACAACATCCTTGTCACTGGGCACTAGCAAACTTGTTAGATCATGCTAAGTGCATGATCTAACAAGTTTGTACGAGAGCAGACTGTCAGTTCTAATGCATTACAATGCATTAGAACTGCGATCAGACAGCAGAAAGTGAAAGTCCCATAAAGAGACTAAGTAAAAATGTAAACAAAAGAAGAAAAAAAGGTTACAAATATAAAAAAAAATACAAAATAATATATATATATATATATATATATATATATATATAAATTGTACATTCACACTGAAGGCATCAAAACTATGAATTAACACATGTGGAATTATATACTTAACAAAAAAGTGTGAAACAACTGAAAATATGTCTTATATTCTAGGTTCTTCAAAGTAGCCACCTTTTGCTTTGATGACTGCTTTGCACACTCTTGGCATTCTCTTGATGAGCTTCAAGAGGTAGTCACCGGAAATGGTCTTCCAACAATCTTGAAGGAGTTCCCAGAGATGCTTAGCACTTGTTGGCCCTTTTGTCTTCAGTCTTCGGTCCAGCTCACCCCAAACCATCTCGATTGGGTTCAGGTCTGGTGACTGTGGAGGCTAGGTCATCTGGCGTAGCACCCCATCACTCTCCTTCTTGGTCAAATAGCCCTTACACAGCCTGGAGGTGTGTTTGGGGTCATTGTCCTGTTGAAAAATAAATGATGGTCCAACTAAACGCAAACCCGATGGAATAGCATGCCGCTGCAAGATGCTGTGGTAGCCATGCTGGTTCAGTATGCCTTCAATTTTTAATAAATCCCCAACAGTGTCACCAGCAAAGCACCCCCACACCATCACACCTCCTCCTCCATGCTTCACGGTGGGAACCAGGCATGTAGAGTCCATCCGTTCACCTTTTCTGCGTCACACACAGACACGGTGGTTGGAACCAAAGATCTCAAATTTGGACTCATCAGACCAAAGCACAGATTTCCACTGGTCTAATGTCCATTCCTTGTGTTCTTTAGCCCAAACAAGTCTCTTCTGCTTGTTGCCTGTCCTTAGCAGTGGTTTCCTAGCAGCTATTTTACCATGAAGGCCTGGTGCACAAAGTCTCCTCTTAACAGTTGTTGTAGAGATGTGTCTGCTGCTAGAACTCTGTGTGGCATTGACCTGGTCTCTAATCTGAGCTGCTGTTAACCTGCGATTTCTGAGGCTGGTGACTCGAATAAACTTATCCTTAGAAGCAGAGGTGACTCTTGGTCTTCCTTTCCTGGGGGGGTCCTCATGTGAGCCAGTTTCTTTGTAGCGCTTGATGGTTTTTGCAACTGCACTTGGGGACACTTTCAAAGTTTTCCCAATTTTTCGGACTGACTGACCTTCATTTCTTAAAGTAACGATGGCCACTCGTTTTTCTTTACTTAGCAGCTTTTTTCTTGCCATAATACAAATTCTAACAGTCTATTCAGTAGGACTATCAGCTGTGTATCCACCAGACTTCTGCACAACACAAATGATGGTCCCAACCCCATTTATAAGGCAAGAAATCCCACTTATTAAACCTGACAGGGCACACCTGTGAAGTGGAAACCATTTCCGGTGACTACCTCTTGAAGCTCATCAAGAGAATGCCAAGAGTGTACAAAGCACTCATCAAAGCAAAAGGTGGCTACTTTGAAGAACCTAGAATATAAGACATATTTTCAGTTGTTTCACACTTTTTTGTTAAGTATATAATTCCACATGTGTTAATTCATAGTTTTGATGCCTTCAGTGTGAATGTACAATTTTCATAGTCATGAAAATACAGAAAAATCTTTAAATGAGAAGGTGTGTCCAAACTTTTGGTCTGTACTGTATATATATATATATATATATATTTATATATATATATACATATATATATATATTTATTATACCTGTACCCCTAAATAAATATTTTTATGGAAAAAAAAATAAACAAAAAAAGTACACATATTTGGTATCGCCGCATCCAGAACAACCCGACCTATAAAACTGTCCCACCAGTTAATTCCTTCAGTGAACACCATGGAAAAAAAGAAAAAAAAAAAGAACGAGGCAAAAAATGAAGCTTTTTCATCATATCACCGAACAAAAAGTGGAATAAAATGTGATCAAAAAGATGAATGTAAATAAAAATGATATCACTGAAAATGTCATCTTGTCCCACAAAAAAACAAGCCGCCATACAGCTCCATCAGTGGAAAAATAAAAAAGTTATAGCTCTCAGAATAAAGCAATGCAAAAACAATTCTTTTTTCTATAAAATAGTTTTTATTGCGTAAAAGTGCCAAAACGCAAAAAACGATATAAATGTGGTATCACTCTATTCATACTGACCCGAAGAATAAAGCTGCCTTATCAATTTTATCACACGCAGAACGGCATAAAAAAAAATCCTGAATTATTGTTTTTTGTTCATTCTGCCTT
Source organism: Phyllobates terribilis (assembly GCF_046119375.1). Classification (NCBI taxonomy): domain Eukaryota; kingdom Metazoa; phylum Chordata; class Amphibia; order Anura; family Dendrobatidae; genus Phyllobates; species Phyllobates terribilis. Next base: position 178,761,243 of record NW_027362768.1, read on the forward strand.
CCAAAAATCGGAGTAGAAAGCGATAAAAAAAGTCACATGATGAAAATGGTACCAATAAAAAATAAAAATGTCAAATCGTCCCGCAAAAAACAAGCCTTCACATGACTCTGTCGCCCAAAGTATCGAAAAAATTATAGCTCTTAAAATATGGTGATGCAAAAACTATTTTTTGCAAAAAAAAAGTGTCTTTTAGTGTGTGACAGCTGCCAAACATAAAGACCCAATAATCACTTATTACAAGAAATAGCGTAAAAAAATAAATAAAACCAATTCTTCACGTGCTGTTGATTTGTTCATTCTGCCTCCCAAAGATCGCAGTAAGGCTTGGCACATATTTATCCTGCGCTCTATGCTGAGTGCTTACATCGGGTTTCCGTGCAAATCTCTGAAATACGTGATTCAGATGGAATCCCTGGCGGAAGATTCTTTATAATAAAGCAGATGGAGGCACTGTCATCCGACGGTATCCGACTTTTTAGACGTGCATAAAAGTGCGGTCCGCTACAGTTTTATGCACTTCTAAAAACAAGGACAATGCTGAACAGTGGCCAAGAATCAGGCCAGAGTAACTCTGCTGCCTACAGTGAATGGATCCCTGGGGCGGGTTTCATCTGAATCACGTCACTCGGAAATTTAGATGCAAACCCCAATGTAAGTGCTCAGAGTAGAGTGCAGGATAAATGTCATCCCAAATGTTATGTAAAATGTTCCCAACAAAAGCTTCTGCTCAATAAAAAAAAAAAAAGCCCCCACTCAGGTCCATCATCTGTCAATGGAAATATAGGAAGCTTCCACGTTACTGGTTTTACAAAGGGTCTGGAAAAGTGAAATGGCTCATCACCCCCCAAAAGAAATCCAATAAATTCTGCGCTCCCAAATCCAATGCCCCCCTCCCTTCTGAGCTCCAGTGTGCCTAAACCGCATTTAGCGTCCACATGTGTGGTATTTCTGTAGCGATGAGAGCCTGCCTAACTTACGGGTGCGTGTCTCCAGAAGCATGAGCTGGACACAATGTATGGACACTACAACATACTGGTCACTACAACGGCAGTTTGCAACTTTCACTCAGCAATATCCACTGCTGCTAGTTTCTGGAAGACAGCCATGGATTTAAAATCGTCACTACACCTGTAGATAATTATACTGTCATGCTAGGTAAGGGGAGGACCAAGTGAATAACGATGGGAAAAGGGGGAAGCCCAACAGCTAGAGAAAGGGAGAGTGGAGACCCTTAGGCAGACCTTACAGCACCCTGACTCCTCTACCATCCCTAAATAGGTTCTGCATCTATCGCCGAGCGGGATACCTAATCACGAACTGACCCTAGAGCTAGGCCCTAGGTAGGGAGGGAAAGGGGTGAGCACTAGTCAGTCCCCACTGCAACTAAAGACAAACAAGGAAAATAGACAAGGGGATACACTTAGCTTTGAGAAGACGACAATAATCCACCAAGAAACTCTAAGAAGAAACTAGCCGACTGCTAGGGCTCCAGTCCAGAGCAGAGGAAAATAGTTCTATCACCGGCGACTCTCTGGAGCTACAGAGATGAAAGCGCAGCGACCTTCTACAGCCGGATTCAGAATGACTGTCTGTCAAACCTGACACACCCGTGACATATACACCTGTATAATTTCCAAAATGGGGTCACTTGAAGGTGGATTCTGCTCTTCTAGCACTGTGGGGCTCTGTATATGGAGTCTGCAAACTATTCTAAGAAAGTCTGCGCTCCAGCAGGCAAATAGCGCTCCGTCCCTCTCGAGTCTTGCCATATAGCTAAGCAGTACTGTGCAGCCACATATGGGGTATTCAGCAGAAATTGTTGACAAATTGTGGTGCCACTTTTACCCATTTCCCAGTGTGAAAATGTAAAATCTGGTGTTAAAATTTTGGTGGTAAAAATGTAATTATTTTTTTCTTCACTGTCCAATGTTATAAAATTCCGTGACCCACCTGTGGTGTCAATATGATCACTGCACCCCTAGATGAATTAATTTAGAGGTGTAGTTTTCAAAATGGGGTCTCTTATGGGGTGTTCTGCTGTTCTGGCACCTCAGGGGCTCTGCCAGTGTGACATGGCACCCTCAAACCAGTCTAGCAAAATCTGAACTCCAATATGACGCTTCTTCCCTTCTGAGCTTTGCACTGTGCCTCAAAAGTAGTGACCACATATGGGGTATCGGCGTTCTTAGGGGAAATTGCACAACAAATTTTGGGGTCCATTTCCTCCTGTTATCCTTGTGTAATGCAGGTGCCGGAATGCAACGCACAGAGACACAAGGCGAGAACAGTAATAGTTAAATATAAACAGTTTATATATATATTTAACAGGTACACTGAACAAGGGATTGCAACAAGGGCAATAAACAGTAATTTGAAGCATTAGCAAAATGCGAAGTCTCTCAAGGTAATGTGGTGCCCTAGATCATGGGAGACACCACGTGAGTTCCTTAACTGTGCATATGGCTCTAGCGGGGGTCACCGGTTATTCCCGCTAGGCCGTGAGTCTTTTTCCAGATAAATTCAATTAGGTCACGTTGAGCTTCTTTAGCCCCAACCATTCCCCTCCCAACCTGAGTACCTAAACCCAATTGTCCCCGGTACCGTGAGTGAACAGTAGAAGTGACGGCCCTGTTCACGTATGCAGCTCCTCTGCTTTCGCTGGCGTGACTTTCCTGGGGCAGCCGTCTCTCAAGTCCTCTCTGCTTGGCCGTTGGAGGCAGTCTCTCAAGCCGTGGATAGGGGGGTCCAGACCTCGTCTGTCGGCGGGCGGCGTAGGGTTCCACGAACTCACTCAGCACCGCAAGCAGGTTCCGAGTCTCAGCAGGCACAGCACTCGGGTCACATCTGTAAGGGATCCGGAGCTCTTCTACTGGTGCCCGGCTGTGGCACCTCACAGGCCTCTGGCTTAGGCCTGTCACGCAGGGCTTCTCAGCACGCAGGGAACACGTCTGCTCCTTTCTGCTGCTTGGCGCCAAAGACCCCTCAGGTTTGGCGCGCTGGCCTCTTATCTCCCGGAACTCCTTCCTGGAAGTCACCTGATCGGGTCCAGCGTCTAAATCTGCTCTCCCTTCAACTTCCCTTGCATATCTTGGTTCCGCTTGACTGTGTCTGGCCAGCAGATGGCAGCCTCTCTACATCTTTGAAACATCATGTAGGAATTCCCTTACAAGCTCTCTCGCCTTTCCTACATTCCTCCCTCCTTTTTGCTCGCCAGTCCTCGGGCGAGTGGACTTCTCGCAGAATTGATGCCTCTTTCCAGGCAGTGCAAGTTCAGACAGGAGTTGGGCACACTCCTGCGTTTTCTGTTGGATTTGAGACCAGATAAACTCTTCTTGAGCATACCAGTTAGGAGGAATTCCGGCATTAGCCCGCTCAGTTCTGCGGGGCTCCTCTTACGGAGGTGACTCCGGGAGATCCGATGAATCAACTACTGGGGATTGCAAGTCATTTCTCGACTCATTCTGGGTTCCACTCGGGGTTGGCCTCAATGGTTCTGACGGGCTCAACTGCATTGTCGCCCATCCTTCTTCATCCCCCAAGGTTCCTGCATGTGGCACTTCAGCATGTGGCACTTCAGCCAATACGTTTGAAGGCCCAACTTCGTTACAGACTTCTGCTTCAGAGGAGCAAGGTTGTAGCATATTGCGGTGCAACACCCTGGGTGTCGCGGCGTCATCCTCTTCGGGCCTAACCTCATAGACGGGGTTGTCTGGGTGAACCTTCTTCACCACCCGATATGGTATCGCCTCCCAACGATGGTCCAGTTTACTCCCAAATCGTTTGGCCCTTACCAGTACTCTGTCTCCTGGCTGAAGTGACCCGCCTGCGGTCAGGGGACGATCTGCATGCTCTACTTCCTGAAACTTCTGAGCAACCAGTCTTCTCACTGTATGGAGCCGACGCTGGTGTTCTCGAATCCAGGTACTTGGGCTACTGCCCGGGCCGGAGTCTTCTGAGTCTAGATCCAGTTCAGTAATTTCTCGCCCACTTCTTCCAAACAGCAACATGTAAGGGGTGTAGCCGGTAGTCGCATGAACTCGATTATTATACACCCACACCAGCTCGGACACAAATTCGGGCCACTTCATCTTTTTGTCCGCTTCCAGTGTTCGCAACATTTGCAACAGGGTTCGGTTGAAGCGCTCGCATGCGCCGTTCCCTTGAGGGTGGTAGGGCGTTGGTCGGGATCGGTCGATCCCATAGATGCAGTATAGCTCATCCATCACTCGTCCTTGGAAGCAGGCCCCCTGGTCAGAATGTATTCGCGTCGGGCACCCATAAATCTGGATGAAATCCTGACAGATGGCCTTAGCTGCGGCTTCTGCTGTCTGGTCTTTAGTAGGCTTCACTACTGCGAACTTGGTGAAGTGATCAGTCATGACTAAACAGTGTCCGTAACCATTGTATGAAGTTCCTATCATCAGGTAGTCAATCATCAAGACTTCCAAGGGGGCAGAAGTTCGGATGGTCTGAATGGGAGCTCTTTGTTCCGGGGGCTTGTTCAACTCACACTGACGACATGTTCGGCAGACCCCCTCGACTTCTTGCAGCAGTTGAGGCCAATACACCAGCCGTTGCAACCACTGAAGTGAGCACCTCTTCTATGAGCTTCTTGGGCTAGCTGCGTTACTAGCGCTCCTGGAACTACCACCTGCCAGGTAACATCAAACTCTCGAGGCAGCTGGATTCTTCGGCATAGCAAGCCGTCCTTCAGGAAGAGTCTCTCCCACTGGCCTAGGATTTGTAGGGTAGTTGTAAGTGAAGCGGCTCTGGCTTCCTGGTCGGGTCTTTGCCTAAGGGCGACCCATTCTCTCAGCTTTGCTAACTCTGGGTCGGATTGCTGCAGATGTATCCATTCGTCTCTTGAACGGCCTAGAATTTGAGTGGGCCTCGGCTCCTCTCTGGTCTCCTGGGCGTCGACCACAGCAGCGGCGAACTGGCTGAAATCCGGGATCTCGTCGCCTTCGAGCTCCTCATCTCTGTCCCTCTTCGGCCCCGCCTGAGTGACCCGGGACAGGGCATCTACATGAGTGTTCAGGGCCTTGGACCGATAGGCGATTTTATATTGGTATTTGGACATCCTTGCGACCCACAGCTGTTCTAACGCGCCCAGTTTGGCGTTCTCCAAGTGGGCCAAAGGGTTGTTATCTGTCCGCACTTGCACTTCTGACCCTGACAGGTACTCAGCAAATTTCTCGGTCATGGCCCACACCAGTGCCAGTAGCTCCAGCTTAAACGAACTGTAGTTGTCCGGATTCTTCTCCGTGTCTCGGAGTGACCTGCTGGCATACGCGATCACTCGCTCTTTTCCTCCTTGTACTTGAGCCAGCACTGCTCCCAGTCCATGCAAGCTTCCATCAGTGTACAACATAAAAGGCTGCGAAAAGTCAGCGTAGGCCAGAATTGGGGCATCCGTTAGCGCCATTTTCAATGCTCGGAATGCCTCTTCTTGGCGTGGGCCCCACTGAATGGGCTGCCGCTTGGCTCCCCCAGCCGTTCCTCTCAGCAATTCATTGAGCGGGATCGCAATCTTAGCGAAGTCTTTAATGAATCTGCGGTAGTATCCAGCAAGCCCCAGGAACGCCCTCCGTTTCCTTAGATTGGCGGGCATGAGCTACTTCTGCACGGCAGCTACTTTCTCCGCAGTGGGGTGCACTCCTGCACTGGACACAGTGTGCCCCAGATATTCAATTTCTCTTTTGAAGAGACGACACTTACGAGGCTTAATTTTCAGGCCGTGCCTTTGAAGCCGTTCTAACACTTGTCTTCCATTCGGCAGAGATGATCTTCAAATGTAGCGGAATAGATAATTATATCGTCCAGATATATTAAAGTGGCTTCAAAGTTGAGGTCCCCCAAGCATCTCTCCATCAGCCGTTGGAAGGTTCCTGGCGCATTTGTTAGCCCGAACAGCATCCGATTGAACTCAAACAGGCCCATAGGGAGGACAAAAGCTGTCTTCGGACGATCCTTCTCAGCTACTGGAACCTGCCAATAGCCACTGGCCAGGTCGAGGGAAGAGAAGAATTTTGCGCTCCCTAGTGCACATAGAGACTCTTCAATTCAGGGGAGTGGATAGGAGTCCCGTACTGTACAGGCATTCAGCTTTCGATAGTCTACGCAGAATCTCAGGGTACCATCCTTCTTCCGGACCAGCACGATCGGAGCCGCCCAAGGACTCTGACTTTCACGGATCACACCATTCCGCAACATGTGGGCCAACAGCTCTTTCACTTCCTGGTACATTTGAGGCGGGATCTGCCGATATCTCTCTCTGATGGGAGCAGTATTTCCGGTGGGTATTTCGTGCTGAATGTCCCGAGTGCACCCGAAATCATCTTCATGCTGTGCAAACACTCTCTGATATCGCTGTAGAAGTTGTTCGATCTGCCTTACTTGTCCAGCAGAAAACTCAGTCAGATTAGCCTCCATTTCCTCCAAGAGGTGGCGTCCAGCCAACGGTTCTCTTCCATTCTCTTGGCTATTGAGGGACACCTCCAGGGTCCATGGCTTTCCTTCCACAGGTGCCAGCCCTATAGCGTCAGCTCTAGTAAGGGCTTCTGGCATTATACACACTCGCGCCACCTCTTGTCGGGGCAACAACTGTAAACTTGTGCCACTTAAATTGATGCAACGCACGGGTACTCGACCGTGCCGCACGGTGGCCAGAGTCGAAGCAACCAGGAGTCCAGAGGGTGCTTCCTCTCCCTCCATTGGTTCAATTTGAATGTCCACGCCCTCTAAGGACACATGTGCCAGCACCGGTAGAGTGAGTACAGTGTGTCCCACTGGCAGTGTCATTGTGGCTTCGGGTGGTATCGATACCTTACCAAGGTACTGAGAGGTAGCGGGCAATTTTTGAATCTGACTGACCCGCACGAGATGCTGGAATACTCTCTTGTTAGCTGGATCTCGAGTGGCACGGGTCCAGTTGTTTTTGTTACAGCCCTCAGCCAGGAACTGTCCGACCTCTTTCAGCACATTTGTGGCACCCCAGGGGTCTGGTTTTCCACAGTAACAGCAATGTTATGTCTGAGAGCAGGTGGGAGGTCTCTTGGTCAGGGATCCTATGCATGCCACACCTCCTGCCCAGTCCTGGGAGGGGAAGAACTTCCCCTATATAAACCTAGGGCTGAGGCAGGGTGAGTGAGTAGAGAAGAAGCAGAGAAAAGAAGCAAATATAGGAAGAAACAACAGGAGCTCTGTGGGAGCAGTGTTACAAGGAGTCAGGGGCTGGCAGCTGCAGAGCTCGCCCTGACTGAGAAGTTATCACCGGACCCGGAGTCCGAGGCTGTGGGGACTAACTCCTATCCAGCAGCAGAAACCGACCGGCAGCGGATTGCAGGTCCTCTGGCCCAGAAACCCGAAGGCCCCGAGTCACCGGCCATACGGGTGAGCACCACACGGTACACTCAGGGACGTGGGCTACTTATACCCGCCTCTAGCAAGGTAGCCAGAAGAGTATCGTTAGTTTGGGAGGCCTACAACTCCGCCTGGCCAGGGGAGATCCCATCTGCTCAAGGACTGACCAGGCCCCAATCGCTAGCCAGTACTCCGGGAGGGTCTATCTTTGTCACCAGTAAAGACCCTGGACTACACAGTACCGTCTCCGAGTGGTTCCTGCTACCCCCATCATCCACGTCGGCTGCCCTGAGGCCATACCCCTCCCGTTGGGGGTTATACTATCACGCTGCACAATCCTACCACCGGCCTCAGCGGCCTGCCCTGCAGCAGCAGCTCCCTGGCTGCACTCAACGGGTGGCGTAGTCGTCCAACATCTACCGCTAAAACAGCGCCACTTAGTCTGACTCCCTGGGCACGGACCGGATCACCGCCACGAGACTACAACCCTCAACAGATCCAGCTCCGGGTAAGCTCCCGCGTGCGCAACGCAGCGCGACACAGGCCCAGGGGCGCGTCAACTTTTGGCGTAGTCGGCAGGATTTCGTGCCCGCAACCACCGGGTACTGCGTGCCTGAAAAAGACTGTTCAAACTTACCTGTGGTGAAGATTCCCGCCATCCGGCGCCATCTTCCGCTTCCTTCCCGCCATCGGTGGAGTTTTCCCGCCATCCGGCGCCATCTTCAGCCTTCTTCCCGCCATACGTGGAGTTTTCCCGCCATTGGACGCCATCTTGAGGACGCCGCGCGGGAAGAAGAGGGGCGTGGACTCCGAAAGCGCGCGAGAACTGAAGCCCCGCCTCACGTCCGGACGTTGCGTAAGGTCCTGGAAGGAGCCCAGCAGACGCCGACGTCACAGGAGCGCGACGGAAGGTCCTCAACCCTGACGATCCACTGCGGAGCCGCGGCCTACGGAAGAGGATCATCGCAAGGTAGGCCACGGTCCACTAGGGGGGAGAAGGATGTCGGATACGGAGGAGAGCTTCACCGCTTCAACCCCCGCCAGCGCCACCGCTGTTGCGGTCATGCCTTTCACCATGCCCTATATCCCGGGGGCAGCCTGGCTACCCCAGTACTCAGGGGAGTCACATACCCTGCAGGACTTTAGAGAAAAACTGGATAGCCTCTTCCAGGTGTACCCCCTCACAGAAGAGCAAAAAGTAAGCATCCTGGTGGCCCAATTAACCGGGGCAGCCCAAAGGGAGGTAAAGTCCTGGCCACCTGGGGGGAGGACTGTCGCAGGGATACTAACCCGGCTGAGGGACACCTTTGATACCCGCACCTCAGCCGAGATCAAGCTTAGATTCTACGGGTGCAAACAGCGGGCACATGAGAGTATAAGGGACTATGCCCTGAACCTACAAGAGGCCCTGAGAGCCATTAAGCAGACCGACCCTGACGGCGTGGGAGACGAGGACAGGCTGTTAACTGAACAATTTATAGAGGGTTTATATTGCAATGCCCACCGAACCCAGTTGCGGGCAATGGCCTTACAGGACCCTCATCTGGGATTTGCACAGTTCAAGGACAGAGCCATCCGGGTGCTCCGAGAACCGGCACCAGGTGGCGTTGTGACCCACAGACGCCCCACTACCACCTACCACCAGGAGGCGGCGCCCTTGTCGGCAGGGCCTGTGGGAGCTGATGCGCAGGCTTTGAACAATGACTCGGCTCCAGACCTGCACCATCAGGTCCAAGAGCTAGCTAAAAGCGTTGCTGCGCTAACCCGAACTGTGCAGTCTTTATAGATTTCCACTCCAGGGAAGATCCAGCTGGCATCCGGACCGGAGGACATCCCGTGGCGTTGACCAAGGAGGACCCCACCGGCCAGAGGAAGACCCAGCGACCGATACAACGAGGACGGACGACCCATCTGCCGCCGCTGTAATCAACCCGGACATATGGCAAGGTACTGTCCTTTAAACTGGCACAACCTAGGGTAGAGGGCCAACCCCTAGGAAAAAGATCATCAGGCCCATCAAACTGGCGCGACAAATATGTGGGAGGACGTCCAGTCTTGCCTGTGGTACTGGATGGCATTCCTATGAGTGCCCTACTGGACACCGGGTCACAGGTCACCACCATCCCGTACGTGCTCTTCAAGCAGTACTGGAATGACTCGGATATTACCCGCTACCCTGACGACGACTTGAGTATCATCGCCAGCAATGGTCAGCCCGTGCCACAGATCGGATTTAAAGAGGTGACCATTAAAATTGGTAGAGTTGAACTGGCAGCACAGGGACTGATCATTGTAGACCTTGACAAACACGAGAGTCACCCAAAGATAACTCTAGGAACTAATGTAATTGAAAATTGTCTTGCAGAGGTGATTTTCCTTTTACAGCAGGTTGCCAAGAACGCCAGCTCCGGCGAGCAGCGAGTGCTCCAAAAAGAGATCCGGGCACTGATGCGACGGCAACAGGTGGAACTCTCCGGCGGTGAGATTGGTAGCGTGAGAATGTGTGACCCTTTCCCTATTGCTATGCCCCCAAAAAGTGAAATGATGATTTGGTGTCGGGCAGCTATTGGTCTGAGAGGTAGAGATTACCAGGCAATGGTAGAACCAGTTTACTCAGACAGTAGGCCCACCATCTTGACAGCACGGGGGGTGGTTAATGTACGCCATGGGAGGGTGCCCGTTCGCATAATCAATATCGGGAAGAGGGAAGTGTACCTGCCCCGGTATGCCACGCTAGCCAAATTATATACCATTAACCAAAATGCTATACAATCTGTGGAACCCTTGCCTCCATCTCACCCGGAGGAAGGTAACGGCTCTAAGAAAACAATGGAGGACTGGTGTCAGCAACTACATTTGGGTACTGACTCCACTCCCTCACATCAGAAACAGGGAGTCTATCGGGTGGTTCAAGAGTACGAGAGAGTGTTTAGTAAACACCCGTTAGACTTCGGGCGAGTCAAGGGGGTAGAACACCACATCCCCACGGGAGACCATCCTCCCATAAAAGAGAGGTATCGACCCGTACCCCCTGCACACTACCAACACGCCAAGGGGATGCTTAGAGACATGAAGGAGGCTGGGGTAATCAAGGATAGCTGTAGCCCCTGGGCAGCTCCACTAGTCTTAGTCAAAAAGAAAGACAACACCATGAGGATGTGTGTAGATTACCGGAAAATCAACCGTATCACACACAAGGATGCGTACCCCTTACCAAGAATAGAGGAGTCTTTGGCTGCTTTAAGATCTGCTAACTTCTTCTCTACCTTGGATCTCACTAGTGGGTACTGGCAGGTTCCTGTAGCAGAGGCGGACCGGGAGAAGACCGCATTCACCACCCCGATGGGACTTAGCGAGTTTACCTGCATGCCGTTCGGACTCTGCAACGCACCAGGAACCTTCCAACGATTAATGGAGTGCTGTCTGGGCCATAGAAACTTCGAGACGGTCCTGTTGTACCTGGACGATGTCATCGTATATTCTAAGACTTATGAGGACCACCTGAAACACCTGGCGGAAGTGTTCGAAGCTCTGGCAAGCTACGGCCTAAAGGTGAAACCCTCCAAGTGTCACCTCCTGAAACCAAAGGTGCAGTACCTGGGACACGTGGTGAGCGCTGACGGAGTGGCTCCCGACCCTGATAAGATCACCGCAATTAAGGAATGGCCAAGTCCCTCCAGTGTAAAGGAAGTGCGGCAGTTCCTCGGGTTGGTAGGCTACTACCGCAGGTTCATCCCCGGTTTCACCAAAAAGGCAGCTCCTATGCAGGACCTCCTGATAGGCCAGTCCCGGAAGGCCAAGAACCAGAAGCCGCCCTTCAGATGGGAGAAGTTGGAAGAGGAGTCCTTCCGCCAGCTGAAGATGGCCCTCACGGGGGATGAAATCCTGGCGTACAAGGATTACAGCCAGCCCTTTATCCTCTACACCGACGCAAGTAACATCAGGCTAGGAGCCGTGCTGTCCCAGATCCAGCAGGGGAAAGAACGAGTAATCGCTTACGCCAGCCGAAAACTGCGACCCACCGAGAGAAACCCTGAGAATTACAGCTCATTTAAGCTAGAGTTCCTGGCAGTGGTGTGGGCAGTCACCGAACGCTTTAAGCACTACCTCGCTTCTTCCCGGTTCGTCGTGTACACGGATAACAACCCGTTGACACACCTGGACACAGCAAGACTCGGTGCCCTAGAGCAGAGATGGATGGCCCGTCTGTCCAACTACGAGTTCACAATCAAATACCGGGCAGGACGCTCCAATACCAACGCGGACGCCCTGTCCAGGATGCCAAACCTACCGGACGTAGGAGAAGATCCAGAGGGACTGGAAGAAGTCGAACTCCCTGCGTTCCACCGGCATGGGACTATCCAGTATTCCCACCGGGTAAGGAGTAAGCAAGCCGCTACGTTTAACCCCTTGCCTCACTACAACTGGGAGGAAACGCAAGACAGTGACCCTGCCGTCCGACTGGTGAAGGAGATGCTGACTCGGCCAGAGGCTCGCCTTGACCCAGACGCTCCGGAGGAAGCCAAGCAACTGTGGGCTGAGAAGAGTCGACTGTTCCTTTATAAGGGGAAGTTGTGCCGCAGAATGGTTAACTCCCGGACGCATGAACTAATCTGGCAAGTAGTGGTGCCACGAAGAGACGCAGCCATGGTGATGGAGGCATACCACGACGGGGCTGGACACTTCGGATGGAAGAAGCTGGAGTTCCTGCTGCGCGAGCGGTTCCACTGGGTAGGCATGAGGGGAACCATCGAGAGGTGGTGCAGAGACTGTGGCCCGTGCAACCTAAGAAGGAAGGACCGTGCCAGCCAGAAGACTCCCCTGCAGTCCATCGTCACCCGGCAGCCGTTGGAACTGGTAGCCTTGGATCATGTAAAACTGACCCCAAGCAGAAGTGGCTACGTCTACGCACTAACCATCGTGGATCACTACTCCCGGTTCTTGGTTGTCGTCCCCGTCAAGGACTTAACAGCTCGAACAGCAGCGAGAGCCTTCCAGCAGCATTTCTGCCGTCCACACGGGTACCCGGACCAAGTGTTGACAGACCAGGGACCTGCCTTTGAAGCGGAGGTCTTCCAAGAATTCTGCACTCTGTATGGCTGCCGGAAGATAAGGACGACACCCTATCATCCGCAAACTAATGGACTTTGTGAGAAAATGAACCAGGTGGTAATGGATCTTCTGAAAACGTTGCCCCTGGAGGAACGCAGTCTGTGGCCTGAGAAGCTGCCCGATCTGGTGGACCTATACAACCACATCCCGGTAGGTTCCACCAACTGTACCCCGGCTTACCTAATGAGGGCGAGACCTGGTAAGTTACCTGTTGACCTGGAAATGGGAGTCCTGACACCTGAGGACACTTCACCAGAAGCAGACTGGGACACAGAGAGGCAGCAGCAGTACCGGAGAGTACAGGAGAGCGTGGAGCGAAGTCTCTGTCAGGCTAGAGAAAGACAGGAGAAGACTTACAACCAGTATGCTCCCGCTGTTCCCCTGGTACCCGGAGAGCAGGTCTTGAAGAGAAAAAGACGGCTCCACAAGTTGGACGACCAGTGGGAGAAGGACCCGTACACCGTACTGCCCTCAAGCCACGACAACCCAAAGGTCTGTACCATCAGTAAAGACGGAGGGGAAACCACAACCATTGTATCCCGGGATCACCTGAAGAAGTGTCCCGAACAGCTACGGAACCCTGAAGAGGAACAAGAAGACCCTCGACCCGTAGAGGAAAGGGAAGACATGGTTAATACTGTGCTCGGAGACTTCCCTCGGTCTTGGACTCAAGTCAATGGTGCAGTTGTGGTACCCGTACTCACCTTCCTCCAACCAGCATCCCAAGCACCTACGGAGCAACAGGTAGAGCTAGAAGAACAGCCGGTCCAGGAGGCAGAAGACCCCACACCAGCAGACCAGGAGGATCAACCCTCTGCTTGCAGTGAGCCTGCCATATCCCTAGTGAGCCAAAGGGCCCGTAGACCGCTGCCCAGTTTACCCTTAACAGCTCCTACACCCTGTAGTTCAGGGCCAGACAGTCAGCTCCGTAGGTCCACTAGGGCCACTAGGGGCCAGTTACCCGCACGTTGGAGGATTTGAAGTGTATAAATTGTTTTATTTGTGGTTACCTGTTTATTGTTGCTTGTGTATAATTATGTGTTTCTAGTTATTTTTAGGAGTCCTTGGTGGATTTACCGGGAATCCTTTGTACATAGTTGGAGCGTAACCCAGGACGGACTAAAGACTGTTAAGGACTCGGGGCAGGACAGACCCCTACCTGGTTACGTCTCCCTGTTTTGGTGAAATGGACACCTTGCTTTCTTCAAAGACTGCACCCGGTTATGGACATGCCGTGACCACCTTTATGTGTTTCTTTATTGTTATTGTTATATCTTGTTATGTTTTTCTAAAATATGTTTAGTCCCGGAGTACTAAATTTCACTAGGGGGGAATGTGGCACCCCAGGGGTCTGGTTTTCCACAGTAACAGCAATGTTATGTCTGAGAGCAGGTGGGAGGTCTCTTGGTCAGGGATCCTATGCATGCCACACCTCCTGCCCAGTCCTGGGAGGGGAAGAACTTCCCCTATATAAACCTAGGGCTGAGGCAGGGTGAGTGAGTAGAGAAGAAGCAGAGAAAAGAAGCAAATATAGGAAGAAACAACAGGAGCTCTGTGGGAGCAGTGTTACAAGGAGTCAGGGGCTGGCAGCTGCAGAGCTCGCCCTGACTGAGAAGTTATCACCGGACCCGGAGTCCGAGGCTGTGGGGACTAACTCCTATCCAGCAGCAGAAACCGACCGGCAGGGGATTGCAGGTCCTCTGGCCCAGAAACCCGAAGGCCCCGAGTCACCGGCCATACGGGTGAGCACCACACGGTACACTCAGGGACGTGGGCTACTTATACCCGCCTCTAGCAAGGTAGCCAGAAGAGTATCGTTAGTTTGGGAGGCCTACAACTCCGCCTGGCCAGGGGAGATCCCATCTGCTCAAGGACTGACCAGGCCCCAATCGCTAGCCAGTACTCCGGGAGGGTCTATCTTTGTCACCAGTAAAGACCCTGGACTACACAGTACCGTCTCTGAGTGGTTCCTGCTACCCCCATCATCCACGTCGGCTGCCCTGAGGCCATACCCCTCCCGTTGGGGGTTATACTATCACGCTGCACAATCCTACCACCGGCCTCAGCGGCCTGCCCTGCAGCAGCAGCTCCCTGGCTGCACTCAACGGGTGGCGTAGTCGTCCAACATCTACCGCTAAAACAGCGCCACTTAGTCTGACTCCCTGGGCACGGACCGGATCACCGCCACGAGACTACAACCCTCAACAGATCCGGCTCCGGGTAAGCTCCCGCGTGCGCAACGCAGCGCGACACAGGCCCAGGGGCGCGTCACATTCATGCCCAGGGTTACAATGGGCCCATCGCCTCCGGGCCCTGTGGTCAGTACGATCCCTTTCCGACCGAGGTCCTTTCCACATGCCCGAATGGACATCCATACTACTTCCGCTACTGGGATAGGTAGTTGATTAGCCGCCACCAGTTTGACAGTGGGTTCCCGGCAGGAATGAGCGACTTCAGGAAAGTGACTTTGGAAATACGTCTCAGGCATAGTGGTCACTTAAGACCCGATGTCCATTAAACAGCGGATCCGCTGCCCATTGAATTCAGCCCAGATAATGGGCCTCTCGGAGACAATGTCTTCAGAGCTCCCTCTTCCACTCTCTGAAGCTCGAGACCCCACGGTATGCTCCACAACCGTGGGGCATTTTAGTTTAACGGCTGTCCCCTCCTCCTCCTTTCTCGGTTGGGACAGTCTTTGGAGATATGCCCCCTACCTCTGCAGGTCCAGCACTCTGGTCCTCGTTCTACCGATAGGTCGGGTACATGCCGTGCTGGGGCCGGATAGGAACGTCTTTCTCGCTCTGGTCTCCGTCCGCGTTGGGCAGTACGGTCCGTTGGCAAGGGGGCAGTAGGGGTCTTTCTAATAGCATTCAACTCACCCCGAATGTCTCGAATTTCCTGACGTATTTCCCGTACCCAATCAGGCTCTTTGTTGGTGAATTCAGGGGCAATTGCCTCATGACTTCTAACTGTGGCTTTGAGAACAGGAACTTCTCTCTCCAGGACTCTAGCTTCAGCCCCTACCTCCAGGAAGCCCAGATCAGGACTCAATCGCAGCCGCTCCTTCAGGATCTGTCTCAGGGAAGGGTCTTTCAAGCCAGCAATCAGTTGGTCATGCAACACCTCATCCAATGGTCCCAGTCCTCGGTTCCCATCTCGAGCTTTCTTGGTGATATGGGCCGTCACTTCCTGTAATGCATTAACATACTGATTTACTGTCTCATTTTCCCCTTGGACCCGCTGAAACAACCGTAAGCGCAAGTGTCCCAAATCTGTAGTGTCACCGTGCATGTCCTCTAGAATTTTTATCACTTTGTCCACGGTGTCACAGTCCCCAGGTGGGCGGTACATCACAGTCTGCCGGGCCTCTCCATCAAGGGTTAGGAGGGACAGCTCCGCCTTCGCCAAGGGATCGAGGGGATACATACGTAGCACGCTTCTCAGTCTTTCTACCCAGTCCCACAGTGACATGCCATCCCCCGTAAACTTGGGTAGGTGGCTGAGCATAGCCCCCAAAGGTATATGGCTCCGGCCGGACCCAGTCACAGGCTGCTCCGCCATCTCTGCGTCTGAATGTTGCATCCTGCAGACTACGCCAAATGTAATGCAGGTGCCGGAATGCATATGGGGTATTCAGCAGAAATTGGTTGACAAATTGTGGTGCCACTTTTACCCATTTCCCAGTGTGAAAATGTAAAATCTGGTGTTAAGATTTTGGTGGTAAAAATGTAATTATTTTTTTCTTCACTGTCCAATGTTATAAAATTCCGTGACCCACCTGTGGTGTCAATATGATCACTGCACCCCTAGATGAATTAATTTAGAGGTGTAGTTTTCAAAATGGGGTCTCTTATGGGGTGTTCTGCTGTTCTGGCACCTCAGGGGCTCTGCCAGTGTGACATGGCACCCTCAAACCAGTCTAGAAAAATCTGAACTCCAATATGACGCTTCTTCCCTTCTGAGCTTTGCACTGTGCCTCAAAAGTAGTGACCACATATGGGGTATCGGCGTTCTTAGGGGAAATTGCACAACAAATTTTGGGGTCCATTTCCTCCTGTTATCCTTGTGTAATGCAGGTGCCGGAATGCAACGCACAGAGACACAAGGCGAGAGCAGTAAGAGTTGAATATAAACAGTTTATATATATATTTAACAGATACGCTGAACAAGGGATTGCAACAAGGGTAATAAACAGTAATTTGAAGCATTAGCAAAATGCGAAGTCTCTCAAGGTAATGTGGTGCCCTAGATCATGGGAGACACCACGTGAGTTCCTTAACTGTGCATAAGGCTCTAGCGGGGTGTCACCGGTTATTCCCGCTAGGCCGTGAGTCTTTTTCTGGATAAATTCAGTTAGGTCACGTTGAGCTTCTTTAGCCCCAACCGTTCCCCTCCCAACCTGAGTACCTAAACCCAATTGTCCCCGGTACCGTGAGTGAACAGTAGAAGTGACGGCCCTGTTCACGTATGCAGCTCCTCTGCTTTCGCTGGCGTGACTTTCCTGGGGCAGCCGTCTCTCAAGTCCTCTCTGCTTGGCCGTTGGAGGCAGTCTCTCAAGCCGTGGATAGGGGGGTCCAGACCTCGTCTGTCGGCGGGCGGCGTAGGGTTCCGCGAACTCACTCAGCACCGCAAGCAGGTTCCGAGTCTCCTCAGCAGGCACAGCACTCGGGTCACATCTGTGAGGGATCCGGAGCTCTTCTACTGGTGCCCGGCTGTGGCACCTCACAGGCCTCTGGCTTAGGCCTGTCATGCGGGGCTTCTCAGCACGCAGGGAACACGTCTGCTCCTTTCTTCTGCTTGGCGCCAAAGACCCCTCAGGTTTGGCGCGCTGGCCTCTTAAATTAAAAGAAAATGGGGCTAAAACAACATTTTTGTGGGAAAATATTTTTTTTTCATTTTCACAGATCAACGTTGTAAAATTCTATGAAGCACCTGTTGGTTCAAGTTGCTCACCACATGTCTAGATACATTCCTTGAGGGGTCTAGTTTCCAAAATGGGGGTTTTCCACTGTTTAGGAACATCAGTGGCTCTCCAAACACGACATGACACCCGCAGACCATTCCATCAAAGTCTTTTCTGAGCCCTACCGTGCGCCCAAACAGTAGTTTACCCACACATATGGGGTATCTGCGTACTCAGGTGAAATTGTACAGCAAATTTTGGAGTACCACTTTCTCCTGTTACCCTTGTGAAAATAAAAAAATTGGGGCTAAAAGAACATTTTTGTGAGAAAAATTTGATTTTTTTTAGTTTTACGGCTCAACATTATAAACTTCAGTGAAGCATCTGGGGGTTCAAGGTGCTCACCACTCATCTAGATAAGTTTCCTGAGGGGTCTATTTTCCACAATGGTGTTATTTGTGTTAGGGGCATACATAGAAATCATAGGGTCCCATAGCAGAAGTTCTGATTGCCCCCTTCCCAAAAAAATAAAATAAATAAATAAATTATTGTCAAGGTCACAGAAGAGCATCTCACAACTTTCCAGCCTTTACATAGTAATTTTCCTCCTGCTGAAGTCCTAGATTCCTCTTTCATTGCCCCCATAAAGTATTATGCAAACAAAAGTGCCTGCCAAACACAGTATGATACCCCCATGGTGAATTCCTCCACATGAACAGTATAACCCTACTGTATCCCACTTCAACTCCCAAGGCAAAGTATGGTGACCCCAACACAATATCATCCCCCAACTGTGACCCCCACACAGCTCTCCATGCACATTAATGTGTGACCCCCACACAGTATAATGGGCCCACTCAAACCTTCACACTATATAATTGCTTGCATACAGTATAATGGACTCCCACATTTCATAGTGGCCCCACATAGCCTTCCATATAGTATAATGCACCCCCCATAATCCTCCATATAGTATAATGCACTCCCCGTGGTCCTCCATTGAATATAATGCACTCACAATGCTCTTCCATAAATTATAGTGCACTCCCCATTGTCCTCCATAAAATATAATGCACTCCCCATGGTCCTCCATATTATATAATGCACTCCCCATGGTCCTCCATAGAATATAGTGCACTCCCCATTGTCCTCCATAGAATATAGTGCACTCCCCATGGTCCTCCATACAATATAATACACCCCCCATGATCCTACATACAGTATAATGCACCCCCACGGTCCTCCATGTAACGGGTCTGGGAGGCGGAACCTCTGAGCTACTATACAAGGGGGCGGCCCTTGTAAGGGAGCGGGCGGCAGTCTCTGGATGAACGGACAGGGAGATACGGCAAGTGATCAGGGCAGTCTCTGGGTAAAGGGTAGGTACGACCTGTGATGGCAGAGCCTCCGGGTAGGCTAGCAGGCAGATGGTAGATGTGTGCTCCCAGGTGAGCAAGCGAGAGTCTCTGGAATAACAGGTGGTCACGGCACGTGACGGCGGAACCTCCGGGCTGGCAAGCAGGCAGGTAACGGAGAAGCGCTCCCAGGTGAGCGGGCAAGAGTCTCTGAAGTAGCTGATGGTCACAGCACGTGACAACGGAGCCTCCGGGCTGGCAAGCAGGCAGGTAACGGAGAAGCGCTCCCAGGTGAGCGGACAAGAGTCTGAAGTAGCTGATGGTCACAGCACGTGACAACGGAGCCTCCGGGCTGGCAAGCAGGCAGGTAACGGAGAAGCGCTCCCAGGTGAGCGGGCAAGCTGGTCCATAGACAGACTGACCGGAGTTGTAAGGCAGACCGTCGGACCTCAGACTGGCAGACAGGTAACAAGTATTCAGGCAGGAATCAGGCAGGTAACTGGCAGGAAACTGGCAGGTAACTGGCAGGAAACTGGCAACGGGACCTGAGGGCTGAAGCACAGGTGAGACACAGGTGCAAACAACATTGCTCGGGCACCTCCATTTTGGAGGAGGTGCCTTATATATGATGAAGTCCTCCGGCCATTGGCCGGGGACTCCTTAGGACGGCGCGCGCGGCCCCTTTAAGAGGAGGGGAGCGCGCGCGCCCTAAGCACAGGGGCCGGGAAGGAGCGCGCGCTGAGAGCAGAGCGGGAGGAGGACGCCGGGAAGGAGCGCGCGCTGACAGCAGAGCGGGGAGAGGACGCCGGGCACGGAGCAGAGCGGTGAGGGGAGCAGCGTCCCTGCCTAGCAGAGGGCAGGGACGCCAGCGCTACAGTACCCCCCCCTTTTTTAGGCC
Source organism: Phyllobates terribilis (assembly GCF_046119375.1). Taxonomy (NCBI): domain Eukaryota; kingdom Metazoa; phylum Chordata; class Amphibia; order Anura; family Dendrobatidae; genus Phyllobates; species Phyllobates terribilis. Next base: position 178,780,873 of record NW_027362768.1, read on the forward strand.
AGACAGAAATTTAGCTAGGATGAGAGGGGCATGGATGTTCTCCCGGGGCTCCCACGTTCTCTCCTCAGGACCAAACCCCTTCCAATCTACCAGAAAAAAGGTCTTTCCTCTTACCCTTTTGGTGGCAAGAATGTTCTCTACCTCAAACTCGTCCTCAGCAGAAACCGGAGCAGGAGGCGTACCTGTAGACTTGGAAAAAGAGTTAAGTACCACAGGTTTGAGGAGAGATACATGGAAGGAGTTAGGGATCCGTAAGTTGACCGGGAGTTTCAATTTATAGGCCACCGGGTTGATCTGACTGATGACCTCCAGTGGACCGATGAACCGAGGCCCTAACTTATAGGAAGGGATCTTGAGCCGGACATATTTGGACGAGAGCCAGACTTTATCCCCAGGACGGAATTGAGGAGGGTCCAGACGTTTTTTGTCAGCGTGTCTTTTCATACGCTCGGAAGACTGAAGGAGTGCGGATCGGGTACTCTCCCAAATGGAGGAAAATTTGCTAACGAGAGATTCCGCAGCCGGGTTGTCCACCGAGGTGGAGACAGGAAAAGGAATCCGAGGATGCTGACCAAAGACTACAAAAAACGGGGATTTGGAGGAGGATTCGCTCTCGTGATTATTGTAAGAGAACTCGGCCCATGGTAGGAGATCCACCCAGTCAGAATGGTGGGCATTAACGAAGTGCCGGAGGTAACTGGTCAGGTTCTGATTGATCCGCTCCACTTGACCATTGGACTGTGGGTGGTAAGCGGAAGAGAAGTCCAGGGAGACGTCTAGTAGTTTACAAGTGGCTCTCCAGAAGCGTGAGGTGAACTGTACCCCACGATCCGACACGATGTGGAGGGGCAGGCCATGAAAACGGAAGATGTGACGAATAAAGTCTCTAGCTAACTCGGGTGCAGACGGGAGGCCTGGCAGGGGAACGAAATGAGCCATCTTGGAGAAGCGGTCAGCGACCACCCAAATGACCGTACAACCGGCAGAGAGTGGGAGGTCAGTTATGAAGTCCATTGCAATATGCTGCCAGGGGGCAGCAGGTACTGGGAGCGGAAGGAGGCGACCGGCTGGCAGATGTCTCGGAACCTTGTTGCGGGCGCAGGACACACAGGCAGAAACAAAGTCTATTACATCCTTGTGCAGGGTAGGCCACCAGTAGTGCCGGGAAATAAGCTGGAGGGTCTTCTTCTGACCAGCGTGGCCAGCCAGTTTAGACGAGTGACCCCAGTGAAGGATCTTCTCCCGATCAGGTACTGATACGAACGTCTTACCGGGAGGAAGACGATTTAGACTCACGGGAGCCACCTGCATTACTCTGGCGGGATCGATGATGTGTTTCGGATCTTCCTCGAGATCAGATACCAGAAAGGATCGAGACAAGGCGTCCGCTTTGACGTTTTTGTCAGCCGGGCGAAAATGAAGGACAAAATCAAAACGAGCAAAAAACAAGGACCACCGGGCTTGGCGCGGGTTAAGTCTCTGGGCATGCTGGAGATAAGCCAAGTTCTTGTGGTCAGTGTAAATTATTACCGGGTGAAGAGCCCCCTCAAGCAGGTAACGCCACTCCTCCAATGCCAGTTTGATGGCCAATAACTCTCGATCTCCTATGGAATAATTGCGCTCTGAGGAGGAGAAGAGTTTAGAGAAGAAGCCGCAAGTTACCATCCTCCCGGAAGAAGATTTTTGAGTAAGTACCGCTCCAGCTCCAGAGGAGGAGGCGTCCACTTCCAGGAAGAACTGCTTGTTGCCGTCCGGGCGATGCAGCACCGGGGCGGAAGAGAAGGCCTGTTTTAAGGAAAGAAAGGCTTCTTCTGCTTCGGGCGGCCACTCTTTGGGATTAGTACCCTTACGGGTGAGCGCGGAAATTGGGGCAGTCCGGGAAGAGAAGTGTGGTATGAAGAGGCGGTAGTAGTTGGCGAAGCCCAGGAACCGCTGAATGGCCTTCAGCCCCTCCGGTCGAGGCCATTTCTCGATGGCAGACAGTTTCTCTGGATCCATTCGTAGGCCGGTCTGAGAAATAATGTAGCCCAAAAACGGAAGCGAGGTCTGCTCAAAGAGGCACTTCTCGTATTTAGCGAAGAGGTGATTCTGCCTGAGCCTGAGCAGGACCTGACGAACGTCCCTCCGGTGAGTCTGGAGATCCGGAGAGAAGACCAAGATGTCGCCCAGGTACACCACTACGCAGGAGTAGAGAAGGTCCCGGAAGAGGTCATTGACCAACTCTTGAAAGACGGCAGGAGCGTTACAGAGACCAAAGGGCATTACCAGGTATTCATAGTGGCCGTCCCGGGTGTTGAATGCCGTCTTCCATTCATCCCCTTGACGGATACGAACCAGGTTGTACGCCCCACGGAGGTCTAGTTTGGTGAAGATTCTAGCCCCCCTCAGATGATCAAATAATTCTGGAATGAGCGGAAGGGGGTACTTATTCTTCACCGTGATCTGGTTTAGGCCTCTATATAGTCTATACAGGGACGGAGAGAGCCGTCCTTCTTTTTAACGAAAAAGAAGCCTGCTCCCGCCGGGGAGGTAGATTTCCGGATGAATCCCCTGGCCAGATTCTCCTCAATATATTCGGACATCGACCGGGTCTCAGCAGCGGATAAAGGATAAATACGCCCACGGGGAGGAGTAGTACCGGGTAATAGGTCGATGGGACAGTCGTATGGTCTATGAGGGGGTAATGTCTCTGCCTCCTTTTTATTAAAGACATCAGCATAAGACCAATAAGGAATTGGAAGTCCAGGTAGATTAGCTGGGGTAGGAGAGGGACGGACGGGATGGACGGGAACCAGGCAGGTCTTATGACAGTCTTGTCCCCAGCGAAGGACTTCTCCGGTTTGCCAGTCAAGCACGGGAGCATGTCTCTGGAGCCAAGGCAGACCTAGCAAGAGGGCGTGAGAGAGTCCAGGCAGAACATGAAAGGAGATACTCTCAGAATGCAGCATTCCCACCTGCAGAGTAATGGATTCGGTGATGAGTTGGATGGGGCGTGGTAAGAGCCCCCCATCCACGGCAGCCACAGACAAGGGTACAGCCAGAGGTTTGGTGGGGATGCGGTATTTCTCTACCAGGGACTGTGAAATAAGATTCCCGGCTGCTCCAGAGTCCAGTTGGGCTAGTTCGAAATAACGGTTCTCCCCGTAGACGATTGAAACTGACAACAGCAGGGATGGAGAGGATTTATTCTTGTCTAGGTGGACCTCTCTGAGCGAACCTAGACACAGGCGTTTCCCGACCTTTCTGGGCAGGCACGGATCTGGTACTCCTTACTGCCACAGTAGAAGCAGGTCCCCTCGGCATGGCGTAAGTCCTGACGGGTCTTGACCATCTTGGTCTGGTCGACCTGCATAGGCTCAGGAGGGTGTACCTGGTTAGAGACAGAAGGAGTGACGGGTTTCTGAAAAGTAGGAGCTAGACGTGGTAACCTCATCTCACGGGTGACCTCTCTGGCACGCTCCTGGAACCGTAGGTCAATCCGGGTGGCAAGAGTTATTAAGTCATCGAGAGTGGTAGGAGTGTCCCGACCGGCAAGTTCATCTTTAATACGGCCGGACAGACCCTCCCAGAAGACGGAAACCAGAGCGTCGTTATCCCAGGTCAGCTCCGAGGCAAGGGTACGGAACCGTATGGCATATTGGCCCACGGTGAGACTCCCCTGACGGAGGCGTAGCAACGATGATGCAGATGAGGTCTTCCGTCCGGGTTCGTCGAAGACTTTCTGGAAAGCCGTGAGAAAAGCAGGCAAGTTGGACACCAGGGGGTCTCCTCTCTCCCATAGAGGATTTAGCCAGGCCAGGGCCTCCCCGGTGAGATGGGACATGATGAAGGCAATTTTGGCCCGGTCGGAGTTAAACTGGTAGGACAAAAGTTCAAAATGCAGGGTGCACTGATTTAAGAAGCCCCGAGCCTGGACGGAGTCGCCTCCGAAGCGAGGAGGTGCAGAAAGCCGGGGTCCGGGGTAGGATACCATGGTATTAGTGGGCAGCGGAGCTGCCGGATTGCAAGATATGGCACTGGCGGAGGTTGTTGGTAGATCAGACAGAGTGTTCAGGCGAGTATTAACATTCCGCAGGTGACCCAGGATGGACTCCTGTTGGGACCTCTGACGGGATAGTTCAAGACAGAGGTCCGAGAGCGAGGGAGCTTGGGTGCCACCGGGTTCCATGGCCCGAGCAAACTGTAACGGGTCTGGGAGGCGGAACCTCTGAGCTACTATACAAGGGGGCGGCCCTTGTAAGGGAGCGGGCGGCAGTCTCTGGATGAACGGACAGGGAGATACGGCAAGTGATCAGGGCAGTCTCTGGGTAAAGGGTAGGTACGACCTGTGATGGCAGAGCCTCCGGGTAGGCTAGCAGGCAGATGGTAGATGTGTGCTCCCAGGTGAGCAAGCGAGAGTCTCTGGAATAACAGGTGGTCACGGCACGTGACGGCGGAACCTCCGGGCTGGCAAGCAGGCAGGTAACGGAGAAGCGCTCCCAGGTGAGCGGGCAAGAGTCTCTGAAGTAGCTGATGGTCACAGCACGTGACAACGGAGCCTCCGGGCTGGCAAGCAGGCAGGTAACGGAGAAGCGCTCCCAGGTGAGCGGACAAGAGTCTGAAGTAGCTGATGGTCACAGCACGTGACAACGGAGCCTCCGGGCTGGCAAGCAGGCAGGTAACGGAGAAGCGCTCCCAGGTGAGCGGACAAGAGTCTGAAGTAGCTGATGGTCACAGCACGTGACAACGGAGCCTCTGGGCTGGCAAGCAGGCAGGTAACGGAGAAGCGCTCCCAGGTGAGCGGGCAAGCTGGTCCATAGACAGACTGACCGGAGTTGTAAGGCAGACCGTCGGACCTCAGACTGGCAGACAGGTAACAAGTATTCAGGCAGGAATCAGGCAGGTAACTGGCAGGAAACTGGCAGGTAACTGGCAGGAAACTGGCAACGGGACCTGAGGGCTGAAGCACAGGTGAGACACAGGTGCAAACAACATTGCTCGGGCACCTCCATTTTGGAGGAGGTGCCTTATATATGATGAAGTCCTCCGGCCATTGGCCGGGGACTCCTTAGGACGGCGCGCGCGGCCCCTTTAAGAGGGGAGCGCGCGCGCGCGCGCCCTAAGCACAGGGGCCGGGAAGGAGCGCGCGCTGAGAGCAGAGCGGGAGGAGGACGCCGGGAAGGAGCGCGCGCTGACAGCAGAGCGGGGAGAGGACGCCGGGCACGGAGCAGAGCGGTGAGGGGAGCAGCGTCCCTGCCTAGCAGAGGGCAGGGACGCCAGCGCTACACTCCATACAATATAATGCACCCCCTCATGGTCCTCCACACGTTATAATGCACTCCCCCATGGTCCTCCATACAATGCAATGCACCCCCCATGGTCCTCCATACATTATAATTCACCCCCATGGTACTCCATACAATATAATGTGCTCCCCATGGTTCTCCACACAATATAATATACTCCCCATGGTCCTCTATACAAGTATAATGCGCCCCCATGATCCTCGAAACAGTATAATGCACCCCCCATGGTCCTCCATACACTATATTGCACCCCATCATACTCCATACAGTATAATGCTCCCCCCATGGTCCTCCATACAGTATAATGTACCCCTATGGTTCTCCACACAATATAATTCACCCCCCATAATGTATTATGGCCACCAGTCACTGATTTAAAAAAAAAAAATACAGTACTCACCTCTCCTGGTTCCACCCGATGCTCCAGTCTGGTTAGCGTGCGGTGTGAAGCACCGGACATCTCCGAGCAGCAGGCTCCCTGTAGTAAGATCATCGCGCCCGCTGCTCTGACACGTCAGATGCCGAGGAAGAATGATGGGGTGGAAGCGGCTGCTGACACTTCCTTCTCCATCATCATTGCTCGCACTGGGCCCACCCTCCGGCTGTCAGTTTGAGCAATGATGATGGAGGAGGGAGCATCAGCAGATGCTTCTACCCTATCATTCTGTGAGGACGGGCAGTGTGGGTGCTAACGGGGAGAGGCGGGGTGGTGGTACGCTACTGATTTGTGTGCGGTTTCCATTGTTTAGGCACATCAGGGGCTCTGCAAATGCGACATGGAGTCCGCTAATTATTCCAGCAAATTTTATGTTCAAAAGTCAAATGGAGCTCCTTCCTTTCCGAGCTCTGCCTTGTGCCCAAACAGTGGTTTTCCCCCACATATTGTATCGGTATCGGCGTGCTCAGGAGGAATTGCACAACAAATTTTGGGGTCCATTTTTTCCTGTTACCCTTGCAAAAATCAAAAAATTGGGGTCTAAATTAAAAAATTTTGTGTTCATATTTTCCATCCACATTCCATTAATTCCTGTGAAGCACGTGAAGGGTTAATAAACTTCTTGGATGTGGTTTTGAATACCTTGAGGAGTGCAGTTTTAAGAATGGTGTCACTTTTGGGTATTTTCTGTCATATAGACCCCTTAAAGTCACTTCAAATGTGATATGGTCGCTAAAAAATGGTTTTGTAAGTTTTGTTTGAAAAATTAGAAATCACTGGTCAAATTTTAACCCCTGTAACTTCCTAACAAAAAAAAAATATGTTTCAAAAATTCTGATTTAAGGGCATAAAAATTAAAAGTTTGAAAATTGCAAAATATTTGCCAAGTTTCTGTTTTTTTTTCACAAGTAAACGCAAGTCATATCAATTTTTTTTTTACCACTATCATGAAGTACAATATGTCACGAAAAAAACAATCTCAGAGTAGGTTGGATCCGTTGAAACGTTCCAGAGTTATTCCCAAATAAAGTGACACTGGTCAGAATTGTAAAATTTGGTCTGGTCATTAAAGGGGTATTCCCATCTCCAGGATCCTATCCCAATATGTAGTAGGTGGAATAATAAGAATATTAGCAAATATCTCCAATTAGAAATATAGTATACTATAATTCTTCTGATTCACTATGACTCTTTCCTCATGTGCAGGCATCGCAGGATCGTCTTAGATATCCATGATTACGACCACTAGCAACTAACTAAGGCCACAGCCCCACTATCAGTATTTGGTCAGTATTTTTTCTCAGGAGTGGGAGACAAAACCAGGAGTGGGTGATAAATACAGAATTGGTGACTTGTTTCTATTATACCTTTTCTCTGATTGTTCCTCACCTGGTTTTGGCTCCCACTCCTGAGAAAAATACTGACCAAATACTGATAGTGGGGCCGTGGCCTTACTGTCACTATATCAGTGGTCATAACCATGGATACCTGGTCCTACAATGCCTACACATGAGAAAGAGACATAGCAAATCAGAAGAATTATACTATATTTCTAATTAGAGGCATTTGCTAATATTATTATTATTATCCAGGTGGAATTGTGCACTGTGATCGGACTGCAGAGGGTTCTTGCACAGGGGCCCTCTCCTGTCTGTGCCCACTCCTGAGTTAAACAACATTTTCCTTATTTTTTAAGAGCCTACATAAAGTAATGCAGTTGTTTTTCACTTTTTTTGGTGGTACCTACCTAGTATAGAAAACTTCCATTGCCGCCTGTTGGTCATAGGTGGTACTGCAGCTCATCTTCAATCTATCCTCGAAGTCTAGCATTTGCTGTGATTATTATTTCCATCACGTTTTTTTTTAATTTAATCTGGACATACATTATTTCATAGAACTGCAAGAGGTGATTTATAATGTGATGTGTAAGTCATGGTGCATTCTTTGGGTAGTGGCTATTCATGCAACTTCTATGGGACATATGAGATGGAGAAAGACCTCCTAAGGTTGGCACTGGCGCTAAGTGCATTACTATGAGGTTAGCACTATGGGCATTGCTATGAGACTGGCACTATGGGTATTACTATGAGGTTGGCACTATGGGTATTGCCATGAGACTGGCACTCTGGGCATTGCTAGGGGGTTGGCACTATGAGCATTACTATGAGGCTGGCACTATGAGCATTGCTAGGAGGTTGGCACTATGAGCATTGATATGAAGTTGGCACTACAGGCATTACTATGAGGCTGGTACTATCAGCATTACCTTAAAACTGACACTATGAGCATTACCATGAGGTTGGCACTATGGGCATTACCATGAGGCTGGCACTATGTGCATTACTTTAAAACTGACACTATAACTATTACAATGAGAAAGTCACTATGAGCATTGCTATGAGGTTGGCACTTTGGCATTGAAATGAAGTTGGCAATACGGGTGTTATTATGAGGCACTATGAGCATTGCCTTAAAACTGGCACTATGAGCATTACTATGAGGCTGGTTCTCTGAGCATTACCACGAGTTTGGCCCTATGAGAATTGCTATGAGGCTGGCACTATGTGCATTGCTATGAGGTTGGCACTATTTGCATTGTTATAAAGTTGACACTATGGGTATTACTTTAAGATTGGCACTGCAGGCATTATTATGAGTCTGGCACTATGTGTATTACTTTGAGGTTGACACTATGGGCATTACTATAAGGTTGGCACTATGAACATTACTATGGTGTTGGCACTATGGGCATTACAATGAGGTTGTGTCACGCAAGGTGAGGGAAAGACTAAGTGCAACACGAAGGGAAGAGGGGAAAGAAGTCCAAACAGTAGAGAAAGGGGGAGTGGAGACCCCTAGGCAGATCTAATATCACCCTGCCTACCCTACCATCCCTATATAGGTTCCACACCTATCACTGAGCAGGAACCTAAGCCTTGAATATCCCTAGAGCTTGGCCCTAGATAGGGAGGGGACAGGGTGAGCACTAGTCAAGCCCCACTACAAACTAAAGGCAACAGGGTAAACAAACAAAGGGGATACACTCAGCTTGAGTAGACACAACAGAGATAACGCCAACTGTCTTCCTAGGGCACCAGAGAAGAAACTAGCCATCTGCTAGTGCTACAAGCCAACACAGAGGTGCATAGAACTATCACCGGCGACGCTCTGGAGAAACTGAGACTATTTAACTACCCAGCAAGGGTGTATCAATCAGCATCAGAAGGTGGAAGTTGCTTGCTGGATCCTAAAGGAAGAAGGATAAAACAATACCAAAGAGAGGAGAAGATTAAGAAGGCGTCTGCAATGCCAAGCGCAGTGACCTTCTGCAGCCGGCTCTAGAGCAACTGTCTGTCACACCTGACACACCTGTGACAGTACCCCCATTCTACAAATTGCCTCTGGACACTCAGGACCAGGTTTCTCAGGATAAGAGGTGTGGAACGAACGAACGAACCAGCCTGGGGGCATTCACCTCTGATGCCGAAACCCACATCCTTTCCTCTGGACCATAACCCTTCCAGTGCACCAAGTACTGTAGGGAACGATGCTGGAGGCGAGAATCTACAATCCCCGAAATCTGAAACTCCAAATTACCATCGACCATTATTGGGGGCGGCGGCAGGGGAGAGGACTCAAGAGGTTCTACAAATTTCTTGAGCAGCGACCTGTGAAACACATTATGGATCTTAAGGGCCTGAGGTAGCTCAAGACGAAACGCTGCTGAGTTAATGATGGCGGTTATTTTATAGGGACCAATAAACCTAGGTCCCAGCTTCCAAGAAGGAGCCTTCAGCTTCATATTCCTGGTAGACAACCACACAAAGTCATTCACACTTAGGTCTGGACCTGGCGAGCTTTTCCTGTCAGCCATACGTTTATACCTGTCTCTCATGACCTTCAAATACTCAGAATCCCCAGCCACACAGAGGAGAGAGATGAAGCCAAACGTTCCTCCTCTGGAACTCCCGAAGCACCTCCCCCACTAAAAGTACCAAACTGTGGATGGCAACCATAGGCACCAAAGAACGGTGACCTGCCGGTAGATTCTTGGCGATGATAATTAATAGCAAATTCTGCCATCGATAAGTAAGATGCCCAATCCTCCTGGTTTTTGGAGACAAAACACCTGAGGTAAGCCTCTAAGTTCTGATTAATGCGCTCTGTCTGTCCATTCGACTGAGGATGGAAGGCAGGGGAAAAGCACAGCGGCACCCCTAGTTGAGAACAGAAAACTTTCCAGAACTTAGAAATAAACTGGGTCCCCCGATCTGACATCACATTGGAGGGAACCCCATGAAGCTTCACAATCTCATTTATAAATACCTGAGCAAGAGTCTTGGCATTCAGAAGTGCTGGTAATGCGACGAAGTGAACCATTTTTCTGAACCTATCTACAACCACCAAAACCACAGTCTTGCCTGTAGATACCGGTAGGTCAGTAATAAAATCCATGGACAAATGTGTCAATGGCTTGCTAGGAATAAGTAGTGGAAGAAGAGGACCAGATGGACCGGTATGCGATACTTTAGAACGCCCGCAAATACTAAGCAGACACATGTTTAACCACATCCCGATGCAACCCTGGCCACCAAAAACGACGAGAGGCGAGGTCCGCAGTTGCCTTACCACCTGGATGACCAGCGAGCACAGAGTTATGATGTTCCCTAAATACTTTGTGGCACAGATTAGATGGTACAAATAAGCTTCCTGAAGGGCAGGACGCAGGGGCGTCCCCCTGAGCCTCCAACACCTCACCCTTCAGTTCAGGGTACAATGCCGAAATGACTACCCCCTTCTGCAAAATTGGGGCAGGGTTCTCATGGTCACCACCACCAGGGAAGCTCCAGGACAAAGCATCAGCCTTGACGTTTTTGACCCCTGGACGAAAAGTGATAGCAAAATTGAACCTAGTAAAAAACAGGGACCATCTAACTTGCCTACGGTTGAGACGTTTAGCCGATTGAAGACATGACAGGTTCTTATGGTCCGTAATAACAGTAATAGGATGGACAGCCCCCTCCAACCAATGTCGCCATTCTTCGAACGCCAATTTGATTGCAAAAAGCTCCCTTATTACCCACGTCATAATTTCTCTCAGCCAAATATAATTTCTTGGAAAAGAAAGCACATGGGCGCCATTTACCAGGGGACGGACCCTGAGACAACACAGCCCCAACCCCAACATCCGATGCATCAACCTCCACAATAAAGGGTTGGGAAACATCAGGTTGACTGAGTATAGTTGAGTGGCAAAACAACTCTTTAGGCAGGAAAAAGCCTGCAAGGTGGCATCTGACCATTTAGTAAAATCAGACCCCTTGCTTGTCATGTCAGTGAGGGGTTTCACAATTACTGAATAATTTTGGATACATTTCTGGTAAAAATTAGTTCTACCCAGAAAACGCTGTAAAGCCTTCAGGTTCTCAGGATGGTCCCAATCCAGGACAGCACAGATCTTCTCCGGATCCATCCGAAAACCTGAAGATGACAACAAGTACCTCAAAAACTGCACCTCCTGAAGAGCGAAAACACATTTTTCTAGTTTGGCATATAGTTTGTTATCCCTTAGTATCTGAAGCACCTGTTTAACATGCCCCCAATGTGTCTCAAAATCAGGTGAGTAAACCAAAATATCATACAGATAGACCACCACAAACCTCCCCACCAAATGATGGAAAATACCATTTATGAAATGCTGGAACACCACAGGTGCATTGGTCAAAACAAAAGGCATAACCAGACTTTCGAAATGCCCCTCGGGTATTGAACGCTGTTTTCCATTCTAACCAGATTGTAGGCTCCCCTTAAATCCAACTTGGAGAACACCTTAGCTCCCACAACTTGGCTGAACAAATCTGGAATCAGAGGAAAATGGTATGGATCCCGGATGGTAATTTGATTCAATTCCCGGAAAACAGGGACGGAGACCGCCATCTTTCTTCTTCACGAAGAAGAAGCCTGCCACCATGGGCAAATATGAAAGTCTGATATGTCCCTTCTCCAGACTTTCCGCAATGAAATCCTCATGACTTGTCTCTCAGGGCCAGAAAGATTATACAGTCTGGACTTTCGTAGTTTAGCTGCGGGGGTCAGGTTAATAGGACAATCAAATCCTGACACCCCTTCTCAGAAAAAATGTCCTCAAAACCAGACAAAACCGCAGATAACTCTCTAGAGACTGCAGAAAGGGAAATGTTTAAACAGTTCTCATGGCAGTAATCTCCCATTCGATGATCTCTCTGGATTGCCAGTCCACTATCGGATTATGTTTCACCAACCAGGGTAGACCCAGTACAATTGGAGTGGGAAGACCGTCCAGGACATAAGAAGGAATTATCTCACAATGAACTGACCCCACCCTCAATCTTACATTACGTACAGTCTGAGTCAGAGTTTTCTATGCAAGTGGTGCTGAGTCAATGGCAAAAACAGGAATAGGCTTAGCCAGGTCCGGCTCCAGGTTTTTGTGGGCCCTGGGCGAAAGAGTCTCAGTGGGCCCCTTTAACACATACTACGATTCATGATGCAGAGATACCGCAGATATATATCTCTATATATACATATATATATATTACATGAGCGATATCTATGGTAAATTCTACAATAGCTCAGAAACCGGTAAATCGTTCCATACAGAATACTGGTCCCCATATAACGCTCCATACAGGATACTGGCCCCCATATAACGCTCCATACAGGATACTGGCCCCCATATAACACTTCATACAGGATACTGGCCCCCTTATAACGCTCCATGCAGGCTGTGCCCCCCACATAATGCCTCATGCAGGCTGTTCCCCCCACATAATGCTCCACGCAGGCTGTTCCCCCCTTATAATGCCCCATGCAGGTTGTTCCCCCCCATATAATGCCCCATGCAGGATGTCATGCCCCTTATAATGCCCCATGCATTATGTCACCCCCTTATAATACCCCATGCATGATGTCACCCCCCCTCCCTTATAATACCCCATGCAGGATGTCACCCCCCCTCCCTTATAATGCCCCATGTAGGATGTCACTTTTCCCCCATATAATGCCCCATGCAGGATGTCACTCCCCCCCCCCTTTAATGCCCCATGCAGGATGTCACCTCCCCATATAATGTCCCATGCAGGATGTCACCCCCCTTATAATGCCCCATGCATTATGTCACCCCCCTTATAATACCCCATGCAGGATGTCACCCCCCCTTATAATGCCCCATGCATTGTTACCCCCCCTTATAATGCCCCATGCATTATGTCACCCCCCTTATAATGCCCTATGCATTATGTCACCCCCCCTTATAATACCCCATGCAGGATATCACCCCCCTTATAATACCCCATGCAGGATGTCACTTCCCCCCCATATAATGCCCCATGCAGGATGACACTTTCCCCCCCTCTTTATAATGCCCCATACAGTATATCACCCCCCCTTTTGATGCCCCATGCAGTATTTAACTCCCCCCCCTTTTGATGCCCCATGCAGTATGTCACTCCCCCCCCTTTTTAATGCCCCATGCAGGATGTCACCCCCCCATATAATGCCCCATGCCTCCATACATTAAAAAAAAAAATCAAATACTCACCTCACTTCTCACCTGCTGCCACTGCTCAGGTCCAGACTCCAGCGTCGCTGGCGTCTTCCCGCTCTGCGCTGTGACGGCTCAGGGGAGGGCGCGGTGTAAAGATGTCACTGCTTCCTCTGACCTGAGACGTCACAGGGAGCGCGCAGCAGGAAGACAGCGGATCTGCGGAGGCACGGGTAGAGGTAAGTATTGTGCCGGCTGCCAGGACCCTGAGCAAGCGGGGGGAGCTGGTGCTGACACCACTCTCCTCCGCTCACGGGTCCCATAACGTGGCAGGGTGTCCGACAGCGAGTGGGCTCCCCCGCTTGCTCAGGGCCCAGGCGCTTGCCCGGGTGCGCCGGGTGCTGACGCCAGCCCTGGGCTTAGCTAAAGTGCAGCAAGCAAGCCCATGAGTTCTCACAAACTCAGCATCAACCATGCTGACTCCAGCTCCACTGTCTACAAACACAGAAATGTTCTCAGTCCTGCTCTCTAGCACCACCTCTGCTGTCAGGACAAACCGAGAACTGCAGATTGACAACAAACACACCCCTTGATTATCTAACTCCAGACTACCAAGGGTTAATCGAGTTTTATTTAGCTTAGGAATCGAGGGACAGGCCCCAATAAAATGTCACTTTTTGCCCACACAAAAAACACGCCTTTCTTTTTGCGGATCTCAGGAGAAATGTACGATGCAGAGGCACCCCCTAACTGTAAGGGTTCTTCCACCTCCACCAGTACAGGTTCACCCCCAGACCGCTCCCCCGGCAAAGGGGCATTACCCCGAAAAGAGGACTCCGGAGAAGGTGGTCTCACCTACCTATCCTGAAGGCATCTATCAACACGAATTGCCAATGACATAGCAGCCTCCAAGGACTCTGGGGTTTCATACACTGCCAACCTTTCAGTAAGGCCCTGGCAAAATTGGCTTCTCAGAGCTGGGTCATTCCATTTGGTATCAGTTGCCCACCTGCAGAATTCGGAGCTATACATCTCCACTGACCGATTTCCCTGCTGAAGGTGACGCAGCCTGGACTCAGCCAAGGAGACTCGGTCAGGATCATCTTTGACAAGGACTAGAGCCCCGAAAAACCCCTCCACTGACTGGAGAAAAATTGAACCCTGTGGCAAAGAGAAAGCCCAGGATTGAGGATCTCCTTGCAACAGTGAGATAACAATCCCCACTCTCTGCTCCTCATCTCCAGAGGAGTAAGGTTGAAGTTTAAAATATAACTTGCAAGCTTCCTTGAAGAAAAAAAAACTTGTCCCTACCTCCTGAAAACCTGTCCGGGAGGGCAATTTTAGGTTCAAGCTGGACTGGCCTACCCACAGAGACCCCAACATTAGGAGACTGCAGCTGCTGCCGTTGCTGTTCAACCTCAGAGCAGGTCAGTCACCTCCAGAGACAGCTTGTGCAGCAGCTGTTCGGCCAGCACTGCAACAGGATCTGTAGCGCCCCGAGGGTTCGGCCGCTACAGGGGTATTGCACCTCTGCCAGAGGTGTGGTATTCCACTCCCGGGTAAGGATGGAGTGTGGACCAGGGCTCAGTTAGCTGCATGCACCACACACACCCCATTTCCGAGGGACAGCTCAACGGTGCTCCCATTTATATAGTAATGCAGGCACGACAGACCATGTCCCTGGCTGGAGTGGGGAGGGGGGAGGAAAACCCAGTGATGTAGGAGCAGGAGGGGACGGTTTCTGAGCATAGGTAGGAGCTCATTGGTTGCTGGTCACCTGAGCTCACACACTAGGGGAGGGTATATAAGGTGGGCACCATCTTAGTTCTGGGTTGAGTTCAGTGAGAGAAGGAGTTCAGCCAGAGAGGGCTAACAGGGAGCTGTGGCTCAGTCTGGGCCCAGCTACACGAGGCAGGCCTAGGGTGAAGGCCAGAGCCAGAGAGGAGAGGAGGACAGAAACAAAAAGGAACAGAAAGGAACAGAAAAGGAAGAGAAGTACCCAAAGTGTAGAAGGGCTCAGGAACAAGAAGGCAGAAGGGACCCTAAGGACCCAGGAAATTACGGGTGACGGGTCAGGCGAGAAAAGGGTACCGGATCCCAAATTGGTGGAGGAGAAACTACCCTCAGCCAGGAACCGGAGGTCGTGATCATTACTTGGCGCAACCCCCTACTAAACCTTGCTAGGAAGGCACCATATAGGATAGCTGGAAATGGGGCCCACGTTTACCCGCGTAGATCCGCGGCAGCTGGACAAAAGCTTGGTCACTGGTGGGGCACGAGCCAGAGGAAGGATAGAAGGGAGTCCTGTGCCATACTCCGGAATTGCCTGGGGGTTGACCGAGCCCCTCACCTGGTGGACATGGCACGGCTCGGGCAGTCACTACCTGTGCAGAAGTGGCTTGGAGTATACGAACTGTGAGTAAAAGACCCTGGACTGCAACATGTTGTCTTTGTGCTTCTTACTTCGCCAGCACTAACGGTACTGGGACTCCCTGCACCATCACCCCCACCATCTACTACATAGCCCTGGGGCTACACTCTCCCCGTGGGGAGTTATACCATCTCAGCTGCACACACCATCAGCCTCAGGGGACTGCCTTGCAGCGGCGGTTCATAATAGCCGCAATCCACGGGTGGCGTAGTCGGACATTACCTAAAGCACATAGTAGACTACCACTGGTCTGACCACCCTGAGCCACGGGACCGGGTCGCCACTACTACTCCTAGCATCATACAGAAGCCCGGTTCCGAGTGCCCCAAGGCCCAGGGGGCGAGTCAGATCCATGAACCAAGGGAGAGAGGGAAAAAAAAAAACACACCCCCCAAAAAAAACACACACAAATAAAACCACGTGTCAGGTTTTTTTTTTTTATGCACGGCCGGTGATAATGTCACGCATGGTGAGGGAAACACTAAGTGCAACACGAAGGGAAGAGGGGAAAAAAGCCCAAACACTAGGAAAGGAGGAGTGGAGACCGCTAGGCAGAGCTAATATCACCCTGCCCACCCTACCATCCTTATATAGGTTCTACACCTATCGCCGAGCAGGAACCTAAGTCCTGACTGTCCCTAGAGCTAGGCCCTAGACAGGGTGAGCACTAGTCAAGCCCCACTACAAACTAAAGACAACAGGGTAGACAAACAAAGGGGATACACTTAGCTTGAGCAGACACCAGAGAGATAACGCCAACTGTCCTCCAAGGGCACCAGAGAAGAAACTAGTCAACTGCTAGTGCTCCAAGCCAACACAGAGGTACATAGGACTATCATCGGCGACTCTCTGGAGAAACTGAGACTATTTACCCAGCAAGGGTGTGTCAATCAGCAGCAGAAGCTGGAGGTCACTGCTGAGTCCTAAAGCAAGAACGATAAAACAATACCAAAGAGATGAGAGGATCAAGAAGGCATCTGCAATGCCAAGCGCAGTGACCTTCTGCAGCCGACTCCAGAGCGACTGTCAGTCATGAAGTTGGCACCATGAGCATGTCTATGAGGCTGGCACTATGTGCATTACTTTGAAGCTTGCACTTCGGGCTGGCTCTATGTTTTTGTGGGCCCTGGGCGAAAGAGTCTCAGTGGGCCCCTTTAACACATACCACGATTCATTATGCACAGATACCGCAGAGAAATATAGTTATACAACACAGGGCCCAGGCTGTCCCCTCATCCTTCACATATGCAAACATATACGCACACACACAGTAGGCAAACATGCACGCACATGCACAGTAGGCAGACATGCATATACACACAGTAGGCTGACATGCACGCACACACACACGCATTAGGCCGATATGCACCCACACACACACAGTAAGCCGACATGCATGCACACACACACACACAGTAAGCCGATATGCAAGCACACACACAGTAGGTCGACATGCAAGCACACACACAGTAAGCCGACATGCACGCACACACACACAGTAGGCCGACATGCAAGCACACACACACACACACAGTAGACCGATATGCAAGCACACACACAGTAGGCCGACATGCAAGCACACACACACAGTAGGCTGACATGCACGCACACACACACAGTAGGCCGACATGCACGCACACACACACAGTAGGCCGACATGCACGCACACACACACAGCAGGGCGACATGCACGCACACACAGTACACAGACATGTACGCAGACATGCACACGCACACACAGTACACAGACATGCACACACAGTACGCAGACATGCATACGCACACACAGTATGGAGACATGCACACACAGTACGCAGACATGCACACGCACACAGTATGCAGACCTGCACACGTACACACAGTACGCAGACATACATACGCATACACAGTATGCAGACATGCACACGCACACACACAGTACGCAGACATGCACACGGCAGAGGCGACACACAAGCACAATTAAAGACGCAGTGTCGCCCCTGTCGTGTCATTACTACCAGACTCAGCCGCACAGCACACTGCGTGCGGCCATGTCTGGTGAAGTGTCAGCAATCAAGGAGCGCCAGAGGTCCTGCACAGATGCTGGGGGAGTGGCCCGAGCCCCGACAGCGAGTGGGCCCCTCTGATGGTCCAGGGCCCCGGCACTTGCTTTAGTTCGCTGGGTGCTGATGCCGGCCCTGACTTTGAGGTTGGCATTTTGGGGAGTACAAAGATTCAGTCCTCTGTGTTTGCCACCTGTACCCAATCCTTTTTCCTATCAGCATCTCTAGGGGGAAAATATAGTATTTTAGTTTCCACCGCAGTAATCAATTAGACAGAGTGTCACCAATTAAGTTGTTCATGCACTGCAGAATTATACTTGGATTAATATAATACTGGCCATAATAGAATTGCTTCTACGTCCAACATTTTGTGCTGATTATGTAGACTACAAATGACATAATTCTAGCAGTTTTTCTGTTACACAGCTCCAAATCCTCTCCATAGAGAGATACTGTTAAATAACATTTTGGCTTCCTGAAGCCACCCCTAGGGGGATCTTTTGCATACAGGTTTATTATTGAGTTTTATAGATGAAAAAGTATTCAGTAAGCTTTTTAGCTCCCTCTGGTGGTGGCCAGAATTTATAATATATCCATGCAGGGGATTTGGAGAAAACTGTAGAGATAGCGTAAGAAATAAATCAGCATAAATTATTGAGATTAAAATAATTAAAAAATATTATTGTAATGTTGCTGGCAAATAATATTTTTGAGTATAAAATAATGATAATAGAGCATAATAATTTTGTGATCGGTTCCGTTAAGAGCTTAAATGTTAATGAGGTTCCTGATTTTTGCAGCCCCCTTACCCCCCGTCTGTGAATAGCTGCCGAGACTGATAGCATTTCAGCTTTCTTTCCCCTCTCTGACAGTATATTTGCACTCACCACTGTAATAGTCAGTAATTGGGATACATTCCCATAAGATCTTTCCTTTGGAATTATCATTTCTGACATTTGCCTTTGATCTGGTTCCTTTGCTGAGTGCAACAGGGATTTAACGTGGGTGGAGAGTTAAGAAAAAAAACTATTGCTAAATAGGCCGTCTGCAACTCCATCAGCGTTATCCAGCTCCCACTCATTGGGAACATGAGAAGAACGGCTGAGCCGCAGCCTTGTGGGGTATATGGGTATTTACTAGGAAGGCTTTGACAGGTTGTTGCAAGAAGAAAAAAAAGTGCATTTGATTGGATTCTATGTTTTAGAGAATTGTATGAAATCTCAGAATGTTTTTGCAAATTGAAACCACTCGTCTCACACTATTAAATTTATACTTCAAATGTAACGGATTTGCATTATAAATTTGTAGCCAATGCACAGAAAAAAAACCACATTTATTACCGTGTAAGAGTAAGGCCGGATTGACACATCTGGTTCACGAATCGCGGTGTATGGACCATCCGTGGTTTCTTCTGATGAAGCGCTCAAGTTTGGGTTTTGAGACTATCGGACAGTCTGTGCATTGGGTTCTGTACTCAGACTGTGAACACGGATGTGTGAATCCAGCCCTAGCAGAGAAACAGTTTTAGGCTATGTGCTCACGATGCAGAAATGCTTCGGATTTTTCCTGAGCGTTTCTGCATCTCCCTGGCAGGAAAAACGCATGCGGATTGTACATAGGGATTGTACATGCGGATTGTACATGTGTTTTTCCTGCCAGGGACATGCGGATGTGATGAGTTCTTCACAAGCATTTCCGCATGCGGGTTATCAAGCGCTTTCCAAGCGATTTTAGCATCACTTGGAAAGTGCTTGTCAACTTGGTCACACTATATAAATCCATGCAACCGACATGGATTTATATAGTGTGACCCCAAAGAATGGTAAAAAAAAAAAAAAATGTATACTTACCTTCTGATGGCCCCCGGTGTCCTTGTCTTGGCTTGCCGGCAGCTCGTGGTAGACTAAAGGACCTGCCGACATGTGCGGTCACGTGACCCGTCACACGACTAAATTATGTCACTGCAGGTCCTTTAGTCTACCGCGAACTGCCGGCAAGCCGAGACAAGGAGGCCGGGGGCCATCAGAAGGTAAGTATATATTTATTTTTTATTTTATTCTTTTTTTTACAGGTTCTATGGTACCCGGGTCCGGAGGAGAGTCTCCTGTCCTCCACACCCGGGTACCATCCGCACATTGAAACGCATGGATTCTGCATGTACAGATGCAGTGATGCGGATTCCATGCGTTCCAATGCAAGTCAATGGCGGCGAAAACGCAGCGCTTCCGCAAAATAATTAGTAGTGCTGCGGATTTTTCCGCAGCGGAAATTTCCGCAGCATGTGCACAGCACTTGAGGATTATCATTGGGGAACATGGCAGGCCTTCTACCAAGCTTTTTTTAAGCGTTTCTGCAGCGGAATTGCCGCTGCGGAAACGCTTAAAAAACGCATCGTTGGCACACAGCCTTAGGCCACATTCATACATTCTGTATTTGGTCAGTATTTTACATCAGCATTTGTAAGCCAAAACTAGGAATGGGTGAAAAATGCAGAAGTTGAGACTTGTTTCTATGATACTTTGTATTCAGTCTAGACCGCCCATGGTAGGTAAAGCAATGCAGCCTGGTCTCCAGAGTAATACCATAAGGGTGCACTGATACATTGTTGTAAAAAACAAAGGAAGGGCATTTGTGTTGCACATGTGTTCAAAGCATTTTCTTGGGAGACTTTTCAGTATAAGCTGCCCTGTGGGTACATGAGGAATTACACTATTTCTGGTCATTATAATAAGACTTGTATCCTGTATTCTTCACCAGTCTTCTCCTCTCCAGGCTCTCTTTAATTTTCATATAAACCTATAAAGATAACACTTAAAAAAGTGAAATCAATCCCAAATTCAACAGAATACCCAAGAAAAAAGGGTGATTCCCTGTTATATATACCTCAGCTAATATATAGTGATAAATTATCATAACATTTTATTAGAGGCAGACGGGAAATCAAAAAACTGGGGGAACAGTTTTATGAAACAATAATAAATTTTATTTAGTATTATATTAATACACAAGACAAAAAGAGATCATGTAAAAAGTGGGGTGAGAAACACTGCAACAACACTATGGTAAAAAAAGGTTCACCATAGTGAAAGAAAGGGGGAGACACAAGGTCCCAAGCAAGTTACCAATTAATAGAGTATCCTAGTAGTTATACCGGACCATGGAGTGCACTGATCAGTATATTACTGGTCTATGCTGTAACAGCTAAATATACTGTACTTTGTAGAAGCCATTATGTGCCACCTAAAAGCAAGTTCCTCTTTGACAGCCCCGGTCCTCCCTGGGGCTGTTTCCCGTGTGGAGGCTGTTCAGCATGTAAATATATTTTGAGAACCAAATTCTTTTCCAATTCAAAAAACAATTGAAATTTCAAAATTGTTCACCATATCACTTGTGAGACCGAAGCAGTGATTTATCATGCTAAATGCCCCTGCGGGCATATATACTGTATATAGGCATGACCACTAGAGCACTAAAAATAAGGATACAAGAACATATTCGGGATATAAGAAACGCAACCAATTGCATTGAACCTCAATCATTAAAAACAATCCCCAAACATTTTTTCGAGTACCACAACTGTAGCCCAAAAGGTTTTGCTGTTTGTGGCATCGACCACATCTATATGGGGATTAGAGGTGGTGACGCGCCCCCAGGACCGTGGGGTACTCGGCAGCCGAGCCTATGGATGCTGGTGGGGGGGATATCACGGTGGCTGGCCCGGTCCGTGTCCCAGGGCGGTCAACAAAAGGGGGGAATGATATTTGTAAGGGGTTTGTAGTTTTAGGAAGTGTTCGTGACGCCACCTGTGGAATGCGGCTAAAGGGAGCCGCCGCTGCGGAGCAGTCCTCTGAAGCTGATGATACTGCAGCAGGGATGGTATGGCTCTCCACAGGAAGAGCTAGGTCCAGGGCAGTGTAGGAGTTGTTGGTTGCGCTGGGCGTTGTAGTGCAGGGGGAAAGATGACGCAGCTGAAATAATGGACGGAGGCAGTGCGGTGCAGTCATCTGAGTCTTTACTCACAGTTGTTAAGTTCCTCAGGTTGCACTGTCCAGCTTACAGCCTCCCACGTCGCGCTGCGTTCACCAGACCGGGGGTTCAGCTCTTCCTCAGGTAAGTTAGGAGCACCTGACGGAACCCCGCTTTCTTGTTTTCCTCTCTAGACCAACTTCACGCCTTCACGCCTTCCTCCTCTGCTCCCCTCCTGGGCCTCTAGCACTAGGCCCCACTTGTGGAGCAGAGCTCCTAAAGAGACTCTGCTGCCAGACTGTCTTCACTCTCTCCTCTCACTGACTGAACTGCCACCCTAAGATGGCTTCCCATTATATACCTTCCTCTATGGTGCTTCCCTAAACTTCTTCCTCCACCCACACCCACTACTGGTTCCCCCATACCTTTGGGTTCCCCCCACTCCAGCCAGGGACAGGGCTCAGCACTGTGCACATGCATCTTGCCCTTCCAGCCGGCCTGGAGCAGTGTAGTGTTGGATGCAGGTGTTGGGGTTCCGGGCAGCACTCCCTCCTTACCTGAGAGAAGGAGACACCACACCTCTGGGTGAGGTGCAGTACCTCTGTGGCGACTGAACCCTCAGGGGCGCCACACTCCCCCCTGGTAAAACACAGGACGTCCGCGGGCTGGAACAGAGTAAAAACAGGGTATATTACAGACATGCAAATTTTTAGATGCATCACATATAAGATAACAAAACATTTCTTCCCTTTATGGGAGGCACTTCTCTTTAACGTTACAGGTCATCATAACATCATACACACTTTTTAATAACATTCTGTAACAGGGTGTCCATTTTACTGGTAAAAGAGTGCAAAGGTAGCAGCATGAGGGACCCATCCGCAAACCCTCAACGTAGGCCCTGGGCGTGGCTGCAGGGCATAGGTGATCCTGGTGCTGGACCACGTCTTCCGCCACGTCAAACGGGTTTTTCTTCTGAGGTCACTTGATTGCACTTATAAAACCAAAAGGGAGCACTTTAAGAAGTGCAGAACTATGTACAATATCATTTTTTTTTTGGCTGTTCACTGTCCTCAGCCTGGAGTCTGCATACCCTGATGGGTAATTATGCACACACACTATAAGAAAAACATTATTTTTGAACTTTAAATTACTGTACCCTTACGGGTGACTATATACATAATGTCCAGTCCCACTTATTGCACATAGTAGTGGGGTCCCTGCCTGGGGTACTTTTGGATTTTGCTGGACCCAGCCGGGTCATCAGCTAAGAAATGCGGGGGCGTGTCCTCGATCACACGGTACACCTTGAGGGCATACCACCCGCGTTCCCCGTGGTGCAGAGTGTAAGTGAGACGGTCACCAGGGTACAGGTTCCGGTCGGGATGGCCCTGTTCCAGCTCAGGCTCGACATCCCGCCGGTTCACAAAAATGTCTCTGTCGAACTGGGGAAGCCATTTTTCTCCGGGGATGTACGGCAGGGCCATGGGCATGACTGGAATCGCGACCCCTGCTGGTGGGGCGGCCGCTCCGGCCCGAGCAGCGCCGGGCGCATGCCGAGCGTCAGGAGCTCCATCCGGTGCTCCGGCGTCTCGCTGGTCGTCGGCCATGGTTGCGCCCCCCCCAGTGAACCGTAGCCTACCTTCTTTACTTGGATCGGGTAGGCCGCAGCTCCGCAGGTGACGGTCTCATTCCAGGACCTTGCGTCTCCCTCGCGGCTGACGTCAGAGCGTGCGCTTGACAACGGTCTCCTTCTAGGACCTGAGGCTTCCTGGTTCGGTGTCAAGGCGCGAGGCGGGGCTTGAGCTTCGCGCGCTTCCAGCAGTCACACCTCTCCGATTCCCGCGGTTACGCCCCTCTTCTTCCCGCGCGGCGACTGGAAAATGGCGGACAATGGCGGGAAACAGCGACAATTTGGCGGGAAAACTTCACCACGGTATGTGTTACAGTCTGTTAAGGCGCACAGTACCCGGTGGCAACGGGCACGATATCCTGTTCATTGCAACGGGCACGAAATCCTGTTCGTGACGCCAGAGATGACGCGCCCCCAGGGCCGTGGGGTACTCGGCAGCCGGGCCTATGGATGCTGGTGGGGGGGATATCACGGTGGCTGGCCCGGTCCGTGGCCCAGGGCGGTCAACAAAAGGGGGGAATGATATTTGTAAGGGGTTTGTAGTTTTAGGAAGTGTTCGTGACGCCACCTGTGGAATGCGGCTAAAGGGAGCCGCCGCTGCGGAGCAGTCTTCTGAAGCTGATGTTACTGCAGCAGGAATGGTATGGCTCTCCACAGGAAGAGCTAGCTCCAGGGCAGTATAGGTAATGGTTGTTGATTGCGCTGGGCGTTGTAGTGCAGGGGGAAAGATGACGCAGCTGAAATAATGGACGGAGGCAGTGCGGTGCAGTCATCCGAGTCTTTACTCACAGTTGTTAAGTTCCTCAGGTTGCACTGTCCAGCTTAAAGCCTCCCACGTCGCGCTGCGTTCACCAGACCGGGGGTTCAACTCTTCCTCAGGTAGGTTAGGAGCACCTGACGGAACCCCGCTTTCTTGTGTTCCTCTCTAGACCGACTTCACACTGGGTCTTCTCCCTCCTGCCCTGCGCTTCCCCACTCTCAGTTCCGCTCGGGTGCTCTGAAGTCCGTCCTGTCTAACTGGAGTTCCCGGACCTGCTTGACCCTCACGGAGATTAGAATGAGGCTTTGGCAACTGAACTATAAAAGCCAGAAGCCTCCGGTTTTTCCAGCCGAGACCTGGAGTAACACGGCTGGTCCAGGGGCCGGTCCCCTTCTTGCGGCCTGATCCCTCTGTCTTCAGACAGATTCGGGGCGTACGGGTACCGTCCTGCACTCGCCGTACCCCCTGGGATCCCTTCTATAGATCGGAGCCTTCCTCCTCTGCTCCCCTCCTGGGCCTCTAGCACTAGGCCCCACTTGTGGAGCAGAGCTCCTAAAGAGACTCTGCTCCCAGACTGACTTCACTCTCTCCTCTCACTGACTGAACTTCCACCCTAAGATGGCTTCCCATTATATACCTTCCTCTAGGGTGCTCCCCTAAACTGCTTCCTCCACCCACACCCACTACTGGTTCCCCCCTACCTTTTGGTTCCCCTCACTCCAGCCAGGGACAGGGCTCAGCACTGTGCACATGCATCTTGCCCTTCCAGCCGGCCTGGAGCAGTGTAGTGTTGGATGCTGGTGTTGGGGTTCCAGGCAGCACTCCCTTCTTACCTGAGAGAAGGAGACACCACACCTCTGGGTGAGGTGCAGTACCTCTGTGCGACTGAACCCTCAGGGGCGCCACAGTGGCAGCATCAAACAAAAGCTGCTCCAAAAAGAAACAAGATGGATGGTCACATTGGATACGCTAGTCCCTAATGTGGAGCCCAGGGGATGGGGAGGACTCGGCGCCCGGGCCTCGTTGGTAGTTTCAGGGGATGTCGCGGTAGTCGGTTCCCGTGCCCGTACTCTGGGCCTCTCTTTTAAAAGGGTGGATAATTAGATAAAAGTTCGTGACGCCACCTGTGGTGTCTGGTGAGGATCACCAGCGCTGCGGCAGCCCACTGAGGCCAGTGTTAGGGCAGCTTGCGTGGTATAGCTCCCCACAGGTGGAGCTAGGCCTCAGGGCAGCGTAGGAGAAGGGATGCAGGACAGGTGGGACCCAGACGGGTCAGAGCAAGAACAGGGACAGACCCGATAGTCACTTCAGTACCTTTTACTGATGGAAATGCAGGCACATCCCGGGGCACTGTAGGGTGAAGGGTGCATTTCAGGATCCTCCCCAGTGAGCGGGTGTAGGGCCTCCTGTTTCTTGCCTTTGTGTAGTAAGTTTCTGACCTGCCTGGAGCTAGGCCTAGCTTTGTCTCTGTCCTGCACCGACTGACTTTGTGGTAGGGCCTTCTCTTGGAGTACGCGCTTCCAGGTTGCGGGGCCTCCGTGACTCCTGACCCTGTTACGTATCAGCTCTTGGGTGATCCTGGGACCTGAAGTCTTCCAGGGGTCTCCGGTTGTCTCTACAGGGGGATATACGACCCTGTAGACGTGGACCCGGTGTCCGGTATATGTTTTCTGGGGTGAGCTTGTACAGCTCCTCTGCCCCAATGCTACTCACTCCTCTAGCCTTTGGCCTACTCGGGGCCCTCACTAGGCTATACACACTAGCGGCAGCTTGCCGCGCTTCGCTGCTCTTATGGCGACGGCACACCTTAAGCTCACTATGCTGAGCTACAACTGAGTCTGGACTGGGCTCCACTGCAGGCCGACCTCTCTCAGGCTTAACTACTGCAAGAACTTTCTCAACAGGCTTGACTCTCTGTCGACTCCAGACTGAGCTGCCTAGTCCACCTTCCCTATTTATATCCCTACGGGCTCCCTCTGGTGGTCTGAGGTGGAAGGTGGAGGTGTGTGTGTGCTGTGGGGGCCTCTTGTGGAAGAATCCGTTCATGCACCCCTCTAGGATCTGTGGCACTCAAGCGCAGCAGGGGCGCCACATTCCCCCCTAGCAAAGCTCAGCACTCCCAGGCTGAAGTACATTTTATAACAACAATAATAACAATCTTCCCTTTATGGGAGGCACTTGCTTGAACGTTACATATAACATTATAAATAACAATTGGATATATACAATAAGCAACCTCAGAATCCAAGTCTCTTTTGGTGATGTTCCCTAGTAGGATGTCCATCTCACAGGGCAGAGTACTTGGTAGCTTGAGAGACCTGTCCCAAACCCTCAACGTAGGCCCTGGGGTGGCTGCAGGGCATGGAGATCCTGAGTTGGACCTCCAGTAGAGCCACTCCAGACAGGTTTTTCTTCTGAGGTCACCTAAAGGGGGCACTCCAGGGAGTGCAATTATTTACAAGAAATAGTTTTTGGGCTGCACATAGTCCTCAGCCACAAAGTTCTGTATGTAACAAGGGAAGTGTCCATTTCACTTAAATTGTCCATTGCAAGGCAAAACACAAGTTAATACATATTCATAAAAATACACAATACTATGCAATATGATACAATACAAGGCTATATAATACCCCAGGGGTAGCTATCTACACTTGTCAGAAGTTTAACTATGTTACTCATTGTATCTGACAGAGATCTGACCTTTGGTACTACGTAGGGACCTGCGTTGTACGAGGATACGTGAGGCATTAGTATTTGCACTACCTCCCATTCTATCAGTACTAGGTGTAGAGGGGCTGCTAGTCTGCCTTGGCCTCTCTGCGGGACTGGCAAGTATACCATGAGCTGGGCCTTCTTGCTCTGCTCCAGCCGGGGATCCTTCTTCCGGGACTCTTCTTGAGCAGGCTCTTCTGGGGCACCTACAGGTTCTTCTTGCTGTGGGTAGAAGGTGATTACAGGTATGATTACTGCTTCTCCTAGTTGGGGCCAATCTGCCGGGAAATCTCCTAAGTCAGTGTGTATTACTGCTTCTTTAGGCTCCTCCGGTACAGTGAGAGGCACTTCTTCTTGAGACTTTAGCAGTTCTGGACATAACTTCAGATGGTCCCTGGATACTGTTGCAGTCGTTCTTCCCCCGTCTCAACTAATTATGCAGGTTTTCTTATTATCAAACCTTGAGTTTAACACAGTGTAGGGTTCTCTCTCCCACTGGTCATCAAGTTTGTGGTTTCTTCTCTTCCTTTTCAACACTACTTCACCAGGTGTAAAAGGTTCTGCTGGCGCACTTTTGTTGTAGTGGGCCTCCCGCTTGTCTCTCACCCGAGTGAGACTGTCTTCGATACAGGCTTGTACTCTTCTGTACTGCTCCTGTCTGGTCGTGTCCCAGTCCTCAGTGGTCACATACGCTTCTGGTTCTACAACAGCAAGCTCCAGGTCCATGGGAAGCTTTCCTGGTCTTGCCCGCATGAGATATGCCGGAGTGCAATTGGTGGAACTTACTGGTATGTGATTGTACAGATCTACTAGGTCAGGTAGTAGGTCTGGCCACTGATTTCTCTCCTCAAGTGGTATGGTCTTCAGCAGGTCGATGATGATGTTATTCATCTTTTCACAGAGACCGTTGGTTTGTGGGTGGTACGGTGTAGTTCTTATCTTCTTACACCCGTACAAATGGCAGAACTCTGAACAACTCAGCCTCAAAGGCAGGGCCTTGGTCCGTCAGCACCTGCTCAGGGTATCCGTGGGGTCTGCAGAAACACGCCTGGAACGTTTTTGCTGCAGTCTCGGCCGTCAAGTCTTTGATGGGGGAGACCACCAGGAACCTGGAGTAGTGATCCACCATGGTCAGGGCATAGGAGTACCCTGACCTGCTGTGTGACAGCTTGACATGGTCCAGGGCCACGATCTCCAGGGGTCGAGTCGTCTTGATGGGTTGCAGGGGAGCCTTCTGGCTGCTGTAGTCTTTTCTTCTGAGGCTACAGGGTCCACAGTTTCGGCACCACCGCTCAATGGAGCTGCGCATTCCTACCCAGTAGAATTGACATTTCAACAGGGTCTCTAGCTTCTTCCAGCCAAAGTGCCCCGCCTGATCGTGGTAGGCCTCCAACACCATTTGGATGTCTGTCTTGGGGACCACTATCTGCCATACCATCTCATGGGTTCTTGGATTGACGTACCTCCGGCACAGCTTCTCACGGTAGATAAACAGCCGGCTTATCTCGTTCCACAGCTGCTTTGCTTGCAGAGACGCTTCCTTTTCCAGGGAGGAACCTTCTTGGGTTATCAGCTCCTTGATACGGCTGACAACCGGGTCACTGTCCTGGGTCTCTTTCCAGCTGTGGTGAGGCAATGGGTTCAACGTCTTCCCACGCTGGCTCCTGGAGGCTCGTTGCTCGTGGATCATCCCATTCTGGTGAAAGGCAGGTAGCTCAATCTCCTCCAGGTCATCCACTTCTTCTTCTTCTGTGTCTGACTGGTGAGGCATCCTTGACAGGGCATCGGCGTTGGCGTTTTTGCGGCCCGCCAGGTATTTAATTGTGAATTGGTAGTTTGACAGCCGAGCCATCCATTGTTGTCCAGGGCTCCTAGCTTGGCTGTTTCAAGATGAGTCAAGGGGTTGTTATCAGTGAAGGCAGTGAACTTACTGGAGGCTAGATAGTGCTTGAACCTTTCAGTGATGGCCCAGACCAAGGCCAGGAACTCCAACTTGAAGCTGCTATAGTTCTCTGGATTCCTCTCAGTCGGGCAGAGCTTCCTACTTGCGTATGCGATCACTTTCTCTTGGCCATTCTGCTTCTGACTTAAGACAGCTCCCAGCCCTTCATTGCTGGCATCAATATACAGCAGGAACGGTTGGCTGTAGTCAGGGTAGGCCAGGATCTCGTCGCCTGTCAGGATCTCCTTCATCTCCTGAAATGACTCGGCTTGCTCCTTACCCCAGTGGAATGGGGGATTTCTCCCTTTGGGGGACTATCCTACCAGGAGGTCTTGCAGAGGGGCTGCTTTCTTAGTGTAGTCCTTCACAAACCTCCGGTTGTTATGATCTGCTACAAGCACTAAGGAAAGACAGGAGATCTGTCCCTACAATAGAACTAAGCTGGATCCCTATGATGTAACGGGGAACCTGATCCTGCGATCAGACCCGCTAAAGTCCTCGGCTAGTCTGAACGAAGACCTATAGATGTGAGGAAGGGATCCCTACCAGAACTAGGGACTGGGAGATAGATGGACACCTCCTAGCAGAAATTGCAGCAGAAATAAGACAAACAAACAACATAGAACATAGAGGTCCGAAGACCTAGCAAAACTGACTGAGAAAGGTAACAGAGCACCAAGCTAGCTCAAGAGTAGAAATTACAATGAAGTCCAGCAAGGCCAGGAGGGCGGAGCAGGATTAAATTGGCAAAAAAGGTCATGTGACCAGCAAACTAGAAAAAACCTAACAGGAGAGTTCTAACACCGGTAGTATCCTACTAGTCCCAGGAACTGACGCACCTCCTTTAGGTTTTTCTGGATGGAAGTGACCTTCTCCGGGTCTGGTGCTACTCCTTCTGGACTGACAATGTGCCCCAGGTACTGTACCTTTCTCTTGAGCAGGTTGCACTTTGAGGGCTTCAGCTTCATCCTATACCGGGACAGCGACTCAAATACCTCCGCCAGGTGCTTCAAGTGGTCCTCATATGTTTTGGAGTACACTATCACGTCGTCCAGGTATAGTAACACAGTCTCGAAGTTACGGTGTCCCAGGCAACACTCCATCAATGTCTAGAACGTTCCGGGGGCATTGCAGAGTCCAAATGGCATACTGTTGAACTCGCAGAGCCCCATCGGGGTGGTGAAAGCCGTCTTCTCCCGATCCTCCTCAGCCACGGCTACTTGCCCGTACCCACTAGTGAGGTCAAGGGTGGAAAAGTAATTTGCAGACTTTAAGGCAGCCAGGGATTCCTCAATACGTGGTAAAGGGTATGCATCTTTATGTGTAATGCGATTTACTTGTCTGTAATCTACACACATTCTCATGCTTCCATACTTTTTCCTGACTAGCACTAGGGGAGCAGCCCAGGGACTACAACTATCCCTTACTACCCCTGCCTTCCTCATGTCGTGCAACATCTCCTTGGCCTTCTGGTAGTGTGCTGGTGGTATGGGCCTGTAACGTTCTTTGATGGGTGGATGGTCACCTGTGGGGATATGGTGTTGAACCCCCTTAATCCTCCCGAAGTCAAGTGGGTGCTTACTGAACACCTGCGCGTACTCCTGAACCACCCGGTGTACACCCTGTTTTTGATGGGCAGGAGTGGTGTCCAACATGGAGCTGCTGACACCAATCCTCCACCTGAGTTGCAGGGTCATTATCCTCCACTTTGTCTGGTGAGGTTAAGGACTCCGCCGTGTGAATGGAGTTATTATTTACAGCATGTAACTTGGCAACAGTGGCATAGCGTGGTAATCTGACCTCGTCTTCCCCAATGTTGAGAAGACGGACAGGCACCCTCCCATTGCGTACATCCACTACCCCTCTGGCAGTTAAGAGTGTAGGTCTAAGGGGAGCTAAGGGGTTCTACTACCGCCTGGTAGCTCTGTCCTTTAAGACCTATTGCTGCTCTACACCAGATAAGCATTTCACTCACTGGGGAAATCACAATGGGTATGGGGTCCGTCACCCGCACATTACCAATTTCACCACCTGTTAACTTTACTTGCTGCTGGTACATCAGGGCTCGGATCTCCTTCTGCAGCGCCCTCCTCTGCCCTTGTCTGGCAGTGTCAGCTCTCTGTTGGAGCAAGAACACAACTTCTCCCAAACAGTTACTAACAATATTAGTGCCAAGTACTATATACAAATTGGTATCATTAGGATTAGTCTCTACTACAATTAGTCCCTGGTCCTTCAGTTCCACTCTCCCCACCTTCACTGCCACATCCTTAACCCCGATTAGGTTAAGGGGGAGGCCGTTTGAGGCATACACGGAAATATTTGGATCTGGTGGGTGAAGTTCGTCTATGGACCAGAACCTTTTGTAGAGGACATCAGGCATGATGGTTATCTGAGATCCTGTGTCCAGCAGGGCAGGTGTCGTGATGCAGTCCAGCATGATGGACAGGAAAGGTCTTCCTCCCACGAACCTGCGGTACCAGTTTTATGGGACTGAGGGGTCTACTCCTGCGTGTCGGCCCTCGGCCCCAGGGTTTGCTCGTTTAAAGGACAGCTCCGGACGGCGTGACCTGTCTTGTGGCAGCGGTGGCAGACAGGGTCCTTTGGCGGGCGGCGTTGGTCACTGGTCCTCCCAGGGGGTGGCGTTGTCCTCCTTCTCATCCAGGGGACATCCTCAGGGCTGTCGGCTAGCAGGATCCTTCCCTCCTCCTCGGGCTCCGTCCGCAGCTGCAGGGCACTCAGTACAGTGGTCAGGGTTTTGCTCAACTGACGCACTTCAGAGCGCAGGCTGTCCAGCTCACTAGGGGACGTTGCTTGCACCTTGGCTTCAGCAGCCACCGGGGAAAAGGTGGACGCTGCGGGCACTGGGGTGACCCCACCCTGGTAACATTGGATAGCAGTTGTTTCCAGGGGTTGCAGTCCTTTTATAGCCATGTCCTTAAGGGTGTCAAAGGTGGCATCTGGATGATCCAGGGACCACCAACGCACAGTCCTGCTCTCCTCTTGAGACCTCAGTCCCCGGATAAACTGTTCCTTCAGCATTCTATTTTCATTATTGATGCTTGTTGGACTAACCTGTTTCAGAGCCCGCAGGGCCCCTTGTAAACGCCAGGCATAGTCCCGAACACTGTCCTCTGGTTGCTGAGAGCAGTTGTAGAACCTCTTCCGGAGGTCTGTCTCAGTACGATTCTCAAAGACAGTCTGTAACTTTTTAAAGATTGCGGACACTGACTCCTGGTCTGCGGCCGACCAGGTTTCTACTTCTCGCTCCGCAGCACCAGTCAATTGTCCCAATACAACAGCAGCTCTTTGCTTGCCTGTCATAGAGTACATGTCCAGTATACCACATATTTTCCTTTTGAATCCAGACAGGGTATCCGGTTTGCCGCTATACTGGGGGAGCCACTTCGCTCCAGGGATGTACGGTAGGGCCATGGGTATGACAGGGGTGACAAGCCCTGTTGGTGAAGCGGCTGCTCCGGCCTGCTCGGCGCAGAGCGCGGGTTGATCATCAGGGCGGTTAACCGGTACTCCGGTGTTGTGCTATTCTTCGGACATTCTGGCGCCCCCCTAGCGAACCGTGGCCTACCTTCTTTTCTTTTCTTCCGGTAGGCCGCAGCTCCGCAGGTGACGGTCTTCCTTCAGGACCTTGTGTCGCTTGCGTCCTACGTCAGAGCGTTCACCGAGGCTCCTTCCAGGACCTGGCGCTTCCTGGTTTGACGTTGAGGCGTGGGGCGTGTCCGAGGCTTCGCGCGCTTCACCAAGTATGCCTCTCAGTTTCCCGCGGTTACACCCTTCTTCCTGCTCGGCGGCACAATAATGGCGGCGATCTTCGCCACAGTTAAATACACAGTTCTGATTAAAGGCGCACAGTACCCGGTGGCAACGGGCACAACACTCCGTCGTTGCAGCGGGCACGGAATCCTGTTCGTGACGCCAGGAAGCGATGACGCGCCCAGTTCAAGGGGGCAACTCGGCGCCCAGGCCTTGTTGTAGCCTGATCTCGGGGGATGTCTCGGTAGCCGGCTCCCGGGCCCGTACCCTGGGGTCACTCTTAAAAGAAGGGGGGAAGTTATATGGGATAGGTGAATGTTTGTGACGCCACCTGTGGTGTCTGGTGAGGATCACCAGCGCTGCGACAGTCCTCTGAGGCCGGTGTTCAGGCAGCTTAGTTGGTGCGGCTCCCCACAGTTGGAGCGGGGCCTCAGGGCAGCGTAAGTGTAAGGATGCAGGACAGAGGGGACCCAGCCGGGTCAGAGGAAGAATAGGCAAACACACGACAGTTCACTTCAGTACCTTTACTGGTGGTGTTTCTGGCACGGTCCAGGGTACTTCAGGGTGAAGGGTGCATATCAGGACGCTCCCCAGTGAGCGGGTGTGGGGCCTCCTGTTTCTTGCCTTTCCTCGATAAGTTTCTGACCTGCCTGGAGCTGGGCCTAAATTGGTCTCTGTCTTGCACCTGCTGACCTGGTGGTAGGGCCTTCTATTGGAGATCACACTCCCTGGTCTCTTGGGCCTCCGTGACTCCTGACCCTGGTATAACAGTCATCTTTTTGGTGTTCCTGGGGCATATAGTTCGCCAGGGGTTCCGGTTATTTCTGCTGGATGTAAGGAATCCCTGCAGACGCGGACCCGGTGTCCGATAAATGGTTTTGGGGTGAGCTGGCTAAGCTCCTCTGCCCCCTATGTTGCTCTCTTTCCACTCGCCTTCGGCCACGCTGGGGGCCCTCACTAGGCTTCACACTGCAGCAGGCACACTGTGCTTCACCGCTCTTTTGGCGTCGGCACGCCCTAGGCTCACTAAGCTGAGCTCACTGAGTCTGGACTGACCTGACAAGCTCTCTGGCTGCAGCAGACTTCACACAGACTTCACTCTCTGTGGACTCCAGACTAAACTGCCTAACTCCACCTTCCCTTTATATATCCCTAACGGGCTCCCTCTGGTGGTCTGATGTGGAAGGTGGAGGTGTGTGAATGCTATGAGGGCCTCTTGTGGAGAAGTCCGTCCATGCACCCCTCTGGGATCTGTGGCACCAATGTGCAGCAGGGCGCCACAGATTTATATAGTGTGACCCCAAAGAATGGTAAAAAATAAAAAATAAATATATACAGTACAGACCAAAAGTTTGGACACATCTTCTCATTTAAAGATTTTTCTGTATTTTCATGACTTTGAAAATTGTACATCTCATCAAGAGAATGCCAAGAGTGTGCAAAGCAGTCATCAAAGCAAAAGGTGGCTACTTTGAAGAACCTAGAATATAAGACATATTTTCAGTTGTTTCACACTTTTTTGTTAAGTATATAATTCCACATGTGTTAATTCATAGTTTTGATGCCTTCAGTGTGAATGTACAATTTTCAAAGTCATGAAAATACAGAAAAATCTTTAAATGAGGTGTGTCCAAACTTTTGGTCTGTACTGTACTTTGTAGAAGCCATTATGTGCCACCTAAAAGCAAGTTCCTCTTTGACAGCCCCGGTCCTCCCTGGGGCTGTTTCCCGTGTGGAGGCTGTTCAGCATGTAAATATATTTTGAGAACCAAATTCTTTTTCAATTCAAAAAACAATCGAAATTTCAAAATTGTTCACCATATCACTTGTGAGACCGAAGCAGTGATTTATCATGCTAAATGCCCCTGCGGGCGGATATATATATAGGCATGACCACTAGAGCACTAAAAATAAGGATACAAGAACATATTCGGGATATAAGAAACGCAACCAATTGCATTGAACCTCAATCATTAAAAACAATCCCTAAACATTTTTTCGAGTACCACAACTGCAGCCCAAAAGGTTTTGCTGTTTGTGGCATCGATCACATCTATATGGGAATCAGAGGTGACAACATCAAACAAAAGCTGCTCCAAAAAGAAACAAGATGGATGGTCACATTGGATACGCTAGTCCCTAATGGCCTTAATGAGGATATCAGTTTCAAGTGTTTTCTTTGATTTTTCCTTGATTGCTTTTCTTTTTAACCGCAGGTGCTATGTGTCTTTTATGCGTTATATTTTACTTATATTGGTTTTGACTTTTTGTCCGTTGTTTATATTTCTTTTCAGTCTTTTGCTGTGATTTTTCACCTTACAGCTGTTTGGAGAATACAAGTCAAATTGGCCATTTTAATTCTTCTAATCAAGGAACCTTCAAATATCCTTCTCTATTCGACAAGTATTTAACCCCTTAACAACATCTGACGTACTAATACGCGTCTGTGCCCTGGGACTTAAGAGCCAGACCCGTATTAGTACGTCATGGCGATCGCGCGCGCACACAGGCTGTGCGGGCGCGATCGCCGCCGGGTGTCAGCTGATTGTCACAGCTGACACCCGATACTATGTGCAGGGAGCGGTCCTGCACCGCTCCCAGCACATTAACCCCCGCGATGCTACGATCGAAGTCGATCGAAGTCAATCGCAGCATTGCGGGGGCAAGGGGAGGTGATCGCAGATACTCACCTCCTCTTCCGGCTTCCAGCGCTGTCTGCAAAGGTTTCCCGGGTGTTGCCATGACGACCCGATGTCGTCATGACAACATCCGGGTCACCAGACAGCAGGAAGATTGTTTGGACATGCGCAGTGCATCTCCAAACAATCTTCTCCCTGTCCAGCACTGACAGCCTGCATGGCACAGGGATGGTGCTGCATTCCTGTGCCATGCAGGCGATCAGAGAAAAAAAAGTGAAAGTCCCAGAGTGGGACAAAGTAATAAAGTATATAAACTTTTTCAGAAAGTGAAAAAAAAAAAAAAAAAAATTGTAAAAATATAAAAAAAAAATAAAAAATAATCCACCAAAAATAAAAATATAATGGACCCATCAATAAATATTATTATAAAAAAAAACAAAAAAAACAATAAAAGTACACATATTTGGTATCGCCGCGTCCGGAACAACCTGACCTATAAAACTGTCCCACTAGTTAACCCCTTCAGTGAACACGGTAAAAAAAAAAAAAAAAAACGAAGCAAAAAACAATGCTTTATCACCATACCGCCAAACAAAAAATGGAATAACACGCGATCAAAAAGACAAATATAAATAAAAATGATACCGCTGAAAATGTCATCTTATCCCGCAAAAAACAAGCCAACATACAGCTCCATCAGCCGAAAAATAAAAAAGTTATAGCTCTCAGAATAAAGCTTTGCTAAAAAATATTTTTTTCTATAAAATTGCTTTTATTATGTAAAAGTGCAAAACATAGAAAAACGATATAAATGTGGTACCACTGTAAACGTACTGACCCGAAGAATAAAGCTGCCTTATCAATTTTACCACACGCGGAACAGAATAAAAAAAACAAAAAAAACAATTCCTGAATTGTTGGTTTTTGTTTATTCTGCCTCCCAAAAATCGGAATAGAAAGCGATCAAAAAATGTCACGTGCCTGAAAATGGCACCAATAACAACGTCAACTCATCCCGCAAAAAACAAGCAGTCACATGACTATCTGCAAAAATCTGGAAAAATTATAGCTCTCAAAATATGGCGATGCAAAAACGAGATTTTACAAAAAATGCGTCTTTTAGTGTGTGACAGCTGTCAGTCATAAAAAACCCATATGATTCTGGTATTGCTGTAATCACACCGACCCGAAGAATAAAGTCGTCTAATCACTTATACCGCACGAGGAACGGCGTCAAAAATAAACTCTTGGGTTAGGATTGGGCTAGGGTTAGGGCTGGGTTTGGGGTTAGGGTTGTGCTAGGATTAGGGTTGTGCTAGGGTTAGGGTTGTGCTAGGGTTAGGGTTGTGCTAGGGTTAGGGCTGGGGTTGGGGTTAGGGTTGGGGTTAGGGTTGTGATGGGGTTGGGATTTTTTTCAAAAGTAAGAAAAAAAGATGACGATATGGCGACTAGTGTTGAGCGCAAGTGCTCGCTACTTGAGTTTGCATCGGGTGCTCTGGTATGCATTGAGTATCGTGGGTATTTGAGTGACATGCTCGAGTCTCTGCCCCATATGCTTCACGGCCAAAAAAACTTTACGGGGATTGCCTGCCATGCACGAGCGATCCCCGCATGTTTTTTTTGGGAGTCTAATAATCGTGAAACATGCGGAGCAGGGACTCGAGCATGTCACTCGAGCACACGCTGTACATGGTGCATACCTGAGTACCCGATGCAAACTCAAGTAGCGAGCACTTGCTCTCAAGACTAATGACAACTTATTCAATATGATGACCTAATGTAAACAAATTCTGTATCATACCTCTGGGTTCAAAATGTTCACTATACACCTTAATAAAATCCTTGAGGGGTATAGTTTCCAAAATGGGGTCACTTGTGGGGGAGCTCCACTGTTTAGGCACATCACGGGCTCTCCAAACGCGACATGGTGTCCGCTAACAAATTGAATGGAAAATCGGCTCAAATTGTTAGCGGACGCCATGTTGCGTTTGGAGAGCTACTGCGTGCCCAAACATTGGAGCTCCCTCACAAGTGACCCCATTTTGGAAACTAGACCCCCCAAGGCACCTATCTAGATGCATAGTGAGCACTTGGAACCCCCAGGTGCTTCACAAATTGATTCATAAAAATGAAAAAGTGTTTTTTTTTTCACTTTTTCATTTTTACGAATCAATTTGTGAAGCACCTGGGGGTTCCAAGTGCTCACTATGCATCTAGAGAGGTGCCTTGGGGGGTCTAGTTTCCAAAATGGGGTCACTTGTGGGGGAGCTCCAATGTTTGGGCACACAGGGGCTCTCCAAACGCAACATGATGTCCGCTAACAATTTGAGCCGACAATTTGTTAGAGGATACCATGTTGCATTTGGAGAGTCCCTGTGTGCCCAAACATTGGAGCTCCCCCACAAGTGACCCCATTTTGGAAACTAGACCCCCCAAGGCACCTATCTAGATGCATAGTGAGCACTTGGAACCCCTAGGTGCTTCACAAATTGATTCGTAAAAATGAAAAAGTGTTTTTTTTTCATTTTTTCCTTTTTACGAATCAATTTGTGAAGCACCTAGGGGTTCCAAGTGCTCACTATGCATCTAGATAGGTGCCTTGGGGGGTCTAGTTTCCAAAATGGGGTCACTTGTGGGGGGGCTCCAATATTTGGGCACACAAGGGCTCTCCAAGCGCAACATGGTGTCCGCTAACAATTTGAGCCGACAATTTGTTAGCGGATACCATGTTGCATTTGGAGAGTCCCTGTGTGCCCAAACATTGGAGCTCCCCCACAATTGACCCAATTTGGAAACTAGACCCCCCAAGGCACCTATCTAGATGCATAGTGAGCACTTGGAAACCCCAGGTGCTTCACAAATTGATTCATAAAAATGAAAAAGTGTTTTTTTTTTCACTTTTTCATTTTTACAAATCAATTTGTGAAG
Organism: Phyllobates terribilis; assembly: GCF_046119375.1. Classification (NCBI taxonomy): domain Eukaryota; kingdom Metazoa; phylum Chordata; class Amphibia; order Anura; family Dendrobatidae; genus Phyllobates; species Phyllobates terribilis. Next base: position 178,818,943 of record NW_027362768.1, read on the forward strand.
CACCTGGGGGTTCAAAGTGATCACTATGCATCTAGATAGGTGCCTTGGGGGGTCTAGTTTCCAAAATGGCATCACTTGTGGGGGAGCTCCAATGTTTGGGCACACAGGGCTCTCCAAACGCAACATGGTGTCCGCTAACAATTTGAGCCGATTTTATATTCAATTTGTTAGCGGATACCATGTTGAATTTGGAGAGTCCCTGTGTGCCCAAACATTAGAGCTCCCCCACAAGTGACCCCATTTTGGAAACTAGACCCCCCAAGGCACCTATCTAGATGCATAGTGAGCACTTGGAACCCCTAGGTGCTTCACAAATTGATTCGTAAAAATGAAAAAGTGAAAAAAAACAACACTTTTTCATTTTTACGAATCAATTTGTGAAGCACCTGGGGGTTCCAAGTGCTCACTATGCATCTAGATAGGTGCCTTGGGGGGGTCTAGTTTCCAAAATGGGGTCACTTGTGGGGGAGCTCCAATGTTTGGGCACACAGGGGCTCTCCAAACACAACATGGTGTCCGCTAATTATTCAAGCAAATTTTACAATCAAAAAGTCAAATGGCGCTCCTTCCCTTCCGAGCCCTGCCGTGCGCCCAAACAATGTATTTTCCCCACATATTGGGTATCTGCGTGCCCAGGGGAAATTGCACAACAAATTTTGGGGTCCATTTTTTCTTGTTACCCTTGTGAAAATAAAAAAAATTGGGTCTAAAGTAACATTTTTGTGAAAAAAGTTAAATGTTCATTTTTTTCTTCCACATTCAAAAAATTCCTGTGAAGCACCTGAAGGGTTAATAAAGTTCTTGAATGTGGTTTTGAGCACCTTGAGGGGTGCAGTTTTTAGAATGGTGTCACTTTTGGGTATTTTCTGTCATAAAGACCTCTCAAAGTGACTTCAAATGTGATGTGGTCCCTAAAAAAATGGTTTTGTAAATTTTGTTGGAAAAATGAGAAATCACTGGTCAACTTTTAACCCTTATAGCTCCCTAACAAAAAAAAATGTTGGTTCCAAAATTGTGCTGATGTAAAGTAGACATGTGGGAAATGTTATTTATTAACTCTTTTGTGTGACATATCTCTCTCTGATTTAAGGGCATAAAAATTCAAATTTTGAAAATTGAAAAATTTTAAAAATTTTCGCCAAATTTCTGTTTTTTTCACAAATAAACGCAAGTGATATCGAAGAAATTTTACCACAATCATGAAGTACAATATGTCACGAAAAAACAATCTCAGAATCAGGGGGATCCGTTGAAGCGTTCCAGAGTAATTACCTCATAAAGTGACAGTGGTCAGAATTGTAAAAATTTGCCTGGTCATTAACGTGCAAACCACCCTCGGGGCTTAAGGGGTTAAAGAAGATGACCCACTTTCGTCACATTCCCTGAAATATCTCTATTTGGTTGCTATATATGTTTACAATTGTCTCTGTAATCTTTTGGCATTTTGCTTTAGGTACAATAGCAGTCTGCTAATATGATAATCTAATTGTCTAATGCACAGTAATATTATTTGGAGTATAGCCGTTTATATATATACTAGATGGTGGCCCGATTCTAACGCATCGGGTATTCTAGAATATGTATGCGGCCGACCGGGCGCAACTAATCAGCAAAGCAGTGTTTAAATGGGTTGCGCACTACTTTAAATTAACCCCCCAATGTATCCCCCTGGGGCCCCTAATGAATTTTGGAGGAACGGGGAGCGAGGCCGCCGGTCTGGGTACTTCTGCTGCGAGCAGCCGGGAGATGACCGGCTAACACAGGGTGAGCATGGGAGCGGGTGAGCATGGGAGCGGGTGAGCGTGGGAGGGTGAGCGTGGGAGCGGGTGAGCGTGGGAGGGTGAGCGTGGGAGGGTGAGCGTGGGAGCGGGTGAGCATGGGAGGGTGAGAATGTGAGGGGGTGAGCGTGTGAGGGTGAGCGTGGAAGCGTGTGAGGGTGAGCGTGGGAGCGTCAGAGTGTGAACGTCCGAGCGTGAGCATCCAAGCGTGAGCGCCAGAGCATCAGAGCGTGAGCATCAGAGCGTGAGCGTCAGAGCATGAGCGTGAGCGTCAGAGCGTGAGCGTCAGAGCGTGAGTGTGAGCGTCAGAGCGTGAGCGTCCGAGCGTGAGCGTCCGAGCGTGAGCGTGAGCGTCCGACCGTGAGCGTCAGAGCCTGAGCGTCAGTGCCTGAGCGTCAGAGCCTGAGCGTCAGAGCGAGAGCGTGAGCGTCTGAGCGTGAGCGTCAGAGCGTCAGAGCGTGAGCTTCAGAGCGTGAGCGTCAGAGCGTGAGTGTAAGCGTCCGAGCATGAACGTGAGCGTCCGAGCGTGAGAGTCAGAGCGTGAGCGTCGGAGCGTGAGCGTCCGAGCAAGAGCGTCTGAGCGTGAGCGTCTGAGCGTGAGCGTCAGAGAGTCAGAGCGTGAGCGTCAGAGCATCAGAGCGTGAGCGTCAGAGCGTGAGCTTCAGAGCGTGAGCGTCAGAGCATCAGAGCGTGAGCGTCAGAGCATCAGAGCTTGAGCGTCAGAGCGTGAGCGTGAGTGTCAGAGCGTGAGCGTCAGAGCGTGAGCGTTAGAGTCTGAGCGTGAGCGTCAGAGCGCGAGCATCAGAGCGTGAGCGTCAGAGCATCAGAGCGTGAGCGTCAGAGCTTGAGCGTCAGAGCATCAGAGCGTGAGCGTCAGAGCTTGAGCGTCAGAGCATGAGCGTCAGAGCATCAGAGCGTGAGCGTCAGAGCGTCAGCGTGTGAGCGTCAGAGCGTGAACGTGAGCATCAGAGCGTGAGCGTCAGAGCGTGAGTGTCAGAGCGTGAGCGTCAGAGCGTGAACGTGAGCGTCCGAGCGTGAGCGTATGAGCGTCAGAGCGTGAGCGTTCGAGCGTGAGCGTCAGAGCATCAGAGCGTGAGCTTTAGAGCATGAGCGTCAGAGCGTGAGCGTCAGAGTGTGAGTGTCAGAGCATCAGAGCGTGAGCATGAGCGTCAGAGCATCAGAGCTTGAGCGTCAGAGCGTGAGCATCAGAGCGTGAGCGTGTGAGCGTGAGCGTCAGAGCGTGAAAGTGAGCTTCCGAGCATGAGCGTCAGAGCGTGAGCGTCCGAGCTTGAGCATCAGAGCGTGAGCGTGAGCATCAGAGCGTGAGCATGAGCGTCAGAGCATCAGAGCTTGAGCGTCAGAGCGTGAGCATCAGAGCGTGAGCGTGTGAGCGTGAGCGTCAGAGCGTGAAAGTGAGCTTCCGAGCATGAGCGTCAGAGCGTGAGCGTCCGAGCTTGAGCATCAGAGCGTGAGCGTGAGCATCAGAGCGTGAGCATGAGCGTCAGAGCATCAGAGCTTGAGCGTCAGAGCGTGAGCATCAGAGCGTGAGCGTGTGAGCGTGAGCGTCAGAGCGTGAAAGTGAGCTTCCGAGCATGAGCGTCAGAGCGTGAGCGTCCGAGCTTGAGCATCAGAGCGTGAGCGTGAGCATCAGAGCGTGAGCATGAGCGTCAGAGCATCAGAGCTTGAGCGTCAGAGCGTGAGCATCAGAGCGTGAGCGTGTGAGCGTGAGCGTCAGAGCGTGAAAGTGAGCTTCCGAGCATGAGCGTCAGAGCGTGAGCGTCCGAGCTTGAGCATCAGAGCGTGAGCGTGAGCATCAGAGCGTGAGCATGAGCGTCAGAGCATCAGAGCGTGAGCGTCAGAGCGTGAGTGTCAGAGCGTGAGCGTCAGAGCGTGAACGTGAGCGTCCGAGCGTGAGCGTGTGAGCGTCAGAGCGTGAGCGTTCGAGCGTGAGCGTCAGAGCATCAGAGCGTCAGAGCGTGAGCTTCAGAGCATGAGCGTCAGAGCGTGAGCGTCAGAGTGTGAGCGTCAGAGCATCAGAGCGTGAGCATGAGCGTCAGAGCATCAGAGCTTGAGCGTCAGAGCGTGAGCATCAGAGCGTGAGCGTGTGAGCGTGAGCGTCAGAGCGTGAAAGTGAGCTTCCGAGCATGAGCGTCAGAGCGTGAGCGTCCGAGCTTGAGCATCAGAGCGTGAGCGTGAGCATCAGAGCGTGAGCGTGGATGTGAGCGTCCGAGCGTGAGCGTCAGAGCGTGAGCGTCAGAGCGTGAGCATCAGAGCGTGAGCGTGATCGTCAGAGCGTGAGCGTCAGAGCGTGAGCGTCAGAGCGTGAGCGTCCGAGCGTGAGCATCAGAGCGTGAGCATCCGAGCGTGAGCGTCAGAGCGTGTGAGCGTCCGAGCGTGAGCATTAGAGCGTGAGCATCCGAGCGTGAGCGTCAGAGCGTCAGAGTCTGAGCGTGAGCGTCAGAGCGTGAACGTGAGCGTCCGAGCGTGAGCGTCAGAGCGTGAGCGTGAGCGTCCGAGCGTGAGCATCAGAGCGTGAGCATCCGAGCGTGAGCGTCAGAGCGTGAGCGTCCGAGCGTCAGCGTGTGAGCGTCAGAGCGTGAGTGTGAGCGTCAGAGCGTGAGCGTCCGAGCGTGAGCATGTGAGCGTCAGAGCGTGAGCGTCAGAGCGTGAGCATGTGAGCGTCCGAGCGTGAGCGTCAGAGCGTGAGCGTCAAAGCGTGAGCATCAGAGCGTCAGCGTGAGCGTCCGAGCGTGAGCGTCCGAGCGTGAGCGTCAGAGCGTGAGCGTCCGAGCGTGAGCGTGAGCGTCAGAGCGTCCGAACGTGAGCATAAGAGCGTGAGCGTTAGCGTCAGAGCGTGAGCGTCAGAGCGTGAGCGTCAGCGTCAGAGCGTGAACGTGAGCGTCCGAGCGTGAGCGTGTGAGCGTCAGCGTGAGTGTCCGAGCGTGAGCGTCAGAGCGTGAGCATCCGAGCGTGAGCGTCAGTGCATGAGCATCAGAGCGTCAGAGTCTGAGCGTGAGCGTCAGAGCGTGAGCATCAGAGTCTGAGCGTGAGCGTCAGAGCGTGAACGTGAGAGCGTGAGCATGTGAGCGTCAGAGCATGAGCGTCAGACCGTGAGTGTGAGCGTCAGAGCGTGAGCGTCAGAGCGTGAGATTCATAGCGTGAGCATCAGAGCATGAGCGTCCGAGCGTGAGCATCAGAGTGTGAGCATGTGAGCGTCAGAGCGTGAGAGTGAGCGTCAGAGAGTGAGCGTGAGCGTCAGAGCGTGAGCGTCAGAGCGTGAACATGAGCGTCAGAGCGTGAACGTGAGCGTCAGCGTGAGCGTCCGAGCGTGAGCGTCAGAGCGTGAGCATCCGAGCGTGAGCGTCATAGCATGAGTGTCAGAGCGTCAGAGTCTGAGCGTGAGCGTCAGAGCGTGAGCGTCAGAGTCTGAGCGTCAGAGTCTGAGCGTCAGAGTCAGAGCGTGAACGTGAGCGTCAGAGCGTGAGCGTCCGAGCGTGAGCGTGTGAGCGTCTGAGCGTGAGCGTCAGAGCGTAAGCGTCAGAGCGTGAGCTTCATAGCGTGAGCGTCAGAGCGTGAGCGTCAGAGTGTGAGCATGTGAGCGTCAGAGTGTGAGCGTCAGAGCGTGAACGTCCGAGCGTGAGCGTCAGAGCGTGAGCGTCAGAGCGTGAACGTCCGAGCGTGAGCATCAGAGCGTGAACGTGAGCGTCCGAGCGTGAGCGTCAGAGCGTGAACGTCCGAGCGTGAGCGTCAGAGCGTGAGCGTCAGAGCGTGAACGTCCGAGCGTGAGCATCAGAGCGTGAACGTGAGCGTCCGAGCGTGAGCGTCAGAGCGTGAGCATCAGAGCGTGAGCGTGAGCGTCAGAGCGTGAGCGTCAGAGCGTGAACGTGAGCGTCCGAGCGTGAGCGTCAGAGCGTGAGCGTCAGCGTGAGCGTCAGAGCGTGAGCGTCAGAGCGTGAGCTTCAGAGCGTGAGCGTGAGCGTCAGAGCGTGAGCTTCATTGCTTGAGCGTCAGAGCGTGAGCGTCAGAGCGTGAGCATCCGAGCGTGAGCGTCCGAGCGTAAGCATGTGAGTGTCAGAGCGTGAGCGTCCGAGCGTGAGCGTGAGAGCGTGAGCGTCTGAGCGTGAGCGTCAGAGCGTGAACGTGAGCGTCCGAGCGTGAGCGTCAGAGCGTGAGCGTCCGAGTGTGAGCGTCAGAGCGTCAGCGTGAGCGTCCGAGTGTGAGCGTCAGAGCGTGAGCATCCGAGCGTGAGCGTCAGAGCGTGAGCGTCAGAGTCTGAGCGTGAGCGTCAGAGCGTGAGCGTCAGAGTCTGAGTGTGAGCGTCAGAGCGTGAACGTGAGCGTCAGAGTGTGAGCGTCAGAGCGTGAACGTCCGAGCGTGAGCGTGTGAGCGTCAGAGCGTGAGCGTCAGAGCGTGAGTGTCAGCGTCAGAGCGTGAGCGTCAGAGTGTGAGCTTCATAGCGTGAGCGTCCGAGCGTGAGCGTGTGAGCGTCAGAGCGTGAACGTCAGAGCGTGAGTGTGAGCGTCAGAGCGTGAGCGTCAGAGCGTGAGCTTCATAGCGTGAGCGTCAGAGCGTGAGCGTCAGAGCGTGAGCATGTGAGCGTCAGAGCGTGAACGTCCGAGCGTGAACGTCCGAGCATGAGCGTCCGAGCGTGAGCATGTGAGCGTCAGAGCGTGAGCATCCGAGCGTGAGCATCAGAGCGTGAGCGTCAGAGTCTGAGCATGAGCGTCTGAGCGTGAGCGTCAGAGCGTGAGCGTCAGAGTCTGAGCGTGAGCGTCAGAGCGTGAGAGTGAGCGTCAGAGCGTGAGAGTGAGCGTCAGAGCGTGAGCTTCATAGCGTGAGCGTCAGAGCGTGAGCGTCAGAGTGTGAGCATGTGAGCGTCAGAGCGTGAGCGTCAGAGCGTGAACGTCCGAGTGTGAGCGTCAGAGCGTGAGCGTCAGAGCGTGAACGTCCGAGCGTGAGCATCAGAGTGTGAACGTGAGCGTCCGAGCGTGAGCGTCAGAGCGTGAGCGTCAGAGCGTGAACGTGAGCGTCCGAGCGTGAGCGTCAGAGCGTGAGCGTCAGAGCGTCAGCGTGAGCATCCGAGCGTGGGCGTCAGAGCGTGAGTGTGAGCGTCAGAGCGTGAGCGTCAGAGCGTGAGCTTCAGAGCGTGAGCGTCAGAGCGTGAGCTTCATAGCGTGAGCGTCAGAGCGTGAGCGTCAGAGCGTGAGCATCCGAGCGTGAGCGTCCGAGCGTGAGCATGTGAGTGTCAGAGCGTGAGCGTCCGAGCGTGAGCGTGAGAGCGTGAGCGTCCGAGCGTGAGCATCTGAGCGTGAGCGTCAGAGCGTGAACGTGAGCGTCCGAGCGTGAGCGTCAGAGCGTGAGCGTCCGAGTGTGAGCGTCAGAGCGTCAGCGTGAGCGTCCGAGTGTGAGCGTCAGAGCGTGAGCATCCGAGCGTGAGCGTCAGAGCATGATCGTCAGAGTCTGAGCGTGAGCGTCAGAGCGTGAGCGTCAGAGTCTGAGTTTGAGCGTCAGAGCGTGAACGTGAGCGTCAGAGTGTGAGCATCAGAGCGTGAACGTCCGAGCGTGAGCGTGTGAGCGTGAACATCAGAGCGTGAGTGTGAGCGTCAGAGCGTGAGCGTCAGAGCGTGAGCTTCATAGCGTGAGCGTCAGAGCGTGAGCGTCAGAGCGTGAGCATGTGAGCGTCAGAGCGTGAACGTCCGAGCGTGAGCGTCCGAGCGTGAGCATGTGAGCGTCAGAGCGTGAGCGTGTGAGCGTCAGCGTGAGCGTCCGAGCGTGAGCGTCCGAGCGTGAGCGTCAGAGCGTGAGCATCCGAGCGTGAGCGTCAGAGCGTGAGCGTCAGAGCGTCAGAGTCTGAGCATGAGCGTCTGAGCGTGAGCGTCAGAGCGTCAGAGTCTGAGCGTGAGCGTCAGAGCGTGAGAGTGAGCGTCAGAGCGTGAGCGTCAGAGCGTGAACGTCAGAGCGTGAACATCAGAGCGTGAAAGTGAGCGTCAGAGCGTGAGCGTCAGAGCGTGAGCGTGTGAGCGTCAGCGTGAGCGTCCGAGCGTGAGCGTCAGAGCGTGAGCATCCGAGCGTGAGCGTCAGAGCGTGAGCGTCAGAGCGTGAGTGTCAGAGCGTCAGAGTCCGAGCGTGAGCGTCCGAGCGTGAGCGTCAGAGCGTGAGTGTCAGAGTGTCAGAGTCTGAGCGTGAGCGTCAGAGCGTGAGCGTCAGAGCGTGAGCGTGAGCGTCAGAGCGTGAGCGTCCGAGCGTGAGCGTGTGAGCGTCAGAGCGTGAGTGTCAGAGCGTGAGCGTCAGAGCGTGAGTGTGAGCGTCAGAGCGTGAGCGTCAGAGCGTGAGCTTCATAGCGTGAGCGTCAGAGCGTGAGCGTCCGAGCGTGAGCATGTGAGCGTCACAGCGTGAGCGTGAACGTCAGAGTGTGAGCGTCAGAGCGTGAACGTCCGAGCGTGAGCGTCAGAGCGTGAGCGTGAGCGTCCGAGCGTGAGCGTCAGAGCGTGAGCGTGTGAGCGTCAGAGCGCGAGCGTCAGAGCGTGAACGTCCGAGCGTGAGTGTCAGAGCGTCAGAGCATGAACGTGAGCGTCCGAGCGTGAGCGTCAGAGCGTGAGCGTCAGAGCGTGAGCGTGTGAGCGTCAGAGCGTGAGCGTCAGCGCGTGAGCGTGTGAGCGTCAGAGCGTGAGCGTCAGAGCGTGAGCATCCGAGCGTGAGCGTCCGAGCGTGAGCATGTGAGAGTCAGAGCGTGAGCGTCCGAGCGTGAGAGCGTGAGCGTCCGAGCGTGAGCGTCTGAGCGTGAGCGTCAGAGCGTGAACGTGAGCGTCCGAGCGTGAGCGTCAGAGCGTGAGCGTCCGAGTGTGAGCGTCAGAGCGTCAGCGTGAGCGTCCGAGTGTGAGCGTCAGAGCGTGAGCATCCGAGCGTGAGCGTCAGAGCGTGAGCGTCAGAGTCTGAGTGTGAGCGTCAGAGCGTGAGCGTCAGAGTCTGAGTGTGAGCGTCAGAGCGTGAACGTGAGCGTCAGAGTGTGAGCGTCAGAGCGTGAACGTCCGAGCGTGAGCGTGTGAGCGTCAGAGCGTGAACGTCAGAGCGTGAGTGTGAGCGTCAGAGCGTGAGCGTCAGAGCGTGAGCGTCAGAGCGTGAGCGTCAGAGCGTGAGCATGTGAGCGTCAGAGCGTGAACGTCCGAGCGTGAGCGTCCGAGCGTGAGCGTCCGAGCGTGAGCATGTGAGCGTCAGAGCGTGAGCGTGTGAGCGTCAGCGTGAGCGTCCGAGCGTGAGCGTCCGAGCGTGAGCGTCAGAGCGTGAGCATCCGAGCGTGAGCGTCAGAGCGTCAGAGTCTGAGCATGAGCGTCTGAGCGTGAGCGTCAGAGCGTCAGAGTCTGAGCGTGAGCGTCAGAGCGTGAGAGTGAGCGTCAGAGCGTGAGCGTCAGAGCGTGAACGTCAGAGCGTGAACATCAGAGCGTGAGCGTGAGCGTCCGAGCGTGAGCGTCAGAGCGTGAAAGTGAGCGTCAGAGCGTGAGCGTGTGAGCGTCAGCGTGAGCGTCCGAGCGTGAGCGTCAGAGCGTGAGCATCCGAGCGTGAGCGTCAGAGCGTGAGCGTCAGAGCGTGAGTGTCAGAGCGTCAGTCTGAGCGTGAGCGTCAGAGCGTGAGCGTCAGAGCGTGAACGTGAGCGTCAGAGCATGAGCGTCCGAGCGTGAGCGTGTGAGCGTCAGAGCGTGAGTGTCAGAGCATGAGCGTCAGAGCGTGAGTGTGAGCGTCAGAGCGTGAGCGTCAGAGCGTGAGCTTCATAGCGTGAGCGTCAGAGCGTGAGCGTCCGAGCGTGAGCGTCCGAGCGTGAGCATGAGAGCGTCACAGCGTGAGCGTGAACGTCAGAGTGTGAGCGTCAGAGCGTGAACGTCCGAGCGTGAGCGTCAGAGCGTGAGCGTGTGAGCGTCAGAGCGCGAGCGTCAGAGCGTGAACGTCCGAGCGTGAGTGTCAGAGCGTCAGAGTGTGAACGTAAGCGTCCGAGCGTGAGCGTCAGAGCGTGAACGTCAGAGCGTGAGCGTCAGCGCGTGAGCGTCAGAGTGTGAACGTGAGCGTCAGAGCGTGAGCGTCCGAGCGTGAGCGTGTAAGCGTCAGAGCGTGAGTGTCAGAGCGTGAGAGTCAGAGCGTGAGTGTGAGCGTCAGAGCGTGAGCGTCAGAGCGTGAGCTTCATAGCGTGAGCGTCAGAGCGTGAGCGTCCGAGCGTGAGCGTCCGAGCGTGAGCATGTGAGCGTCACAGCGTGAGCGTGAACGTCAGAGTGTGAGCGTCAGAGCGTGAACGTCCGAGCGTGAGCGTCAGAGCGTGAGCGTGAGCGTCCGAGCGTGAGCGTCAGAGCGTGAGCGTGTGAGCGTCAGAGCGCGAGCGTCAGAGCGTGAACGTCCGAGCGTGAGTGTCAGAGCGTCAGAGCGTGAACGTGAGCGTCCGAGCGTGAGCGTCAGAGCGTGAACGTCAGAGCGTGAGCGTCAGCGCGTGAGCGTGTGAGCGTCAGAGCATGAGCGTCAGAGCGTGAGCGTCAGCGCGTGAGCGTGTGAGCGTCAGAGCATGAGCGCCAGAGCGTGAGCGTGAGCGTCCGAGCGTGGGGGTCAGAGCGTAAGAGTGAGCGTCCGAGCGTGAGCGTCCGAGCGTGAGCGTGAGTGTCAGAGCGTGAGCGTGTGAGCGTCAGCGTGAGCGTCAGAGCGTGAGCATCCTAGTGTGAGCGTCAGAGCATGAGCGTGAGCGACAGAGTCTGAGCGTGAGCGTCAGAGCGTGAGCGTCAGAGCGTGAGCGTCAGAGTGTGAGCGTCAGAGCGTGAGTGTGAGCGTCAGAGCGTGAGCGTCAGAGCGTGAGCTTCAGAGCGTGAGCGTCAGAGCGTGAGCGCCAGAGCGTGAGCGTGAGCGTCCGAGCATGAGCGTCAGAGTGTGAGCGTCAGAGCGTGAGTGTGAGGGTCAGAGCGTGAGCTTCAGAGCGTGAGCGTCAGAGCGTGAGCGTGAGCGTCAGAGCATGAGTGTTAGATCGTGAGCGTGAGAGCGTGAGCGTGAGCGCCAGAGCGTGAACGTGAGCGTCCGAGCGTGAGCGTCCGAGCATGAGCGTCAGAGCGTGAACGTGAGCGTCAGAGCGTGAGCGTCAGAGCGGGAGCGTCCGAGCGTGAGCGTCAGAGCGTGAGCGTCAGAGTCTGAGCGTGATCGTCAGAGCGTGAGCATCCTAGCGTGAGCGTGAGAGTCAGAGCGTGAGCGTCAGAGCGTGAACGTGAGCGTCAGAGCGTGAGCGTCAGAGCGGGAGCGTCCGAGCGTGAGCGTCAGAGCGTGAGCGTCAGAGTCTGAGCGTGATCGTCAGAGCGTGAGCATCCTAGCGTGAGCGTGAGAGTCAGAGCGTGAGCGTCAGAGCGTGAGCGTGAGTGTCAGAGCGTGAGCGTCTGAGCGTGAGCGTCAGAGCGTGAGCGTCAGAGCGTGAGTGTGAGCGTCAGAGTGTGAGCGTCAGAGCGTGAGCTTCAGAGCGTGAGCGTGAGCGTCAGAGCGTGAGCGTTAGAGCGTGAGCGTCAGAGCGTTAGCGTGAGCGCCAGAGCGTGAGCGTCAGAGTGTGAGCGTCAGAGCGTGAGTGTGAGCGTCAGAGCGTGAGCTTCAGAGCGTGAGCGTGAGCGTCAGAGCGTGAGCGTCAGAGCGTGAGCTTCAGAGCGTGAGCGTGAGCGTCAGAGCGTGAGCGTTAGATCGTGAGCGTGAGCGCCAGAGGGTGAACGTGAGCGTCAGAGCGTGAGCGTCCGAGCGTGAGCGTCAGAGCGTGAGCGTCCGAGCGGGAGCATCAGAGCGTGAGCGTCAGAGCGTGAGCGTGAGCGTCCGAGCGTGAGCGTCAGAGCGTGAGTGTCCGAGCATGAGCGTCAGAGCGTCAGTGTGAGCGTCAGAGCGTGAGCTTCAGAGCTTGAGCGTGAGCGTCAGAGCGTGAGTGTGAGCGTCAGAGCGTGAGTGTCCGAGCGTGAGCGTCAGAGCGTGAGTGTGAGCGTCAGAGCGTGAGCGTGTGAGCGTCAGCGTGAGCGTCAGAGCGTGAGCATCCTAGTGTGAGCGTCAGAGCATGAGCGTGAGCGTCAGAGCGTGAGCGTCAGAGTCTGAGCGTGAGCGTCAGAGCGTGAGCGTCCGAGCGTCAGAGCGTGAGCGTGTGAGCGTCAGCGTGAGCGTCAGAGCGTGAGCATCCTAGTGTGAGCGTCAGAGCATGAGCGTGAGCGTCAGTGCGTGAGCATCAGAGTCTGAGCGTGAGCGTCAGAGCGTGAGCGTGAGCGTCCGAGCGTGAGCGTCAGAGTGTGAGCGTCAGAGCGTGAGTGTGAGCGTCAGAGCGTGAGCGTCAGAGCGTGAGCGCCAGAGTGTGAGCTCCAGAGCGTGAGCGTCAGAGTGTGAGCGTCAGAGCGTGAGTGTGAGCGTCAGAGCGTGAGCGTCCGAGCGTGAGCGTGAGCGTTAGAGCGTGAGCGTCCGAGCGTGAGCGTGAGCGACAGAGCGTGAGCGTCAGAGCGTAAGAGCGAGAGTGTGAGCGTCAGAGCGTGAGCATCAGAGCGTGAGCTTCAGAGCGTGAGCGTCCGAGCGTGAGCGTCCGAGTGTGAGCGTGAGCGTTAGAGCGTGAGCGTCCGAGCGTGAGCGTGAGCGCCAGAGCGTGAGCGTCAGAGCGTGAGTGTGAGCGTCAGAGCGTGAGCGTCAGAGTGTGAGCTTCAGAGCTTGAGCGTGAGCGTCAGAGCGTGAGTGTGAGCGTCAGAGCGTGAGTGTCCGAGCGTGAGCGTCAGAGCGTGAGTGTGAGCGTCAGAGCGTGAGCGTGTGACCGTCAGCGTGAGCGTTAGAGCGTGAGCATCCTAGTGTGAGCGTCAGAGCATGAGCGTGAGCGTCAGAGCGTGAGCGTCAGAGTCTGAGCGTGAGCGTCAGAGCGTGAGCGTCCGAGCGTCAGAGCGTGAGCGTGTGAGCGTCAGCGTGAGCGTCAGAGCGTGAGCATCCTAGTGTGAGCGTCAGAGCATGAGCGTGAGCGTCAGTGCGTGAGCATCAGAGTCTGAGCGTGAGCGTCAGAGCGTGAGCGTGAGCGTCCGAGCGTGAGCGTCAGAGTGTGAGCGTCAGAGCGTGAGTGTGAGCGTCAGAGCGTGAGCTTCAGAGCGTGAGCGTCAGAGCGTGAGCGCCAGAGTGTGAGCTCCAGAGCGTGAGCGTCAGAGTGTGAGCGTCAGAGCGTGAGTGTGAGCGTCAGAGCGTCAGCGTCCGAGCGTGAGCGTCCGAGCGTGAGCGTGAGCGCCAGAGCGTGAGCGTCAGAGCGTGAGTGTGAGCGTCAGAGCGTGAGTCTGAGCGTCAGAGCGTGAGCATCATAGCGTGAGCTTCAGAGCGTGAGCGTCCGAGCGTGAGCGTGAGCGTTAGAGCGTGAGCGTCCGAGCGTGAGCGTGAGCGCCAGAGCGTGAGCGTCAGAGCGTGAGTGTGAGCGTCAGAGCGTGAGCATCAGAGCGTGAGCTTCAGAGCATGAGCGTCAGAGTGTGAGCGTCTGAGGGTGTGAGGTTGAGCGGGTGAGGGTAAGCCGCTAACGGCCGACATCTTGTTCTCAAATCCCGCATCGCTGATTGGCCGCTGCCTGACCAATCAGCGACGTGGGATTTCCTGGACAGACAGACAGACAGACAGACAGACAGACAGACAGACAGACAGACCGACAGACAGACAGACAGACAGACAGGATAAGACAATTATATATATTAGATAGCATTGAGTTCTGTATATTGTGTGCATACTTGCATATATATGTACGTGCACAGTTTATGCGTGCATAGACGTATGTGCGCTACTGAGAACGGCTATTCTACATCCCCCTATATGCTCTGACAAGGGTTGAGTTTACTCCCCTTCGAGGATAACTATGATGAATGACCAATAGATTTGAATGTTCCTTGTTATGCATTTATATCTATTACTGATATAATGTGACCGTATATTATTTTAAATGGGGGGTGTGGTCTACCCCGCTTGGGAGAGAAGTGCTATTATGTCATCTGACACCATAGTTGTTATACTAGCAATGCCTCTCTGACAATAGTCCTGTCATATAGTAAAATCTCTCTGAGGATATTACTAGATATATATTACTTTACGGTTTTATTACAATTAGTGCAGTATGTCATATGCACCTTTTGCATGGTGGCACGGGTGGTGGGGGGTTAAGCCTGGACGGGGGAGAGTACGATTCACTCTTCTTCTCATGATATATACCGACTAGCCCCGTTTGCAGAGGAGGAGCAGCATAACCTGCTGCTCTCTTTTGAGTGCATAGACAACCCACGCCATTACACTTACTTTGACTCCTTCCTTCTCCTATATACAGGGCAGACGCGCTTCGTGCATACGCTGTTTGTCCTCTGTGACGTCGCGGGCAGGGCGCGTTGCCGGGGCGACGACGCACGTCCTCCTTCCCGTCGTTTCCTGCGAGCGCTGGCTGGCCGCGCCACGGGGAGGTGCAACATGACGATTTGCGCGCCGATTCGCTGATTACTAAGACTCATCCATTTAAATAGCACCTGTCTTTTATTGCTCACCACGCCTCCTGACGAAGCTGGAAGGTGAAACGCGCGTCGAGGCTATCGCACGGGCCCCAAGCGCATTTTGCTTCATTTGACAATATGTCACAAGGCAACCTTAATCTCTCATTGTGGATCTGAGTCCCTGACAAGGATACACTAGACATAGGACTAGCTTGCACTTACTCTATGACGGATTTGATATATATTTAGCTGTTACAGCATAAACCAGTAATATACTGATCAGTGCACTCCATGGTCCGGTATAACTACTAGGATACTCTATTAATTGGTAACTTGCTTGGGACCTTGTGTCTCCCCCTTTCTTTCACTATGGTGAACCTTTTTTTTACCATAGTGTTGTTGCAGTGTTTCTCACCCCACTTTTTGCATGATCTCTTTTTGTCTTGTGTATTAATATAATACTAAATAAAATGTATTACTGTTTCATAAAACTGTTCCCCCAGGTTTTTTATTTCCCGTCTGCCTCTAATAAAATGTTATGATAATTTATCACTATATATTAGCTGAGGTATATATAACAGGGAATCCCCCTTTTTTCTTTGGTATTCTCTTTAATTTTCAGCTCTCTCTGAGCTGCTCTGCATTCCCCAACCCACAGACATGAGAGATTCCCACTCTCTTATCTCTATATATTCAGAAACAAAAAACAACATAAAGGATATTCTACAGCATTACTGAGCAGTATAACTCTGAATACAGCTCTGGGGGTGAGATAAAACACTTACTAGAAAACAGCAGCAGCATGGTGAACATTATACACTAATACTTAGCAATGCAGCTGTGAATTCAGCACTTGGGTGAGATGAAACATTTAGTAGAAAGCAGGTACAGCATGAAAAACTTTATACAGCAGTACTGAGCAATATAGTTGTGAAGTCCTGCTTTGGGGGTGAGATAAAACACTTACTAGAAAGCAGCAGCATGGTGAACATTATACAGCAGTACTTAGCAGTGTGGATGTGAATCCAGCACTGGGGTGAGATGATACATTTACTAGAAAACAGGAACCGCATGGACTACATTATACAGCAGTACTGATTCCAGTAACTGGGTATCCAGCTCTGAGATTAGATAAAACATTTACAAGAAAACAGCAGCAGAGAGGAATTATGTAGCAGTACTGAGCAGGGTAGCTATAAATTCAGCTTTGGGTGAGATACAAACACTTACTAGAAAGCAGCAGCATAGTCTCTGTGTTCCTTTCTCTCTCTTTCACCTTTCATAGACGTCGATGCACCGAGTCTATCTTGTTTTTGACCATGATGGATTTTAGCTGTATGATGAATTCATATATGGAGGAGGGTAAAATGTGTCTCACAAGTGGAGGAAAAAAAAGCAAGATTCTCTGATATGATATATTAGAAAAGGCAAACTCTGACCTTGGATAATTTTTAGTTCTGCATGGGTTTTCTATTTAAAGAAACACTCCCATCAAAGTTGTAACCTTAATATATTGCAGTCATCATATTATACATCTCTGTGTATCATTTTGGCTTTCGACACAATTAATTCTTCTCTTTTCCATTAGGTCTATTACATCACATGATTAAAAACTGACTAGCTGAATCCTTCTCAGCTCAATGTAGAAACAGGAGGTCAGTTTTCTCTGCACAAGTTATGATTCATTGCAAAAGTCTATGGCAAAGGGGAAGAGGGAGCAGCTGGATCATTAGTTGAAAATAGAATTAGTTCTTACCAGGAATTCGGTTTTTAGAAGCCTTCCACGACAGCATTGGAGGATGTTGTCCACACCCTATTGGGGGACAGAAACATAGAGAGTTTAAAAGCCCCTCCCCACCGTCAATCCCCAGTGTTTACCACGATCACCTGGAAAAATGGTTACCTGACAGTTATATGGAATCCATAGGGAGGGAAATTCGTGCTGTCGTGGAAGGCTTCTAGAAACCGAATTACCGGTAAGGACTAATTCTATTTTCTCAATACCCCTTCCACGACAGCATTGGAGGAATACCAACGATATTTTATTAGGGAGGGACAATAGCTTGTAGGACTTTCCTACCAAAGGCTAAATCCCTAATGGACGATAAGTCTAATCTATAATGTTTAGAAAATGTATGAAGGGAAGACCATGTAGCTGCCCTGCTAATCTGCTCAGTAGAAGCGCCCCGCTCTTTCGACCCATGAAGTTGATGTGGATCTGGTAGAATGAGCCTTTAAGGCAATCGGTGGATTCATTTGTTGATTGCTATAAGCTTCCCCAATTGCCTTTTTGATCCAGTTTGCTATAGTGGATTTAGCCGCCTTCCTTCCTCTGTTCTGCCCTGAGTGCTGTATAAATAGGTTCCCATCCAATCTCCAAGACTCAGTTTGTTGAAGATAATAAAGGACAGCTCTGCGGACATCTAGGAGGTGGAACTCTGCTTACTTTGAATTGGAAGGTTTCTGGCAGAAGGAGGGAAGGATGATTTCCTGGGAACGATGGAAATCCGTAACTACCTTTGGGAGAAAGGAAGGGTCCAGGCGAAGCGTAATTCTATCTTCGGTCACATTCATGTAAGGTTCTCTGATGGAAAGGGCCTGTAGTTCTCCTACTCTCCGTGCTGAAGTGATGGCTACTAAGAAAGCAGTCTTATGAGAGAGAGTCTGTATTGAACTAGAGGATAGAGGCTCAAAGGGAGAGAGGGTTAAATCCTTGAGTACCACATTTAGATCCCAGGATGGGACCTGAGACTGAATTCTTGGGTGAAGTCTGAGTGCCGAAGTCATGAATCTCTTGATCCATCTGTGAGAGGCCAGATCTTGGTCGAATATGGAACTTAGGGCTGAAATCTGCACCTTAAGAGTGCTGGGTTTGAGACCTGACTCCAATCCCCTCTGTAGAAAATCAAGGATCCGAGCAATGTTGGGATGTGAGGAATCAGGAATATCCGGGGCGTACCATGATAGGAATTTTTTCCATATTTTGCCGTATATCGCATTGGTTACTGGCTTCCTACTCTGTTGAAGGGTTTTTATAACTTCTTCCGAGAGACCTTTGGATCTTAAGATCTCGGCTTCAGTAACCAGGCTGCCAGGTTTAGCCACTGAGGATTGGGATGGAACAGGGGACCTTGAGAGAGAAGGTTGTTGACCTGTGGTAGTATCACCGGACCCTCTAGGCAAAGTTCTGTGATGGTCCCGAACCAAGGCCTTTTGGGCCACAGAGGGGCCACTAGAATTGTTGCCACTCTCTCTAACCTGACTTTCTGGATGGTTCTTGCTATCAGCGGTATTGGAGGAAACTCATAGACAAGCATGAAATGCCAGGGATGGGCTAGTGCGTCCAAATTCATGGCATTGTCTCGTCTGTCCAATGAAAAGAAGAGGGGAAGTTTTGCTTTTAACCGACTGGCAAAGAGATCTACCTCGGGGAGACCCCATTTTGCTACCAGCGACTGGAATATCTGAGGATTCAGGCTGCATTCTCCTGGCTGGATATCCTTCCTGCTTAGAAAGTCTGCTTGAACGTTGTTTGAGCCTTTCAGGTGGATTGCTGAAAGTGATAGGAGATGTTGTTCTGCCCAAAAAAATATTCGGCCTGCAATCTGATTTAGGCTGTGTACCTTTGTACCTCCTTGATGATGAAGGAAGGCAACTGTAGTCACGTTGTCCGAGAGAATCTTGATGTGAGAACCCTGGATTAGGTTGAGTGCCACTCTGAGCATTTTTTCTACTGCCATTAGCTCACTGAAGTTGGAAGATCTGGCATTGATCTCGGGACTCCATCTGCCTTGAAGGGGAATCTGGGTCACCATAGCTCCCAAGCCTCGTAAACTGGCATCGGTAGTCACTGTAATTAGAGGCTCCTGGGTCCAAGAAATCCCCCTCTGAAGATTTTGGGAGCTTAGCCACCAAGAAAGAGAAGCTTTTATCCGACCGGGGGTCCTGAACCGTTTGTTTAGTGAGTCCCTTTGTCTGTTCCAGAATCTTAGGATATGATCCTGGAGCGGCCTTGAGTGGGCCTGGGCCCACGACACCGACTGGATACAGGCTGTCATAGACCCCAATACAGACATTGTCGCTCTCAACGTTGGATTCTCTTGGTGTCTAAAGATTGAGATTTTGGATCTAAGAGCTGTCTGATGCTCCAATGGTAGAAAGGACATCTGTTTGTTGGAGTCCAGCAAGACCCAAAGGAATTTCCTCCTTGATAAGGGAGGAGTTTCGACTTTTTTTAGGTTTGGAACCCAACCTAATGACCGGAGGGTTTTTAAGGTTATAGAGACGTGAAGATTGAGAGTCACCACTGAAGGAGCGACAATCAACATGTCGTCCAAGTATGGAATTATGCAGACACCCTGTTTCTGGATGAGTGCAATGACTTCTGCCATAATCTTCGTAAACACCCGGGGTGCTGAAGAGATGCCGAAGGGCAGTACATTGTACTGATAGTGAACTTTTATATTGTCCCTGAGGCCTGCAAACCACAGGAACTTCCTGTGGGACGGATGAATCGGCACATGGTAGTACGCATCTTTTAAATCTATGGTCTCCATGACGAAGTCTTTCCCTATTAGGGGAATAGTTGATTTTATAGACTCCATCTTGAATCGTCTGTATTTGATGTGATGGTTTAGGGACTTCAGGCTGATTATGATGCGTGGGGTCTCTGATGGTTTCCGTATTAGGAATATTTTTGAGTAGTGACCAATCCCCTCCCGGCCAGGGGGGACCAGAGACACCACTCCCGAATTCAGAAGGTTTTTTAGGGCGACCAATAGGAGTTCCTGAGCCCCCTGAGAAGGAAGGGACGTGACCCTCAGGATCTGAGGGGGGCGACTCTCGAATTCCAAAAGAAGACCCTCCTCGATGGTATTGAAGATCCACTGGCAGGAAGATATTGCCCGCCACTGGGGAAAGAAACTCGAGAGACTCCCCCCTACACGGACCAAGTCATTGCCTGTCCTGCTGCTGGTGTTGTTGCTGGGGTACAAGGATGTTGCGGCCATTGCTGCCTTTAGGATAGCTCCAGCGCCCAGATTGTCCCTTTCCTCTATACTGTGAGGGGTGACTTTGGGAACTCCGAAAGGAACGTTTCTTAGCCTGTTTCTGTTCGGGAAGGGTTTTCTTCCTGTCCGAGGCCTTTTCCAGGATTTCATCCAGGGCTGGGCCTAATACATATTTTCCTTGGAATGGAATGGAACAGAGCTTAACTTTAGAGGTGACGTCCCCACTCCATGTTTTGAGCCATAGTGCACTGCAAGCAGTATTGGACAGGACAGCTGCTCTGGCCGCAATCCGGACTGACTCAGCGGAGGCGTCAGCTAAGAAACCTGTGGCTTTTTGAAGGAGAGGGATGGAGTCAAGCAGGTCTGCCCTGGACGTGCCCTGAGACAGATGTTCCTCCAGTTGGGTCAGCCATTTGAAGAGGGATCTGGCCACACAAGTCGAGGAAATATTGACTTTGAGAGAGGCAGAGGAGGTTTCCCATGAATTTTTAAGGATACTTTCCATTTTGCGGTCCAATGGATCCTTTAATTGGGACGAGTCCTCAAAGGGAAGTGGGGTTTTCCTCACTACCCTTGCCACCTGGATGTCCACCTTAGGGATTTCCCACTCAAATCTTTCAACCTCTAGCGGAAATCTATGTTTTAATTCCGAAGGGGTGGTGAGACGATTTTCCGGGGACTCCCATTCCTGTTGGATGAGATCTCTAATTACCTTATAGACTGGAAAACCAGTCTGCTTTTTTGATTTAAGGCCCCTAAACATTTCGTCCTGAACAGAACAGGGAACCTCCACTTCCTCCAGCCCCATAGTGCCTCTAACTGCGTCCAGTAGTTCCTCTAAGTTGTCCGAGGAAAAATAATTTCTACCGGTTTCTACTTTTTTGGCAGGCCCTACGGATGCCAATTCCTCAAAATCATCAGAGGCTGACCTACTAGCGTCCATAGAGACCACATCTGAATCTAATTCTTGAATTTTTCTCTTCTTATGGGGAGAGGGATTGGAGGAGGAATAGACAGGCAGGGCAGCAAATGAAGCTTGGACCTCCTGTCTAACAACCTGGACCTCCTGTTTAACGAGTGATCTGAGCTCCTCGATCAGTGAGGGGTTTTCTTCTCTAATTATTTTATCCGTACAGGGCTGACACAACTTCTTCTTATAGGATGAGGACAGTTTTTTTGTACAGATGCCACATCTACGGGGCTGGTCTTTATCCTTCTTAGAAGCGGGGGCCTTGTCTTCCTAAGAAAGGGGAAGAGAAGGGAACCCATGTAACTAGAACCAGGGGAGATCTAGTGTCATCTAAAAAAGGAGGCTGAGATAACCCCATAGTGACCACCCAGGTACTACTCACTGTAGCCGAGGGCATGCTGGGCTCTGCTGATGCAGGGATACTGGACCTGTCACCTTCCATGGTGGGAATAGCCTTACCTTTTGGTGTCTTCAGGCGGGTTTTAAATAAAAAAACGTGCCTCCCAGCAAGGGACCTCAGTCCCCTCCCCTTTCCGGTCACTTAAGGGCCAATCCAGGGTTTGTATGGGCCTTGACGGTCCTGGATCAAACATTCAGCATCCCACGTGGAACGCCCAGACCGGAGCGATGGGACCCGCAGTGACGTCACCCGGCTCGCGCGCGCATGCCCAAACTGCCTGTCGGCTCCCGAGCGCCCCACCACACATCTAAGTGTGGAACACTCATGTCGGAAGCGGCAGGGCCTGCGGCGACGCCACTTCCGGTGCGCGCGGCGACGTCACTTCCAGCGCGCAGCAACGCCACTTCCGATGCGCGCGAGGATGCCCCCTGCGCGCGGCGACGTCCGCGCTCCCTGGGCCGCCAGGAAAGAGGAGATGCCGGAGAGCAGGAGCGGCCTCCGGCATGAACGATCCCCCGGCTTGCTTTACCCTCTGTGGGGCGCAGGAAGCCAGGATGGTCCCAAAAGGGAGCAGGATGAAGGGAGGAGGGAGCACCCCGACCGACCACTGCCCGGCAAATACAGGTAGAAATACAGCGCTGCCCTGCCGGCCCGACAGCACTGCAGGATCTCTCCATGCCCCAAGGAGGACAGGAAAACACTGGGGATTGACCGTGGGGAGGGGCTTTTAAACTCTCTATGTTCCTGTCCCCCAGTAGGGCGTGGACAACATCCTCCAATGCTGTCGTGGAAGGCGTATTGAGGAAAGGGGGATGATAAATGCAGGGACAAGAGACTTCCTGTTTCCACATAGAGCAGAGAAAAGAGAAGAATTATCTGGATAGAAGGGCAAAACGAGCAATTGTAAGTACACAGTGCTATATAATGTGATGATTGCAATATATTAAGAGGATAAAAACTTTGATGGGAAGAGTGCTTCTTTAAAGGGAACATGTAAACTTGGGATTGTTGTGCAATCCATGAGCATCATATTTTAGAGCAGGAGGAGCTGAATATATGAATGTATAAATTTATGAAGAAAGATTCAGTCTAACTTTTACTTTATTCAATGAAATCCCTGCTCATTCTAGGCTTATATGTGAAGAAGGTGGTCCTAACGAGTGATTGACAGCCCTCCTGTATCAGAGTGCACCCATAGTTAGCTGCCACTGCTCACATGACTCCAGAGCCCAGAATGAGCAGAGATTGAAATAAATATAATGCAGGTTAGGCCTCAGCCCCACTATCAGTATTTGGTCATGTGACAAAGTCACTGACAGAGTGATGGAGGGGAGATATGTTTCACTGAGGCTATTAGCTTCAGTGATGTGAAACCGGGAAGTCTTCTACAGCATGTTATGTGCTGAGAGGGTTAAGCTGCCATTTTAAAAGGTTTTTTTTTGTGAATGGCCATAGTGCGGGTGGGAGACCATTCACCATATCTCCACCCCAGGGTGTGGTCTGAGCTATAAATAGTCAGCCTTTTGACTATTTGACAGGTATTGTTCAGTAGGTTTGGAGAGTGGAACTCCAGACACGTTTGTGTTGAGCTGACCTGAACCATGTGGAGTTGCTAAACTCTGAGCAGATGGATCCTTGCTACCACAAGGACTGTGCTTTGTGCTACCAGTTTGTTTCGTTTTTCCTGTTTTTGCCCAGAGGGCTGTGTTTTCTTTTATGGACTCAATGTTGGTTTATGCTGCACTTTAATAAACCAACAAGAAATTTAACGGGGTTGTCCAGTACTTTATATTTCACCCCCCAATGTATCCCCCCGGGGCCCCTAAGGATTTTTGTAATTAGCTTACGTTGCAGTTACTGTCTGTGAGCGGCGCTATCACTGGCCGCTCACAGGCATCACGTGACCCCCGGCTGCAGACGGCGCTGACATCCGCTGTTGTCACGACAAGTGCTGGCAGCAACCGGGGGTCTTTGTCTTCCGTGTTCCAGGTGGCTGCTGGGCTGTGGGCGGGGTTACCCCCCCGCGTCACATCCACCGCATGCTCTGCCTCTCCCCATTCATTGGGAAAGCGCGCGGTGGATGCTGGGTTGTGGGCGGGGTTACCCCCCGCATCACACCCATCATCCACCGCATGCTCTGCCTCTCCCCATTCATTGTGAAAGCGCGCGGTGGATGCTGGGTGTGATGCGGGGGGTAACCCTGCCCACAACCCAGCAGCCACCGCGGGGACCCCAGCGCTGAGTCACGCCTCACTTGTCGTGACGTCAGCGCGGGGTCCACGTGATGCCTGTGAGCGGCCAAGGATAGCGCCCCTCACAGGCAGAAACAGCAACGTAAGCTAATTACTAAAATCCTTAGGGGCCCCGGGGGGATACATTGGGGGGGGTAATCTAAAGTACTGGACAACTTCTTTAAAGAGACAGTGTACCTGTGTCTACCTCCGTGTGCAGCTGAGTGAGTGATCTGCCACAGTCAGTATTTGGTCAGTATTCGGTCAGTATTTTTTCTCAGGAGTGGGAGCCAAAACCAGGAGTGGGTGATAAATGCAGAATTGGTGACTTGTTTCTATTCTACCTTTTCTCTGATTGTTCCTCACCTGGTTTTGGCTCCTGAGAAAAAATACTGACCAAATACTGACCGAATACTGATAGTGGGGCCGTGGCCTTATACTGAATCTTTTCCCACAAATCTATAGATCAACCTTTTCCTCTCCTTCTCCTCTACAACCTGCTGCTGGCAGATGAGGTTACACCTTCAATGTGACTGGTTTCCTTTGAAAAAAAAAATGCTTTTTTATTGACAGCAAGCATAGAAGTTGTGCAGAGTTAAAACAAAAAGCTGATTAGAAAATTGCAGAAATTTTAATTAATCAGTAATGTACTCATAGAAATAGTCTGAAAAGCCATAAAAGTTATCAGACATTTTAATTGGCAGAAACACGAGTTGAAAGATATCCACCATTGGCTAGACTGAGGCCGCTAAGCACTTGCTTTGTGTGACCGCCGACAATGAGGTGGACGTTCTGAGGAATCAAAACAAAAACTGGGGGCGCCATAACAAGTATGCAACAGCAGGGAGAGCCATAACAGATGTGTAACAGCAGGGGGCGCCATAACAGATGTGTAACAGCAGGGGACGTATTAAGAAGTATGTAACAGCAGGGGGTGTCATAACAAGTATGTAACAGCAGGGGGTGTCATAACAAGTATGTAACAGCAGGTGGCGCCATAACAAGTGTGCAACAGCAGTGGGCGCAATAACAAATGTGTAACAGCAGGGGGCGCATTAGGAAGTATGTAACAGCCTGTTGTGCCATAACAAGTATGTAACAGCAGGTGGCGCCATAACAAGTATGTAACAGCAGGGGGTGTCATAACAAGTATTTAACAGCAGGTGGCGCCATAACAAGTATGTAACAGCAGGGGGCTCAATTACAAGTATGTAACAGCAGAGGGCGACATAACAAGTATGTTACAGCAGAGAGCGACATAACAAGTATGGAACAGCAGTGGGTGCCATAACAAATGTGTAACAGCAGGGGGCGCATTAGGAAGTATGTAACAGCAGGTTGCGCAATAACAAGTATGTCACAGCAGGTGGCGCCATAATAAGAATGTAACACCAGGGGGCGCCATTACAAGTATGTAACAACAGGGGGATCCATAACAAGTATGTAACAGCAGGGGCACCATAATAATTATGTAACAGCAGAATGCGCCATAGCAAGTATATAACACCCAGGGGCGCCATAACACGTATGTAACACCATGGTGTACCATAACAAGTATGTAAATGCAGGGGGCGCTGTAACAAATATAAAACACCAGGGGGCAGTATAACAAATATGTAACAGCAGGAGGTGCCATAACAAGTGTGTAACATCCAGGGGGAGCCCTAAAAAGTATGTAACAGCAGGGGGCGCCATAACAAGTATGTTACTCAAAATCCCACAATGTCGGTCCGCTATCTCATCCTTCTTTGCTAGATTTCTAAAACTTAACATGGATAAAACGGAATTCATCATCTTTCCACCATGTCACTTCACCCCCCCCCCCTAACTAACCTATCAAAATCAATGGCTGCTCACTCTTCCCAGTCCCACAAGCTCGCTGCCTCGGGGTAACCCTGGATTTTGATCTCTCCTTTAAACCTCATATCCGAGCCCTTTCCACTTCCTGCCGACTCCAACTCAAAACTATTTCCCGCATCCGCGCATTCCTCAACCATGAATCTGCAAAAACACTAGTGCACGCCCTCATCATCTCCCGCCTCGACTACTGCAACCTCCTGCTCTGTGGCCTCCCTTCCAACACTCTCGCACCCCTCCAATCTATCATAAACTCTGCTGCTCGACTAATCCACCTGTCCCCCCACTATTCCCCGGCCTCTCCTCTCTGTAAATCCCTTCACTGGCTCCCCATTGCTCAGAGACTCCAGTTCAAAACCCTAACCATGACATACAAAGCCATCCACAACCTGTCTCCTCCATATATCTGTGACCTAGTCTCCCGGTACATACCTGCACGCAACCTCTGATCCTCACAAGATCTCCTGCTCTACTCCCCTCTTATCTCCTCCTCCCACAATCGCATACAAGACTTCTCCCGTGCTTCCCCCCTACTCTGGAACTCTCTACCCCAACACATCAGACTCTCGTCGACCGTGGAAACCTTCAAAAGGAACCTGAAGACCCACCTCTTCCGACAAGCCTACAACCTGCAGTAACCCTCGCTCCACCACACCGCTGCACGACCAGCTCTACCCTCACCTACTGTATCCCCCACCCATACCTTGTAGACTGAGGGTCCTCGCTCCTCCTGTACCAGTCGGTGACTTGTATTGTTCAAAATTATTGTGCTTGTTTTTGCTATGCATACCCCTTTTTCACATGTAAAGTGCCATGGAATAAATGGCGCTATAATAATAATGTTACAGCAGGGGGGCGCAATAACAAGTATGTACAGTTATATGAAAAAGTTTGGGCACCCCTATTAATCTTAAGCTTAATGTTTTATAAAAATTGGTGTTTTTGCAACAGCTATTTCAGTTTGATATATGTAATAACTGTTGGACACAGTAATGTTTCTGCCTTGCAATGAGGTTTATTGTACTAACATAAAATGTGCAATCTGCATTCAAACAAAATTTGACAGGTGCATAAGTATGGGCACCCTTATCATTTTCTTGTTTTAAATACTCCTACCTACTTTTTACTGACTTACTAAAGCACTTTTTTTGGTTTTGTAACCTCATTGAGCTTTGAAGTTCATAGCCAGGTGTATGCAATCATGAGAAAAGCTACTTAAAGTGGCCACTTGTAAGTTGTTCTCCTGTTTGAAACTCCGCTGAAGAGTGGCATCATGGGCTCCTCAAAACAACTGTCAAATGATCTGAAAGCAAAGATTATTCAACATAGTTGTTCAGGGGAAGGATACAAAAAGCTGTCTCAGAGATTTAACCTGTCAGTTTCCACTGTGAGGAACATAGTAAGGAAATGGAAGAACACAGGGACAGTTCTTGTTAAGGCCAGAAGTGGCAGGCCAAGAAAAACATCAGAAAGGCAGAGAAGAAGAATGGTGAGATCAGTCAAGGACCATCCTCAGACCACCTCCAGAGAGCTGCAGCATCAACTTGCTGCAGATGGTGTCACTGTGCATCGGTCAACTATACAACGCACTTTGCACAAGTAGAAGCTGTATGGGAGAGTGATGCGAAAGAAGCCGTTTCTGCAAGCACGCCACAAACAGAGTCGGCTGAGGTATGCAAAAGCACATTTGGAGAAGCCAATTTCTTTTTGGAAGAAGGTCCTGTGGACTGATGAAACCAAGATTGAGTTGTTTGGTCATACAAAAAGGTGTTATGCATGGCGGCAAAAAAACACAGCATTCCAAGAAAAACACTTGCTACCCACAGTAAAATTTGGTGGAGGTTCCATCATGCTTTGGGGCTGTGTGGCCAATGCCGGCACTGGGAATCTTGTTAAAGTTGAGGGACGCATGGATTCCACTCAGTATCAGCAGATTCTTGACAATAATGTTCAAGAATCAATGATAAAGTTGAAGTTACACAGGGGATGGATCTTTCAGCAAGACAATGATTCAAAACACCGCTCCAAATCTACTCAGGCATTCATGCAGAGGAACAATTACAATGTTCTGGAATGGCCATCCCAGTCCCCAGACCTGAATATCATTGAACATCTGTGGGATCATTTGAAGAGGGCTGCCCATGCTCGGAGACCATCAAACTTAACTGAACTGGAATTGTTTTGTAAAGAGGAATGGTCAAAAATACCTTCATCCAGGATCCAGGAGCTCATTAAAAGCTACAGGAAGCCACTAGAGGCAAAAGGAGGATCTACTAAATATTAATGTCACTTTTCTGGTGAGGTGCCCATACTTATGCATCGGTCAAATTTTGTTTGAATGCAGATTGCACATTTTCTGTTAGTACAATAAACCTCATTTCAAGGCAGAAACATTACTGTGTCCAACAGTTATTACATATATCAAACTGAAATAGCTGTTGCAAAAACACCAATTTTTATAAAACATTAAGCTTAAGATTAATAGGGGTGCCCAAACTTTTTCATATAACTGTAATAGCAGAGGACGCCATAACAAGTATGTAACAGCAGACGGAGCCAAAATCAAGTAAATAACAGCAAGGGAACCCATAACAAGTGTAGAACAGGAAAGGGCGCCATAACAAATATGTAACAGCAGGGGGAGATATAACAGGTATGTAACAGCAGGGGGAGCCATAGCAAGTATGTAACAGCAGGGGGAGCCATAATAATTATGTAACAGCAGTGGGCACTATAGCAAGTATGTAACAGCAGAGAGTGCCATAACAAGTATGTAACAGCTAGGGGCGCCATAGAAAGTATTAAACACCAAGGGGTGCTATAACAGGTATGTAACAGCAGGGGGAGCCATAAGAAGTGTGTAACACCAGGGGGTGCCATAACAAGTATGTAAATGCAGGGGGCGCCATAGCAAATATAAAACGCCAGGGGGCAGAATAACAAATATGTAACAGCAAGTGGCACAGTAATAAGTACACAGCAAGTATGGAATAGCAGTGGTAGCCATAACCAGTATGTTATAGTAGGGGGCGAAATAACACGTATGCAACAGCAGGGGATGACATAACAAGTATATAACACCAGGGACGCCATAACAAGTAAGTAACAGCAGGGGGAGCCATAACAAGTGTGTAACACCAGGGGGTGCCATAACAAGTATGTAAATGCAGGGGGCGCCATAATAAATATAAAACGCCAGAGGGCGCCATAACAATTATGTTACATACAGGGGGCACCATAATAGGTAGGTAACAGCAGAGGGCGCCATAACAAGTATGTAATAGCAGGGGTGCCATAACAAGTATATAACAGCAGGGGTCGCCATAACAAGTATGTAACAGCAAGGGGCGCGATAACAAGTATGTAACAGCAAGGGGCGCGATAACAAGTATGTAAATGCAGGGGGCGCCATAACAAGTACGTAACATCCAGGGGGCCCAACAACAAGTACACTGCTCCAAAAAATAAAGGGAACACTGAAATAACACATCCTAGATCTGAATGAATGAAATATTCTCATTGAATACTTTGTTCTGTATAAAGTTGAATGTGCTGACAACAAAATCACACAAAAATCATCAATGGAAATCACATTTATTAACCAATGGAGGCCTGTATTTGGAGTCACCCCCAAAATTAAAGTGGAAAAACACACTACAGGCTGATCCAACTTTGATGTAATGTCCTTAAAACAAGTCAAAATGAGGCTGAGTATTGTGTGTGGCCTCCACGTGCCTGTATGACCTCCCTACAACGCCTGGGCATGCTCCTGATGAGGCTCAGTATTGTGTGTGGCCTCCACGTGCCTGTATGACCTCCCTACAACGCCTGGGCATGCTCCTGATGAGGCTGAGTATTGTGTGTGGCCTCCACGTGCCTGTATGACCTCCCTACAACGCCTGGGCATGCTCCTGATGAGGCTGAGTATTGTGTGTGGCCTCCACGTGCCTGTATGACCTCCCTACAATGCCTCGGCATGCTCCTGATGAGGCTGAGTATTGTGTGTGGCCTCCACGTGCCTGTATGACCTCCCTACAACGCCTGGGCATGCTCCTGATGAGGCTCAGTATTGTGTGTGGCCTCCACGTGCCTGTATGACCTCCCTACAACGCCTGGGCATGCTCCTGATGAGGCTGAGTATTGTGTGTGGCCTCCACGTGCCTGTATGACCTCCCTACAACGCCTGGGCATGCTCCTGATGAGGCTCAGTATTGTGTGTGGCCTCCACGTGCCTGTATGACCTCCCTACAACGCCTGGGCATGCTCCTGATGAGGCTGAGTATTGTGTGTGGCCTCCACGTGCCTGTATGACCTCCCTACAACGCCTGGGCATGCTCCTGATGAGGCTGAGTATTGTGTGTGGCCTCCACGTGCCTGTATGACCTCCCTACAACGCCTGGGCATGCTCCTGATGAGGCTGAGTATTGTGTGTGGCCTCCACGTGCCTGTATGACCTCCCTACACGCCTGGGCATGCTCCTGATGAGGCTGAGTATTGTGTGTGGCCTCCACGTGCCTGTATGACCTCCCTACAACGCCTGGGCATGCTCCTGATGAGGCTCAGTATTGTGTGTGGCCTCCACGTGCCTGTATGACCTCCCTACAACGCCTGGGCATGCTCCTGATGAGGTTGAGTATTGTGTGTGGCCTCCACGTGCCTGTATGACCTCCCTACAACACCTGGGCATGCTCCTGATGAGGCTGAGTATTGTGTGTGGCCTCCACGTGCCTGTATGACCTCCCTACAACGCCTCGGCATGCTCCTGATGAGGCTGAGTATTGTGTGTGGCCTCCACGTGCCTGTATGACCTCCCTACAACGCATGGGCATGCTCCTGATGAGGCTGAGTATTGTGTGTGGCCTCCACGTGCCTGTATGACCTCCCTACAATGCCTCGGCATGCTCCTGATGAGGCTGAGTATTGTGTGTGGCCTCCACGTGCCTGTATGACCTCCCTACAACGCCTGGGCATGCTCCTGATGAGTCTCATTATTGTGTGTGGCCTGCTCGTGCCTGTATGACCTCCCTACAACGCCTGGGCATGCTCCTGATGAGGCTGAGTATTGTGTGTGGCCTCCACGTGCCTGTATGACCTCCCTACAACGCCTGGGCATGCTCCTGATGAGGCTCAGTATTGTGTGTGGCCTCCACGTGCCTGTATGACCTCCCTACAACGCCTGGGCATGCTCCTGATGAGGCTGAGTATTGTGTGTGGCCTCCACGTGCCTGTATGACCTCCCTACAACGCCTGGGCATGCTCCTGATGAGGCTCAGTATTGTGTGTGGCCTCCACGTGCCTGTATGACCTCCCTACAACGCCTGGGCATGCTCCTGATGAGGTTGAGTATTGTGTGTGGCCTCCACATGCCTGTATGACCTCCCTACAACGCCTGGGCATGCTCCTGATGAGGCTGAGTATTGTGTGTGGCCTCCACGTGCCTGTATGACCTCCCTACAACGCCTGGGCATGCTCCTGATGAGGCTGAGTATTGTGTGTGGCCTCCACGTGCCTGTATGACCTCCCTACAACGCCTGGGCATGCTCCTGATGAGGCTGAGTATTGTGTGTGGCCTCCACGTGCCTGTATGACCTCCCTACAACGCCTGGGCATGCTCCTGATGAGGCTGAGTATTGTGTGTGGCCTCCACGTGCCTGTATGACCTCCCTACAACGCCTGGGCATGCTCCTGATGAGGCTGAGTATTGTGTGTGGCCTCCACGTGCCTGTATGACCTCCCTACAACGCCTGGGCATGCTCCTGATGAGTCTCAGTATTGTGTGTGGCCTCCTCGTGCCTGTATGACCTCCCTACAACGCCTGGGCATGCTCCTGATGAGGCTGAGTATTGTGTGTGGCCTCCACGTGCCTGTATGACCTCCCTACAACGCCTGGGCATGCTCCTGATGAGGCTGAGCATTGTGTGTGGCCTCCACGTGCCTGTATGACCTCCCTACAACGCCTGGGCATGCTCCTGATGAGGCTGAGTATTGTGTGTGGCCTCCACGTGCCTGTATGACCTCCCTACAACACCTGGGCATGCTCCTGATGAGGCTCAGTATTGTGTGTGGCCTCCACGTGCCTGTATGACCTCCCTACAACGCCTGGGCATGCTCCTGATGAAGCTGAGTATTGTGTGTGGCCTCCACGTGCCTGTATGACCTCCCTACAACGCCTGGGCATGCTCCTGATGAGGTTGCGGATGGTCTCCTGTGGGATCTCCTCCCAGACCTGGACTAAAGCATCCGCCAACTCCTGGACAGTCTGTGGTGCAACGTGACGTTGGTGGATGGAGTGAGACATGATGTCCAAGATGTGCTCAATCGGATTCAGGTCTAGGGAACGGGAGGGCCAGTCCATAGCTTCAATGCCTTCATCTTGCAGGAACTGCTGACACACTCCAGCCACATGAGGTCTGGCATTATCCTGCATTAGGAGGAACCCAGGGCCAACCGCACCAGCATATGGTCTCACAAGGGGTCTGAGGATCTCATCTCAGTACCTAATGGCAGTCAGGCTACCTCTGGCGAGCACATGGAGGGCTGTGCGGCCCTCCAAAGAAATGCCACCCCACACCATTACTGACCCACTGCCAAACCGGTCATGCTGAAGGATGTTGCAGGCAGCAGATCGCTCTCCACGGCGTCTCCAGACTCTGTCACGTCTGTCACATGTGCTCAGTGTGAACCTGCTTTCATCTCTGAAGAGCACAGGGCCCAGTGGCGACTTTGCCAATCCTGGTGTTCTGTGGCAAATGCCAAGCGTCCGGCACGGTGTTGGGCTGTGAGCACAACCCCCATCTGTGGACGTCGGGCCATCATACCACCCTCATGGAGTCGGTTTCTAACCGTTTGTGCAGACACATGCACATTTGTGGTCTGCTGGAGGTCATTTTGCAGCGCTCTGTCAGTGCTCCTCCTGTTCCTCCTTGCACAAAGGCGAGGTAGCGGTCCTGCTGCTGGGTTGTTGCCCTCCTACGGTTCCCTCCACGTCTCCTGGTGTACTGGCCTGTCTCCTGGTAGCGCCTTCAGCCTCTGGACACTACGGTGACAGACACAGCAAACCTTCTTGCCACAGCTCGCATTGATGTGCCATCCTGGATGAGCTGCACTACCTGAGCAACTTCTGTGGGTTGTAGAGTCCGTCTCATGCTGCCACGAGTGTGAAAGCACAACCAACATTCAAAAGTGACCAAAACATCAGCCAGAAAGCATTGGTACTGAGATGTGGTCTGTGGTCCCCTCCTGCAGAACTGCTCCTTTATTGAGGGTGTCTTGATAATTGCCAATAATTTCCATCTATTATCTATTCCATTTGCACAACAGCATGTGAAATTGATTGACAATCAGTGTTGCTTCCTAAGTGGACAGTTAGATTTCACAGAAGTTTTATGTACTTGGAGTTATATTCTGTTGTTTAAGTGTTCCCTTTATTTTTTTGAGCAGTGTATATAACAGCAAAGGGTGCCATAACAAATATGTAACAGTAGGGGGTGCCATGACAAGTATGTAATAGCAGGTAGCACCCTAAGAAATGTGTAACACCAGGGGCTCTATAACAAGTATGTAACATTGGGGGGCTCGATAAAAAGTACATAATTGAGATATCCGGATGAGGGAGGCTGTTTTGAAAGATTTAATTTAAAAACTTGTTATGTTTGTTTGTTTAATTTATTCTGCCACATTAAAGTAACATCTAGTCGTGGGACAACCCCTTTAAACCCTCAAGAAAAGCCAGAAGTAGTTTATAGGACCTAGCCATAAAGCACTTTGGGAGCTTTGCTCTAAAAAAATGCTTGGAGTTTGAGAGCCAGGACCCTGACAAATGAAAGCTGCTGACAGGTTATCATGTTTTCTGAAACTGGAGGTACTTTCATCAAAAGGGCATTGATGATATAAGGACTGAGCGATGTCTCACTGCTTGGGACCATCTTGCCTGTCAAAAAGTGATATATTGTGGACTATCCGGATGAACCTTTTTGCTTTATCAAACTTAAAGGGGTTCTCCAAGAATGTAATAAAATGACCCCCTTCACATAACTCAAATGGCATGCCAATCCTAGTCACGTGTCAGGACGGGCTGCAGTCTGAAGAATCACAGCTCCCAAGACCTGTGTCTCCACTGACAGAGGAGCTGTATCGTAAGCACACATACCTCGACTGCCTACAAATCATTGTTTCTCCAGCTCTGTCCTCTGTGCGCAGCCAGCCAATGAGATGATTTATTTCTTCTCCTGTCACAGTCCTTTTCTGGCATCTCCGTTTTTTGTGCTTACAGTCTAGCTCCTATCGGTTAAGACACAGGTCTCGGGAGTTGTTTTTCTTCAGATTGAAGCCTGTCCTGACATTTGACTAGGAGTGGCTGCTGTTTGAGTTATGTGAAGGGGGCCATTTTATTACATTCTTGAAGGACCCTTTTAAGTTTGAAAAGGAAACTGAAAGTTCATCTGGATTAATCCAGTGAGCCACAACATCCACATCTTTAATATTGGACTTGTGGGCACCCTTCCGCTCCTCATCTTTAGAGCACAGCTCTGATTAATGACTCCTGCGTAGGTGCATTGTCTTACGAGAGTCTGCGGTAGTCTAAGATCTGCCTCCTCTCTCATCAGACTCTTAGGCCCTGGCTCTGTTTCTCAGCCGCTCTTCTTGCTCAGATTGGTTTCTGTGCACAAGCACAAGCTCCCCATATACATAGGTCTGTCACGTACCGCTGCTATCAATCCACTCCCTGTAGCTACTCCACTGACTGATGTATTCTGAATCCATATGGTCGTAGATCTGCCTTCTTCGGCTTCAAACTCTGGCGGCTTCATCGTCTTTGATCCAGCCATTAATTTACCTCTTTCAGCAAATGGGTGAGTAAGTATCATAAAACTCCTTCCGAATCCACGGTCCTTACCGTAATGTCTTCCAAAGCTGTGGTTTCTGAAATGACTTTTTCATATTCTAAAAGCTCCCATTAAAAAAAAAAAAAAAATCTCACAACGCTTTTGGCTTTTAATGGTGAAGCTAATTGTCACTTTCGGAGCCAAGGCCAGCGAACATCTCACCCATTATAGGAGGATAAAACAAAGGTCTCTGCTTTCAGCATTTATACACAGGAATAAACAGCAACACATTGTACCGAGAATCATCGTCCTCCCGGAGACAGAGATAGCGGTAGCTTGTACTGTCGTCATTACGATAGACAAGATCCGTGTACAGAAATATCTCAAGGACTTCTGATAGATTATTCTTATGAATAACCAATGCCACATGGAGGTTTGAAAGCCATATGTGCATGTCATACATTTCTTTTTTTCGTCAATAGCAGAAACGCTATTTAAAGAATTATTTTCACATAAACAACAATTGCCTGCACTGCAATGAATAAGTGTAATCCCATTGAGATAGGAAAATGTTCTTTCTCAGTATTTTTGTTCCAAGGGGGCAGTGTTATAAATGGCTGATATAGTAAACTTATTTTAACATGCTAAGCTCTGCTGGCCAGTGTGGTAACATCAGCCAGAAACTTTCACTGGCCTTTAAGAGCTGATTTTTTTTTCCTGCCTTCACTGCTGATTTCCAGCCCATGGTCTCCTTGGAGGCATCTGACTTCTCTCTGTTTATGCTTCTGTATATTTCATTATCTCTCATTTTCTGACTTGTCCTTGCTGGGATCCAAACTCAGGACTTGTGGTATGGAAGGCAGCAGCCTTTAAATGTGAGCCACAGGCTGCACTGTTATGTATGAAAGAATTTTCTCTGCCTAAAAATCTCAATTGTTCTTTTTTTTTTTTCAGGCATAATATACCGGCATTGTTAAAGATTAATTACGGCTATTCATTTTTACTCTCTACTCTGTGCTGGGTATGTTTGCAAATTTTTATAGGCTAGTGCATTAAAGGTAAAAAAAAAAAGAAAAAAAGATGCAAAGGAAAAGTTGGAGATTTCTTGTATCTCCCATAAAGTTACTAAACTATAACGCTGCAAAACAAAAAAATTATGATCAACGCCTTTTGCATTTTTTTTTTCAGTGGCCCTTACTATAGAAAATATCAGTATGGTTTGCTTTGTTATACAGTTGAATCAACGTATGCAGACACTGGCCAGATGTAGGGAAATAAAGACATTTTTTTGCCTCCTTCTGGTGAAAAACATAATGTGTGCACCGGAAGCATTGTCCTGTAATTCTCTTCTTGAATATTGTGTCTGAACACACAGTGCGTTACTATTGTAGGATGCAAAGTATCTTTATATTCTATAAATTTGCAAACGTTCAGTATCATCTGTTACTTAGTAGCCAGGTAGAGAGGAGGACGGCTTTGGCTGGGTCTGTCCATGTGGCCGTGCAGGAGTTAACTGCTAATTTAGATACTGATTCTCTTTGTAGATCTGCGTTCAGCTATAGATTATCCCATTAGATGCATTTTCGCAGCATGTGTGCCATTCTACATATGACTCTGGGGATGTCATTAATTGCATTGTGTAAGAGGGAAAAAAAAATAAAAAATCTCCCAGCAACGGGTGAAACTTCCGGTTCATGAGTAGAGAAACAAGCTCCTGCAGGCAGCCGTCTACCGAGAGCGGGACCGGAGGTTGCAGGTTGTACATCTACTCCAGATGCAATTCGTGACTTTCTTTGAAACATAGTAAACCTACAGTTTAGCATTACTGGATCGGTTGCTGGTGCATGCATTGGCCTTTCAGAAAGCGACGTCAGGCCACCGATGGGTTATCATGGCAGCCAGGGGCATGCTGAAGGCCCCTATCACTGCTATCTTGGTACTCCTATGAAGCCCAGCTGAGATTTTCACTATATACAGCAATACTGTGGCATTGTGGTATATAGTATAAATGATCAGGTGATCACTGCTTCTAGTCCCCTAGGGGGAACTCAACAAGCACTGTGCATACAGTATAGGAAGCACTAACAATGCTTCCTCCTATAGATCCAGTGATCATGTGATCACCGGGTGTCAGGAAGAAGCAGGATATTTTGGGTACTGACAGATCCACATGCAACCAGGAGTCTGAATTTGTTCTGTTACTGGGTCTAATAGTACCAGCCTTAGTTACAGGGGAAATAAGCAAGATAAATAATTAATTTTAAGGTTGAAATGTCTTCCAAAAAGGTATTTTATGACTTTATTGGGAACATAATGTGTGAAATACAGTAGCGAACAAAAGTTTTGCATTTTTTTTTTAAAGTTTGATTACTTCTGTCTGGTTGTTGTGATGCCATTTTCCTGGTGATTTTAGTAAATCGGAAGCAAGTGGTTGTCAGCTATAAGGAAGAATATTGTGTCTGACATTGCTTTATCCCTTTATGTGATAGTTTTCAACATTTGCTGGGTCAAATGTTTTGCATATTTTGCCATGGGTAGTCAAATTTTGCCTAAAAATTTTTATTTATTTTTTTTGTGTGTGTGTTTAGGTTAAAACATGGCAAAGACAAAGCCAAATTTGTCACCAGATGTCCGGAAGCTTATTATTATTCTAAGAGTGAAGTCAGGCAAAAGCCAAAAAGAGGCAGCTATGGAATTCACCTGTTCTCAGAGTCAAGTGTCACGTATATTAAAGAAAGAAAAAGAAGGTTCTGGAACAGCCGACAAACCTAGAAGTGGACGACCACGGAAAACTTCATCCAGAGCTGATCACATTATTAAGAAATAGTCAGTATCTGATGTCCATAAAAATGCTGCACAGAATTCACGTGAAATGAATGAAGAATATGGGGTCAAAGTGAATCGCCAAACTGTGGAGCGACGGCTAAGAGCTGAATGTACAAGTTCCAGTCAAGAAGCCATTCATCTCCGCAAAGAACCGGAAGGTCCGACTTGAGTTTGCCAAAGAACAATGGAAAGAGACAGATTGGTCTAAGGCAGGGGTGGGCAATTGATTATCCCAAGGGGCCACATAAGAGACCGTGACCGTTGTAGAGGGCCTAACCAATAGTCTGAAACTAATTCTGCTCAATATTAATATCAATATATTAATTAGAATTATTTTACTATTAATAATTATATTAATATTAATTGTATCACTTAATATTGAGCAGAATTAAGTATGCTGACATCCCCCCTATATACTGTTTGAATCCAAATACTGCCCCTTCTATATATCATATGAGCCTCCCCACAGCCCTTATATCCATAAGAGCCCCACACCCTCCCCATGTCCAGCATGAGAGCCCCATAGCCTTCATATGTCCAGCATGAGAGCCCCATAGCCTTCCCATGTCCAGAATGAGAGCCCCATAGCCTCCCCATGTCCAGCATGAGACTCCCATAGCCTCCCGATGTCCAGCAGGAGACCCCCATATCATCCCCATGTCCAGCATTAGAGCCCCATAGCCTCCCCTTGTCTAGAATGACAGCCCAATAGCCTCCCCATGTCCAGCATGAGAGCCCCATAGCCTCCCCATGTCCAGCATGAGAGCCCCATAGCCTCCCCATGTCCAGCAAGAGACCCCCATAGCCTCCCCATGTCCAGCATGAGAGCCCCATTGCCTCCCCATGTCCAGCATGAGAGCCCCATTGCCTCCCCATGTCCAGCATGAGAGCCCCATTGCCTCCCCATGTCCAGCATAAGAGCCCCATTGCCTCATGTCCAGCATGACAGCCCAATAGCCTCCCCATGTCCAGCATGAGAGCCTCATAGTCTCTCCATGTCTAGCATGAGAGCCCCATAGCCTCCCCATGTCCAGCATGAGAGCACCAAAGCCTCCCCATGTCCAGCATGAGAGTCCCATTGCCTCCCCATGTCCAGCATGAGAGCCCCATTGCCTCCCCATGTCCAGCATGAGAGCCCCATTGCCTCCCCATGTCCAGCATGACAGCCCAATAGCCTCCACATGTCCAGCATGAGAGCCTCATAGTCTCTCCATGTCTAGCACGAGAGCCCCATAGCCTCCCCATGTCCAGCACGAGAGCACCAAAGCCTCCCATGTCCAGCATGAGAGCCCCATAGCCTCCCCATGTCCAGCAAGAGACCCCCATAGCCTCCCCATGTCCAGCATGAGAGCCCCATTTCCTCCCCATGTCAGCAAGAGACCCCCATAGCCTCCCCATGTCCAGCATGAGAGCCCCATTGCCTCTCTTTGTCCAGCATGAGAGCCCCATTGCCTCTCCGTGTCCAGCATGAGAGCCCCATTGCCTCCCCATGTCCAGCATGAGAGCCCCATTGCCTCCCCATGTCCAGCAAGAGAGCATCATAGCCTCCCCATATCCAGCAAGAGACCCCCATAGCCAAATGTCCAGCCAAACATTCCATAGACATGGCAAAAAGAACACCACATACTCACCTTGGTCCCTTTCCCTCGGGGCTCTGCTTCTGCCCTGTCTCCGGTGTGCTGACTCTCCATAGTACACAGCTGACGTGATGAAATGAAGTCATCTCGTCAGCTATTTCACACTCTGGTGGAGGAAGGGGCCAGCGGCCCCTTCTCCACCAATGCAGTCAGCATGGATGGAGACAGTGGAGACAGCGGGCAGGTGTGGGAGGGGCACGGTGCGGCTCGTGGGCCACTGTTTTCCAGCCCCTCGATTATCTCGGTCTGTGGGCCGGACTGGAACAGCCAGAGGGCCAGATGTGGCCCGTGAGTTGCACTTTGCCCAGGTTTGGTCAAAGGTGTTGTTGTTATGTTCTGCTACCAGAGCTAAGGAAAGAGAGGAGATCTGTCCCTACGATAGAACTCAGCTTAATCCCTACGATGTAACAGGGAACCTGATCCTGCGATCAGACCTGCTAAAGTCCTAAGCTAGTCAGTACGGAGACCTATAGATGTGGGGAAGGAATCCCTACAAGTACTAAGGACTGGGAGGAATATGGGACACCTCCTAACAGAAATAGTAGCAGACAGACGAACAAACAAAATATATAGAACATAGAGGTCAGTAGACCAAGCAAACTAACAGAGCAAGACACAGAGCACAGGCTAGCTAGAAAGTAGATATACAATGAAGTCCAGCAAAGCCAGAAGGGCGGAGCAGGACCAAATAGGCCAACAAGGTCATGTGACCAGCAAAGGAAAAAAAACCTAAGAGCAAGGTTCTAACAGTTGTGGTCGGATGAATCCAAGTTCAATCTGTTTTGTAATGTTGACAAGCGCTATATATACACTGCCCAACTGGAAAACGTAATGATGTAAGGTACCAAACACCTACAGTGAAACATGGTGAAGGCAATGTCATGGTTTGGGCAGGCAGGTGGTCACGGCAAGTGACGGCAGAGCCTCCAGGTAGGCTAGCAGGCAGGTAGCAGGTGAGCGCTCCCAGGTGAGTGGGCAAGAGTCTCTGGACGGGCAGGTGGTCACGGCAAGTGACGGCAGAGCCTCCAGGTAGGCTAGCAGACAGGTAGCAGGTGAGCGCTCCCAGGTGAGCAGGCAAGAGTCTCTGGACAGGCAGGTGGTCACGGCAAGTGACGGCAGAGCCTCCAGGTAGGCTAGCAGGCAGGTAGCAGGTGAGCACTCCCAGGTGAGCGGGCAGGCTGGTCCATAGACAGACTGACAGGTGTCGGAAGGCAGACCGTCGGACCGCAGGCTTGCAAGCAGGTAAACGGATATCAGGCAGGTATCAAGCAGGAATCTGGCAGGTGACTGGCAGGTAACTGGTAACGGGACCTGAGGGCTGAAGCAGAGTGAAGGCTTTGCAACAACATTGCTCGGGCACCTCCATTTTGGAGGAGGTGCCTTATACATGGTGAGGTCCTCCGGCCATTGGCCGGGGACTCCTTAGGACGGCGCGTGCGGCCCCTTTAAGAGAGGGGGAGCGCGCGCGCGCGCCCCCTAAGCACAGAGGCCGGGAAGCAGCGCGCTCTGCCAGCAGAGCGGGAGGAGGACGCCGGGCACGGAGTGGAGAGGTGAGGGGAACAGCGTCCCTGCCTAGCAGGAGGCAGGGACGCCGACGCTACAGTACCCCCCCTTTAGGCCCCCCCTTTTTTAGGCCAGACAGAAATTTATCAAGGATGAGAGGGGCATGGATGTTCTCCCGGGGCTCCCACGTTCTCTCCTCAGGACCAAACCCCTTCCAATCTACCAGAAAAAAGGCTTTTCCTCTTACCCTTTTGGTGGCCAGAATGTTCTCTACCTCAAACTCGTTTTCAGCGGAAACCGGAGCAGGAGGCGTACCTGTAGACTTGGAAAAAGAGTTAAGTACCACGGGTTTCAGGAGAGATACATGGAAGGAGTTAGGGATCCGCAAGTTGGCCGGGAGTTTCAATTTATAGGCCACTGGGTTGATTTGTTTGATAACTTCCAGTGGGCCGATGAACCAAGGCCCTAACTTGTATGAAGGAATCTTGAGCCGGACATACTTGGACGAGAGCCAGACTTTATCTCCCGGACGGAATTGTGGAGGATCCAGGCGTTTTTTGTCAGCGTGTCTTTTCATCCGCTCGGACGACTGAAGGAGTGCGGATCGGGTACTCTCCCAAATGGAGGAAAATTTGCTAACAAGAGATTCCGCAGCCGGATTGTCCACCGAGGTGGAGACGGGAAATGGGATCCGAGGATGCTGACCGAAGACTACAAAAAACGGGGATTTGGAGGAAGATTCGCTCTCGTGATTATTGTAAGAGAATTCGGCCCATGGCAGGAGATCCACCCAGTCTGAATGGTGGGCATTAACGAAGTGCCGGAGGTAACTGATCAGGATCTGTTTGATCCGCTCCACTTGACCATTGGACTGTGGGTGGTATGCGGAGGAGAATTCCAGGGTGACGTCTAGCAGCTTGCATGTGGCTCTCCAGAAGCGTGAGGTGAACTGGACCCCACGATCCGACACGATGTGGAGGGGCAGGCCATGGAGACGGAAGATGTGGCGGATAAAGTCTTTAGCCAGCTCGGGTGCAGACGGGAGGCCTGGCAGGGGAATGAAATGAGCCATCTTGGAAAAGCGGTCAGCGACCACCCAAATGACCGTACAACCGGCAGAGACAGGGAGATCTGTTATGAAGTCCATAGCTATATGCTGCCAGGGGGCAGCAGGTACTGGAAGAGGAAGGAGGCGACCGGATGGCAGGTGTCTCGGAACCTTGTTGCGGGCACAGGACACACAGGCAGAAACAAAGTCTATTACGTCCTTGTGCAGGGTAGGCCACCAGTAGTGCCGGGTGATAAGCTGGAGGGTCTTTTTCTGACCGGCGTGGCCAGCAAGCTTAGACGAGTGACCCCAGTGTAGGATCTTCTCCCGATCAGGTACCGTTACGAACGTCTTACCGGGAGGGAGACGATTTAGACTCACGGGGGCCACCTGCATTACTCTGGCGGGATCGATGATGTGTTTAGGTTCCTCCTCAAGATCAGACACCAGGAAGGATCGGGACAAGGCATCAGCTTTGATGTTTTTGTCAGCCGGGCGAAAATGAAGAACAAAATCAAAGCGAGCAAAAAACAAGGACCACCGGGCTTGGCGCGGGTTAAGTCTCTGGGCACTCTGGAGGTAAGCCAAGTTCTTGTGGTCCGTGTAAATTATTACCGGGTGAAGAGCCCCCTCGAGCAGGTAACGCCACTCCTCCAATGCCAGCTTAATGGCCAATAACTCTCGGTCTCCTATAGAATAGTTGCGCTCGGAAGAGGAGAAGAGTTTCGAGAAGAAGCCGCAAGTTACCATTCTCCCGGAAGACGATTTTTGGGTAAGTACCGCTCCGGCTCCAGAGGAGGAGGCGTCAACTTCCAGGAAGAATTGCTTGTTGCTGTCCGGGCGATGCAGCATCGGGGCGGAAGAGAAAGCCTGTTTTAAAGAAAGAAAGGCTTCCTCTGCTTCGGGCGACCATTCTCTGGGATTAGTGCCCTTACGGGTGAGCGCAGAGATAGGGGCAGTCCGGGAAGAGAAGTGCGGTATGAAGAGGCGGT
The DNA here is from genome assembly GCF_046119375.1 of Phyllobates terribilis. Classification (NCBI taxonomy): domain Eukaryota; kingdom Metazoa; phylum Chordata; class Amphibia; order Anura; family Dendrobatidae; genus Phyllobates; species Phyllobates terribilis. Next base: position 178,860,477 of record NW_027362768.1, read on the forward strand.
AGTAGTTGGCGAAGCCCAGGAACCGCTGAATAGCCTTCATCCCCTCTGGTCGAGGCCACTTCTCGATGGCAGAGAGTTTCTCAGGATCCATTTGTAGGCCGGTCTGAGAAATTATGTAGCCCAAAAACGGAAGCGAGGTCTGCTCAAAGAGGCACTTCTCATATTTAGCATAGAGGTGGTTCTGCCTGAGCCTGAGCAGAACCTGACGAACATCCCTCCGGTGTGTGGGGAGATCCGGAGAGAAGACCAAGATGTCGTCCAGGTACACCACTACGCAGGAGTAGAGAAGGTCCCGGAAGATGTCATTGACCAACTCTTGAAAGACGGCAGGAGCGTTACAGAGACCGAAGGGCATTACCAGGTATTCATAGTGGCCGTCCCGGGTGTTGAATGCCGTCTTCCATTCATCCCCCTGACGGATACGGACCAGGTTATACGTCCCACGGAGGTCCAGCTTGGTGAAGATTCTAGCCCCCCTCAGACGGTCAAATAATTCCGGAATGAGCGGAAGGGGGTATTTATTCTTCACCGTGGTCTGGTTAAGGCCTCTATAGTCTATACAGGGACGGAGTGAGCCGTCCTTCTTTTTGACGAAGAAGAAGCCTGCTCCCGCCGGGGAAGTAGATTTCCGGATGAACCCCCGGGCCAGATTCTCCTCAATATATTCTGACATGGATCGGGTCTCAGCAGCGGACAAAGGGTAAATGCGCCCACGGGGAGGAGTAGCGCCGGGCATCAGGTCGATTGGGCATTGGTATGGTCTATGAGGGGGTAATGTCTCTGCCTCCTTTTTATTAAAGACGTCCGCATACGACCAATAAGGAGCCGGAAGACCAGGTAGATTGGCTGGAGTAGGAGAAGGACGAACGGGAACTAAACAAGTCTTATGGTAGTCCTGTCCCCAGCAAAGGACTTCTCCGGTCTGCCAATCAAGCACGGGTGCATGTCTCTGAAGCCAAGGTAGGCCTAGTAAGAGGGCGTGAGAGAGTCCAGGCAGAACATGAAAGAAGATGCTCTCAGAGTGCAGCATTCCCACCTGCAGGGTTATGGATTCGGTGATGAGTTGGATGGGATGTGGTAAGAGGCCCCCATCCACGGCAGCGACAGATAAGGGTACAGCTAGAGGTTTGGTGGGAATGCGGTATTTCTCTACCAGAGACTGAGAAATGAGATTTCCGGCAGCTCCAGAGTCAAGTTGGGCTAGTTCAAAATAACGGTTCTCCCCGCAGATGATAGAGACCGACAGCAACAGAGATGGAGAGGGTTTACTCTTGTCTAGGACGACCTCTCTGAGCGATCCTAGACACAGGCGTTTCCCGACCTCTCCGGGCAGGAACGGATCCGGTGCTCCTTACTGCCACAGTAGAAGCAGCTCCCCTCAGCACGGCGGAACTCTTGACGGGTTTTGACCATCTTGGTCTGGTCGACCTGCATAGGCTCGGGTGAGTGCGCCTGGGGAGTAGCGGGAGAAGTGACAGATTTCTGAAAGGTAGGGGCTAGACGTGGAAACCTCCTCTCACGGGTGACCTCTTTGGCGCGTTCCTGGAACCGGATGTCAATCCGGGTGGCAAGAGTTATTAAGTCGTCGAGAGTGGTAGGTATGTCCCGACCGGCGAGTTCATTTTTAATACGGCCGGACAGACCCTCCCAAAAGACAGACACCAGGGCGTCGTTATCCCAGGCCAGCTCCGAAGCAAGGGTACGGAACCGTATGGCATATTGGCCCACGGTGAGATTTCCTTGATGGAGGCGTAGCAGAGATGATGCGGATGAGGTCTTCCGTCCGGGTTCGTCGAAGACTTTCCGGAAAGCCGTGAGAAAGGCTGGCAGGTTGGACACCAGGGGGTCTCCTCTCTCCCATAGAGGATTTAGCCAAGCCAGTGCCTCCCCCGTGAGATGGGACATGATGAAGGCTACTTTGGCCCGGTCGGAGATAAACTGGTGGGACAGGAGTTCAAAGTGCAGGCTGCACTGGTTTATGAAGCCCCGAGCTTGAGCGGGGTCGCCTCCGAAGCGAGGAGGTGCAGAAAGCCGGGGTCCGGGGCAGGATGCCATGGTATTGGTGGGCAGCGGCGCTGCCGGGCTGCGAGTCATGACACTAGCGGTGGTTGCTGGTGGAGCAGTCAGAGTGTCCAGGCGAGAGTTTACATTCCGCAGATGACTCAGGATGGACTCCTGTTGAGACCTCTGACGGGACAGTTCATGACATAGGTCCGAGAGCGAGGGAGCTTGGGTGCCACCGGGTTCCATGGCCCGAGCAAACTGTAACGGGTCTGGGAGGCGGAACCTCTGAGCAACTATACAAGGGGGCGGTCCTTGTAAGGAAGCGGGTGGCTCCCGGGGAAGACGGGCAGGTAGTCACGGCTAGTGACAGGGGCAGTCTCTGGGTAGAAGGGCAGGTAGTCACGGCAAGTGACAGGGACAGTCTCTGGGTAGAAGGGCAGGTAGTCACAGCAAGTGACAGGGACAGTCTCTGAGTAGAAGGACGGGTACTCACGGCAAGTGACAGGGACAGTCTCTGGGTAGAAGGACAGCAGGCAGGTGGCTGGTGAGCGCTCCCAGGTGAGCGGGCGAGAGTCTTTGGACAGGCAGGTGGTCACGGCAAGTGACGGCAGAGCCTCCAGGTAGGCTAGCAGGCAGGTAGCAGGTGAGCGCTCCCAGGTGAGCGGGCAAGAGTCTCTGGACGGGCAGGTGGTCACGGCAAGTGACGGCAGAGCCTCCAGGTAGGCTAGCAGACAGGTAGCAGGTGAGCGCTCCCAGGTGAGCAGGCAAGAGTCTCTGGACAGGCAGGTGGTCACGGCAAGTGACGGCAGAGCCTCCAGGTAGGCTAGCAGGCAGGTAGCAGGTGAGCGCTCCCAGGTGAGCGGGCAAGAGTCTCTGGACGGGCAGGTGGTCACGGCAAGTGACGGCAGAGCCTCCAGGTAGGCTAGCAGACAGGTAGCAGGTGAGCGCTCCCAGGTGAGCAGGCAAGAGTCTCTGGACAGGCAGGTGGTCACGGCAAGTGACGGCAGAGCCTCCAGGTAGGCTAGCAGGCAGGTAGCAGGTGAGCGCTCCCAGGTGAGCGGGCAAGAGTCTCTGGACGGGCAGGTGGTCACGGCAAGTGACAGCGGAGCCTCCAGGTAGGCTAGCAGACAGGTAGCAGGTGAGCGCTCCCAGGTGAGCAGGCAAGAGTCTCTGGACAGGCAGGTGGTCACGGCAAGTGACGGCAGAGCCTCCAGGTAGGCTAGCAGGCAGGTAGCAGGTGAGCGCTCCCAGGTGAGCGGGCAGGCTGGTCCATAGACAGACTGACAGGTGTCGGAAGGCAGACCGTCGGACCGCAGGCTTGCAAGCAGGTAAACGGATATCAGGCAGGTATCAAGCAGGAATCTGGCAGGTGACTGGCAGGTAACTGTTAACGGGACCTGAGGGCTGACGCAGAGTGAAGGCTTTGCAACAACATTGCTCGGGCACCTCCATTTTGGAGGAGGTGCCTTATATATGGTGAGGTCCTCCGGACATTGGCCGGGGACTCCTTAGGACGGCGCGCGCGGCCCCTGTAAGAGAGGGGGAGCGCGCGCGCGCCCTAAGCACAGAGGCCGGGAAGCAGCGCGCGCTGCCAGCAGAGCGGGAGGAGGACGCCGGGCACGGAGTGGAGAGCTGAGGGGAACAGCGTCCCTGCCTAGCAGGAGGCAGGGACGCCGACGCTACAGAATGCTACCATGTACAAGGATATACTGGAGAATGTAATGTGTTACGGGTCCGGGTGGTGGAACCTCTGTGCTTCGGTGTAAGGAGGGACCAGAGGGGCGTGACTAAGTGCCTACACGTCCCCACCAAGGTCACACGGCGGCTTAGTCAACTCCGTGAACCAGGGAGGAACCGGGCAGGTGGACCAGGTGCCACTCTGGGATCGACATTGTGTGAGAGCAGGTGGCTCCCACGGGTCAGATGACAGGAACTGACCGGTACAGCGGATGAGCACAGCAGGAAGGCAGACGGGTGGTCCGGGCTGATGAGCAGGCTGGTACGGCAGATAGCCAGATGGGTGCTCTGGGTTGGCAGGCCGGAGGGCACAACAGGTAACAGGCAGGTGCTCCGGGTAGGATGGCTGGCGGGCACGACAGGTAACAGACAGGTGCTCCGGGTAGGCGAGCAGGCGGGCACGGCAGGTAACTGTCAGGTGCTCCGGGTAGACTGACTGGCGGGCACAACAGGTAACAGGCAGGTGCTCTAGGTAGACTGGCTGGCGGGCACGACAGGCAACAGGCAGGTGCTCCGGATAAGCAGGCTGGCGGGCACGGCTGTAGACAGACTGGAGGACAGAACTGTTAGACAGGCTGGGGGGCTGGACTGACAGACAAACTGGCAGGCAGGACTGACAGGCAGCGGGACCTGAGGGCTGGAGCAAGTATTAGAACACGGTACAACAACCTTGCACAGGCACCTCCATATTGGAGGAGGTGCTTTAAATAGGGGAAGTCCTCCGGCCATTGGCCGGGGACTTTTTAGGATGGCAAGCGCGGCCCCTTTAAGAGGGAGGGAGCGCACGCTCCCCCTAAGTGCAGTGCCAGGGAAGCTGCGCGCAGTGCGCGCCACAGTAGCGGCAGGACGAGAGCAGGAAGACGCCGGACCAGGACCGCAGTGGTGAGGGGAACGGCGTCTCTGCCCAGCAGAAGGCAGAGACGCCGATGCTACATAATGCTGCCACATGGTAAAACCAAAGTAGGTAGGAGATGGAAATTCCAGCTAGACAATGATCCTGAGCAGACATCCAATTTAGTCAAAAATTGGTTAGCAAAGAAAAATGTTCGCCTGTTGCAATGGCCGAGCCAATCACCTGATTTACACCCTATACAGCACCTTTGGGATGAGTTAGGGCGATGAGTTGGGGCCCGTACCCAGAACAATAAAGATGAATTGTTTGCAAATTTGCAAATGGAATGGAGCAAGATCCCTCAAGATGTCTTGAATACCCGAGTGGCTTCAATGCCCTGTCTGTGCGGTGCAGAAATTAAAGCAAGAGGTTATGCTACAAAATATTAAGTTATGGCATTGTAAGCAATAAATTACTCTCTATGTTGTGATCAATAAATACAGTAGTAGATGCAAAATTTTTCGCAGTCAGTTTTTTTTTTAACTAAATGACCATACACCGCGTGCAGAATTATTAGGCAAATGCGTATTTTGATCACTTTGATACTTTTTATACATGTTGTCCTACTCCAAGCTGCATAGGCTTGAGAGCCAACTACCAATGAAGTAAATCTGGTGATGTGCATCTGTGTAATGAAGAGGGGTGTTGACTAATGACATCAACACCCTATATAAGGTATGCTTAATTATTAGGCAACTTCCTTTCCTTTGGCAAAATGGGTCAGAAGAGAGATTTGACGGGCTCTGAAAAGTCCAAAATTGTGAGATGTCTTGCAGAGGGAGGCAGCAGTCTTGAAATTTCCAAACTTTTGAAGCGTGATCACCGAACAGTCAAGCGTTTCATGGCAAATAGCCAACGGGGTCGCAAGAAGCGTGTTGGCCAAAAAAGGCGCAAAATAACTGTCTATGAATTGAGGAAAATCAAGCGTGAAGCGGCCAAGATGCCATTCGTCACCAGTTTTGCCATATTTCAAAGCTGCAACGTTACTGGAGTATCAAAAAGCACAAGGTGTGCGATACTCAGGGACATGGCCAAGATAAGGATGGCTGAAAAACGACCACCTATGAACAAGAAACATAAGATAAAACGTCAAGAATGGGCCAAGAAATATCTTAAGGCTGATTTTTCAAAGGTTTTATGGACTGATGAAATGAGAGTGACTCTTGATGGGCCAGATGGATGGGCCAGAGGCTGGATCAGAAAAGGGCAGAGAGCTCCACTCCGACTCAGACGCCAGCAAGGTGGAGGTGGGGTACTGGTATGGGCTGGTATCATCAAAGATGAACTTGTGGTACCTTTTCGGGTTGAGGATGGAGTGAAGCTCAACTCCCAGACCTACTGTCAGTTTCTGGAAGACATCTTCTTCAAGCAGTGGTACAGGAAGAAGTCGGTATCGTTCAAGAAAAACATGATTTTCATGCAGGACAATGCTCCATCACATGCATCCAACTACTCCACAGCGTGGCTGGCCAGTAAAGATCTAAAAGAAGAAAAAATAATGACATGGCCCCCTTGTTCACCTGATCTGAAACCCATAGAGAACCTATGGTCCATCATAAAATGTGAGATCTACAGGGAGGGAAAACAGTACACCTCTCGGAGCAGTGTCTGGGATGCTGTGGTGGCTGCTGCACGCAATGTTGATCGAAAACAGATCAAGCAACTGACAGAATCTATGGATGGAGGCTGCTGAGTGTCATCATAAAGAAAGGTGCCTATATTCATCACTCATTTTTTTTGTTTCTGTTTTTGCATGTCAGAAATGTTTATTTCTAAATGTTGTGCACTGATATTGGTTTACCTGGTGAAAATAAACAAGTGAGATGGGATTATATTTGGTTTTTATTAAGTTGCCTAATAATTCTGCACAGTAATAGTTACCTGCACAAACAGATATCCTCCTAAGATAGCCAAATCTAAAAAAAAACACTCCAACTTTCAAAAATATTAAGCTTGGATATTTATGAGTCTTTTGGGTTGAATGAGAACATAGTTGTTGATCAATAATAAAAATAATCCTCTAAAATACAACTTGCCTAATAATTCTGCACACAGTGTAACTATATACAAAAGCATTTTGGTTAAAATTAAGATCTTGCATGATGACAAGTTCATGCACTTTCAATTCATCATCAGGGAAATGGCATCACAACAACCAGACAGAAGTGATAACACTTAAGAAAAATGCAAAACTTTTGGTCGCTACTTTTAATGTAATAAATAAAAAAAAATTCAGAAAAAAAGCCAGTTCCAGTCCAAATCACTGTTTCTAGCCCCTTCCTCCTCAAAACACAACATATGTAAAATATATTAAATTTATTCCTACACATAGGAGAACGCAACGTAAGATGTTTTTAGTGGTTTCTTGTGGTCATTAAAAAAAATCTGAAAAATAGACCTTTTTCCTTATTTATTTTTCCCCCATTTTAAAAAAAAAAAAAAAAAAGAATATAAAAATGACAAAAAAAAAATGTGCCTGGTCAGGAACGTGGCAAAATGCCCCTTTTTTCAAATGATTGAACGTAGAATGGAAATTACTGTTGCCTGTTTTTAGACCCTCCGACGAGAGGCTCATTACTGGCGATTCATGCCTGTGACGTGTACAGTATAACGATGGCGGATCAACCTTATACTTGTTTCTTGTAAGACGGATTGGGGACATAGGCGGATTATAATGAGGGCAATCCGGGCTACCGCCCGGGGCCCCGAGCCTGCAGGGGGCCCGCGGCTCCGGGGCGAGGTGTCTAATGCCGGATTGCCCTCATTATATGTGCGGGCCGCCGCGGCACATACCGGTAGCAGTGGCGGGAGGGGGGGTCCCGGACCGCTCCCCCAGCAGCTGCCGCCGCTACTTCTTCATCGGCCGGGCCAGCACTGCAGCAGTTAACTTCCCAGTGCTGGCCCGGCCGCGTCACTGCTAGGAGACACGGCCCTGTGCACGGCCGTGTCTCCTAGCTGTGACGTCACGCAGTGCGCGCCCGGCCGCGTCACTGCTAGGAGACACGGCCCTGTGCGCGGCCGTGTCTCCTAGCTGTGACGTCATGCAGTGCGCGCCCGGCCTGCACTGCTGCAACGGAGAAGTCAGAGCAGGCAGGAGGAATGGAGCCGGGGGATGGTGAGTCTGTGTGTGTGTATGTGTATGTGTATGTGTGTGTGTGCAGGCAGATATCATTGTGTGATGTCTGTTTATATGTATTTTTGTGTTTAAAATGTGTATGTATATGTCTGTATATGTTTGTGTGTGTGCGTGACTGCGTGCGGCCTCCTGCTGAGTATAGCTGGCGCCGTGCAGCCTCCTGCTGTCTCTGGGGGGGGCGCCGTGCGGCCTCCCACTATGTATAGATGGCGCCGTGCGGCCTCCCGCTGTGTATAGATGGCGCCGTGCAGCCCTCTGCTGTGTATAGATGGCGCCCTGCGGCTCTCTGCTGTGTATAGATGGCGCCGTGAGGCCACCTGCTGTGTATAGATGGCGCCGTGCAGCCCCCTGCTGTGTATAGATGGCGCCGTGCGGCCCCCTGCTGTGTATAGATGGCGCCGTGCAGCCTCCTGCTGTCTCTGGGGGGGGCGCCGTGCGGCCTCCCGCTGTGTATAGATGGCGCCGTGCGGCCTCCTGCTGTGTATAGATGGCTACGTGCGGCCTCCTGCTGAGTATAGATGGCGCCGTGAGGCCTCCTGCTGTCTCTGGGGGGGGCGCCATGCGGCCTCCCGCTGTGTATAGATGGCGCCGTGCGGCCTCCTGCTGTGTATAGATGGCGCAGTGCGGCCCCCTGCTGTGTATAGATGGCGCCGTGCGGCCTCCTGTTGTGTATAGATGGCTACGTGCGGCCTCATGCTGAGTATAGATGGCGCCGTGCAGCCTCCTGCTGTCTCTGGGGGGGGCGCCGTGCGGCCTCCCGCTGTGTATAGATGGCGCCGTGCGGCCTCATGCCGTGTATAGATGGCGCCGTGCGGCCCCCTGCTGTGTATAGATGGCGCCGTGCAGCCCCCTGCTGTGTATAGATGGCGCCGTACGGCCCCCTGCTGTGTATAGATGGCGCCGTGCGGCCTCCTGCTGTGTATAGATGGCGCCGTGCGGCCTCCTGCTGTGTATAGATGGCTACGTGCGGCCTCCTGCTGAGTATAGATGGCGCCGTGCGGCCTCCTGCTGTCTCTGGGGGGGGCGCCATGCGGCCTCCCGCTGTGTATAGATGGCGCCGTGCGGCCTCCTGCTGTGTATAGATGGCGCAGTGCGGCCCCCTGCTGTGTATAGATGGCGCCGTGCGGCCTCCTGTTGTGTATAGATGGCTACGTGCGGCCTCATGCTGAGTATAGATGGCGCCGTGCAGCCTCCTGCTGTCTCTGGGGGGGGCCGCCGTGCGGCCTCCCGCTGTGTATAGATGGCGCCGTGCGGCCTCCTGCTGTGTATAGATGGCTACGTGCGGCCTCCTGCTGAGCATAGATGGCGCCGTGCGGCCTCGTGCTGTCTCTGGGGGGGGCGCCGTGCGGCCTCCCGCTGTGTATAGATGGCGCCGTGCGGCCTCCCGCTGTGTATAGATGGCTACGTGCGGCTTCCCGTTGTGTATAGATGGCTACGTGCGGCCTCCCGCTGTGTATAGATGGCTACGTGCGGCCTCCCGCTGTGTATAGATGGCACCGTGCAGCCTCCTGCTGTGTATAGATGGCTACGTGTGCTCAATATTGAGTCATACAATTAATGTAAGGCTATGTGCCCACGATACAGAAATGTTCCGGATTTTTTTTGAGTGTTTCTGCATCTCCCTGGCAGAAAAAACGCATGCGGATTTTACATGCGGATTGTACATGCGGATTTTACATGCGGATTGTACATGCGTTTTCCTGCCAGGGACATGCGGATGTGAAGCATGCGGGTTGACAAGTCCTTTCCAAGTGATTTTAGCATCACTTGGAAAGTGCTTGACAACTTGGTCACACTATATAACTCCATGCAACAAGCATGTATTTATATAGTGTGACCGTAAAAGAATGGTAAAAAATAAAAAAAGATATACTTACCTTCTGATGGCCTGCCGATGTCAGCGGTCGCGTGACCCGTCACATGACTAAATGACGTCACGGCAGGTCCTTTTCAGACCATCGCGAGCTGCCGGCAAGCCAGGACGCATCGGATAAAGACACTGGGGGCCATCAGAAGGTAAGTATAATATTTATTTTTCATTTTATTCTTTTTTTACAGGTTCTATGGTACCCGGGTCCGGAGGAGAGTCTCCTGTCCTCCACACCCGGGTACCATCCGCACATTGAAACACATGGATTCCGCATCTACATATACAGTGATACGGATTCCATGCGTTCTAATGCAAGTCAATGGCGGCGAAAACGCTGCGCTTCCGCAAAATTAATGGTAGTGCTGCGGATTTTTCCGCAATGATAATCCGCAGCGGAAATTTCCGCAGCATGTGCACAGCAGATGCGGATTATCATTGGTGAACATGGCAGACCTTCTACCAGGCGTTTTTTAAGCGTTTCTGCAGTGGAATTGCCGCTGCGGAAACGCTTAAAAAACGCATAGTGGGCACACAGCCTAAAAAAAAATATTATAATTAATATTGTGCCAAATTAATTTCACGTGATCTATCACAGGGGATCATGTGACATGTCACGTGATAAATCAGGTGTGTGTGTGTGTGTGTGTATGTGTGTGTGTGTGTGTGTGTGTGTGTGTGTGTGTATGTGTGTTGGGGGGGGGGGGCGCCTTCTAAACTGCCCGGGACCCTTGCTACTCTTAATCCACCCCTGATTGGAGATCTGGCCTGTGGATGGGAATGTGAGAAATGAATGGACATTTTATTATTTAGTAGATGATGGAGGGGTAATGACTCGTTCAACACCAGGAGGAGATCTCTGTGACCTACTCCACCCATTGGAGTGATGCTGATACTTGAAGTGTGTAATAATACAGTCACACTGTACCATCATGTTGTCATTGTGTAGATGGTTACATAGCCAGCAATAAACTCGATGGGTGCCCAGCTGAAGGAACTGGCAATTTACAAGCTTGATCTTTACTGCTGCATCCTTATCCAAAGACTTTAGATACTTGAGAAAAAGTATTTAATATTTTTGACAGATATTTTCTAACGACATTGGAAAATATTACCAAAACTAATCTGAGATGGCTGATAACAGAGAACAAAGGAATGCATTCATTTGCACATACAATGAGGATAAAAAAAAACACTTTACACTTTTTGGTTCAGTGCGGCTGCTTTAGGTTTCCGTATCTGCAATATTCTTTTTGCAGGATTGTGCATGATGGAGGGAACCAGATTGATGGCAGGAGACTCCAGATGTGTGGGAGTCTGATAGTCACATCGTTACAGGTTTTTTTTTTTTCGGAAGGGAGACGTCTCATTTGTTCATTCTTCCCACTCCTTTGTTTATACAGGACAGGTGTCCAGAGGAGATTACATTCTTTATCTCGCCGGTCATTTCCACATCCATTATAACCCATATGTTTACTTGAGATATTCATGTGGCTAATAGAATTAATTCTGCTACATAGTATCCAGAAGAAAGGTTGCCATGGTTACCTGTGATTGTTCCGCTGTATGTAGTTGTGAATGAAAGGCGAGAACTTGATCTCAACTTTTTGACCTTTTGTTAGTGATTATAACCCAACTCAAAATTAAAGGGATATTCCAGAATGAAGTGGTGGATAGGTGACAAGTGCTTGATCGGTAGGGGTAAGGCTGTGTGCCCACGTAGCATTTTTCAAGCGTATATGCTGCGGAATTTCCGCAGCGTAAACGCTTGAAAAACGCATGTATATCCGCACCCCATGGTCCCCAATGGGATTCCGCAAGTCCGCAAGTTCTATGCACATGCTGCAGATTTTTCCGCAGCGTTTATGCCGCGTTCAAAAATCCGCAGCATGTCATTTAATTTTGCGTTTCCGCAAGCGGAATTGCCTTTGTCCAATGCATAAAAAACGCAAGGCAATTCCGCATGTGGAAAACGCGTGATAAACGCGCGAAAAATGCGCGATAAACGCGTGCGGAATTCCGCATGCGTTTTTCCGGGAGAGGACTTGCATTTATGCAGCAGAAATTTTCTGCTTCATAAATGCAACGTGGGCACATAGCCTAAGAGCACAGCACGCAACTATTTTTGAAGAACCTTCTGGCAATCTGAGGGTTTCAGTGGACAGAGCTCCACTGTTCTAGCTGTTATCATATCTTCAGTAGACATATGATAAGAAATACTTCTTAAAGGGGTTATCCGATCTAGAATGACAAGTCTGCAGTCACTGTGTGTGACTGCAGACTTGTGAATCTTCCTAGCACACGCACTGTGCGCTGCGATGATTCGCCAGTGTCTGTGCTGGGAACGGTGGTCAAGTATGCGATATGCATACTCCCGGCCAGAGCCTGCCTAGACAGAACAACCCCTTTAAGGGTAGGTTGACAATTATAAACTATGTTTTCTGTCTGGACTTACGGTCAAAATATCTGCTTCATATGAGAGTAGTAGCAAAGTGGATGAGATTTTAATAAAATCTCAACCATCGCGATGCAGAAAAATTTTGCACCCGAATATGACCCACGGTGCAAATTTGAAATCCTTAGCACGTCAATTTATGATGCAGATCTCCTCTTTTGCAATGCATGTGATGAAATCCTTGGCAAAATCCAAAAATCTGCACCAGAAAATTAATTGCGGTGAAACTTTGCATTTTTCAAGAATTGCCTCATTCAGACACGCTTTAACACAATGGTGGGCATAGGGCAAAAATGGCATGAATGTGCTAGAGAAAAAGTAATAACTTACACCACAGCAAGGTAGTCAACACCTATCATAGTATACTATGGGGATCGTGCAGCCCCCACAATAGCTGTCATAGATTCCACCTCTCTCCATAGTACCTGGCACAGATACCTCATACCCCTCAGTGCTAATAAAAGAGTGATGAGGAGGAGCCGGGTTGTAGCTTTATCTTCGCTGCCCAGGGTGGAAAAACTTGCACTGCAAACACTAGAATAATTCTATTCACTGACAGCAATCTGACATTCCATAGTAGTCAAATATGTATTTGGTGTGAATATCAGCGGTGATTGGAGTGACCTTATAATATGCAGGGCCATATATTAAAGTGAGTAAATGTGATTTCCTTTGGGATCCCATAAATCGTGTAACTCCCATAGGTTATATACACTGCTCAAAAAAATAAAGGGAACACTTAAAAAAACAGAATATAACTCCAAGTAAATCAAACTTCTGTGAAATCAAACTGTCCACTTAGGAAGCAACACTGATTGACAATCAATTTCTCATGCTGTTGTGCAAATGGAATAGACAATAGATGGAAATTATTGGCAATTCAATTATCAAGACACCCTCAATGATGGAGTGGTTCTGCAGGTGGGGACCACAGACCACATCTCAGTACCAATGCTTTCTGGCTGATGTTTTGGTCACTTTTGAATGTTGGTTGTGCTTTACAACACGCTCGTGGTAGCATGAGATGGACTCTACAACCCACAGAAGTTGCTCAGGTAGTGCAGCTCATCCAGGATGGCACATCAATGCGAGCTGTGGCAAGGTTTGCCGTGTCTGTCAGCGTAGTGTCCAGAGGCTGGAGGCTCTACCAGGAGACAGGCCAGTACACCAGGAGACATGGAGAGGGCCGTAGGAGGGCAACAACCCAGCAGCAGGACCGCTACCTCCGCCTTTGTGCAAGGAGGATCAGGAGGAGCACTGCCAGAGCCCTGCAAAATGACCTCCAGCAGGCCACAAATGTGCATGTGTCTGCACAAACAGTTAGAAACCAACTCCATGAGGGTGGTCTGAGGGCCCGACGTCCACAGATGGGGGTTGTGCTAACAGCCCAACACCGTGCAGGAAGCTTGGCATTTGCCACAGAACACCAGGATTGCCAAAGTAGCCACTGGCGCCCTGTGCTCTTCACAGATGAAAGCAGGTTCACACTGAGCACATGTGACAGACGTGACAGAGTCTGGAGACGCTGTGGAGAGCGATCTGCTGCCTGCAACATCCTTCAGCATGACCGGTTTGGCAGTGGGTCAGTAATGGCATGGGGTGGCATTTCTTTGGAGGGCCGCACAGCCCTCCATGTGCTTGCCAGAGGAAGCCTGACTGTCATTAGGTACCGAAATGAGATCCTCAGACCCCTTGTGAGACCATATGCTGGTGCGGTTGGCCCTGGGTCCCTCCTAATGCAGGACAATGCTAGACCTCATGTGGCTGCAGTGTGTCAGCAGTTCCTGCAAGATGAAGGCATTGAAGCTATGGACTGGCCGCCCGTTCCCCAGACCTGAATCCGATTGAGCACATCTGGGACATCATGTCTCGCTCCATCCACCACCGTCACGTTGCACCACAGACTGTCCAGGAGTTGGCGGATGCTTTAGTCCAGGTCTGGGATGAGATTCCACAGGAGACCATCCACAACCTCATCAGGAGCATGCCCAGGCGTTGTAGGGAGGTCATACAGGAACGTGGAGGCCACACACAATACTGAGCCTCATCAGGAGCATGCCCAGGCGTTGTAGGGAGGTCATACAGGCACGTGTATGTAAAGAAGTTAATACAGATGAGGATAGGGTACAGCTACAGGAGGATTTAGATAAATTGCGGAGTTGGGCCAAAAAATGGCAAATGGGGTTCAATGCCGATAAATGTAAGGTCATGCACATGGGAAAGAAAAACAGCAGTCACCCATACATATTAAATGGGAAACCGTTGGGGAAATCTGACATGGAGAAGGACCTGGGCGTCTTGGTTAACAGCAAATTAAATTGGAGTGCCCAGTGTCAGGCAGCAGCTGCAAAGGCAAATAGAGTCATGGCATGCATCAGAAGAGGAATAGGGGCATATGATGAGAACATTGTTCTTCCTCTGTATAAAGCGCTGGTAAGGCCGCACTTAGAATATTGTGCACAGTTCTGGGCTCCCGTGCTCAGGAAAGACATATTGGAGCTAGAGAGGGTACAAAGGAGGGCGACTAAGGCAATAAAGGGAATGCAGGGACCAGAATACCCAGAGAGGTTGTCAAAATTAGGCCTATTTACGTTGGAAAAGAGAAGGCTTAGGGGAGACCTCATAAACATGTATAAATACATCAGGGGGCAGTACAGAGATCTCTCCCATGACCTGTTTATACCAAGGATGGTGATAAAGACGAGGGGGCACACTATGCGTCTGGAGGAAAGGAGGTTCCTGCACCAGCATAGAAGGGGATTCTTTACGGTCAGAGCCGTGAGACTCTGGAACTCTCTGGGAGAGGAAGTGGTGATGTCCAACTCACTTAATGAGTTCAAGAGAGACCTGGACGCCTTTCTTGAGAACAATAAAATTACATCTTATGCTTAGTGATAGTTAATTAATCCAGGGATTTAATCTGACTGCCAGATTGGAGTCGGGAAGTGAATTTTTCCTCAATGATCTAAATTGGCCTATACCGCATGGGTTTTTTTTTGCCTTCCCCTGGATCAACGCTGCGGAATAGCTGCAGTGCACAAGAAATAGGCTGAACTGAATGGACGCTTGTCTTTTTTCGGCCTTATAAACTATGTAACTATGTAACGTGGAGGCCACACACAATACTGAGCCTCATCAGGAGCATGCCCAGGCGTTGTAGGGAGGTCATACAGGCACGTGGAGGCCACACACAATACTGAGCCTCATCAGGAGCATGCCCAGGCGTTGTAGGGAGGTCATACAGGCACGTGGAGGCCACACACAATACTGAGCCTCATTTTGACTTGTTTTAAGGACATTACATCAAAGTTGGATCAGCCTGTAGTGTGTTTCTCCACTTTAATTTTGGGGGTGACTCCAAATCCAGGCCTCCATTGGTTAATAAATTTGATTTCCATTGATGATTTTTGTGTGATTTTGTTGTCAGCACATTCAACTTTATACAGAACAAAGTATTCAATGAGAATATTTCATTCATTCAGATCTAGGATGTGTTATTTGAGTGTTCCCTTTATTTTTTTGAGCAGTGTATATATTGTGGTATACAGGACTGTGCTCTGTGCTCAGCCCTCGTATAGGGATTGCTGGGATGCGGGAGAAATCCGTGGATTAAGCTTCTGCTGACAGGCTGACTTTCAGTCAAGCTTTTAGACTGCTGTGTGCACACATTGTGTTTTTTGCTGCATTTTTCAGTGCAGATTTATCACAAAACCTGAAGGGTTTCGTGATGCAGCAAAGTGAATGAGAATCCTAAAGCCTTATGCACACATTGATTATTTTTGAATTGCAGATTTGGTGCAGATTTCGCCCAGACTAAGGCTATGTTCACACGTTGTGTTTTTTGCTGCTGTCAGGAAGACTTGGTCAGACCTTGCAGCCCTCTGGCGCCCCCTTATCCTGCTGGTCAAACATGGTATTGACCGAGGATAAGCAACAGGGCGCAGCTGCTCTCATTTATGTCGACTATTGTGGCACGTGATGTGACAGGACGTATATATACCACCAGTTCCTTCCAGGAACGTATATATACCTCCGTCCAGCCACCCTCAAACCACAATATCACATAAATACTGGTATACTGCCACCACCAATCTCTCAACAGGTGGATCGGGTACCCGTTAGGTAACGTGAATTAGCGGGTGAGGAACGTGTTTGCTCGACATAGGACAAGAAGAACGAAGCTGGTAAATAATAATTTACTCCCGAAAGTGGGCAGTGTGTACAAAAGATATACAAGATATTATAAAAGAGACAATTTACATATATGCATAAAACAGTTATTAAAATAAAAGGGGTAAATAATAGCAAAACCTGCGCCACGAGGTGATGGTCTCAGATTCTGTGGGGGGGGGCGGCTCCCCGGAAATTAGGTGTGATTCCTCCACGCAGCGAGGAGTGCTTGCGTTTGACGTCCCTGGGTTGGAATAAGCCAAAATGGACGTTCTGGTTTTTAGTAAGGAGGCAAAACACTAGGACACACCCATGTTGTTTACCTCACACGGGGGCTCGGTTTTGTGAACCCTCCCAGCTGCACAAGACCTAAAAATCCTTCATCTTTCATATTTTGGTATGGGGGGGGCCCCACATCCAAGATGGATACATCATGTTTGCCGTCACCAATATTCACGAAGATTGATATCAAATATGATATTTCTATGACGTTCAGAAGCTCAGAACCCATTTCCTTGGTTTCTGGTGATTTCCCAGTTATGAAAGATACACCATCATAACTGGAAAAAGGTGAGCATCCCAAAAATGTGGTCCATGTGTTTGTGACAGTCATGTGCATTATTAAACTCGACATTAAAAGTTTGTACAGTTACACAATAGGACTTTGGAGGAGAAATCCAGTGTAGAACAGTATGCTTGCTCTTGGCTGAGGTTTATGGCGGTTATAAAAATTCCTTGTTTGGGGAAGCAAGAGTAGAGTTCTATGGATGTCCCTTCCAAGTGAACAGGGGGCAGAGATTTAAGACATCTCTGGCTGTACTTTCAACATTTTTAAAACTAGGACAAAAATACATTTTGTCTGACACCTCCCCCTTTTTAGACTGCGCTATGGAGGTAGGACCTTCTGGTACACCTCCAGGCGTATCTCTAGAGGCTCCCCTCGCCGGGACAACCCATTGGCATTGCCATGCTCGCGGCCTTTGCGGTGTTGAACGGTAAAGTCGTACTGCTGGAGGGTGAGGCTCCAGCGTAACAACCTTCCGTTGGCACCGGACATGGTGTGCAGCCAACTCAGGGGGTGGTGGTCAGTCACGACAGTGAAGGAGCGCCCGTACAAGTAAGGCTGTAAGCGGTGCAGGGCCCATACAATGGCCAGGCACTCCTCTATGGTGGAATAGGCCACTTCATCGGCAGCTGTTTCCGGCTTAGTACAACATGGGGTGTTCTTGGTTCCCCGAGTCGACCTGGCTGAGCACAGCACCGAGGCCAAACTGACTGGCGCCGGTCTGTATGAAGAATGGCCGTGTGCCGTTGACCGCCTTTAGCACAGGGGAGCTACTCAGGGCAGCCTTCAAAGCCCGAAAGGCCACCTCGCATTCATCTGTCCATTTGACTGGATGGGGTAGGCTCCTCTTGGTGAGGTCTGTCAAGGGCTTTGCAAGGCTACTATAGTCTTGTACAAAGCGTCTATAGTACCCTGCGGTGCCCAAGAAGGACTGCACCTCATTCTTGGTCCTGGGGGTGGGCCAGGACACGATAGCGTCTACCTTCCCAAGCTCTGGCTTCAGAGTACCCCCACCTACCCGGTGCCCCAGGTAGTGGACCTCGTTCATGCCCATCTGGCACTTTCCTGGCTTGATGGTCAAGCTCGTCTGGTGAATCCGCCCGAGCACCTGCCGCAGATGCTCG
Organism: Phyllobates terribilis; assembly: GCF_046119375.1. Lineage (NCBI taxonomy): Eukaryota > Metazoa > Chordata > Amphibia > Anura > Dendrobatidae > Phyllobates > Phyllobates terribilis. The sequence goes on from NW_027362768.1 coordinate 178,878,427, forward strand.
AGGTGATCCTCCCAAGTGGGACTGAAGACGGCAATGTCATCCAGGTATGCCACTGCGTACCTCTCCAGTCCCTGGAGCAAGTGGTTGACCATTCGCTGGAAAGTGGCTGGGGCATTTTTCATGCCAAAAGGCATGACCATGGATTCATGCAATCCGAAGGGGGTGATAAAGGCGGACTTTTCCTGGGCCTTGGGGCTCAAGGGAATCTGCCAATATCCCTGACTCAGATCCATAATGGAGAGATAGCTCGCGCTGGCTAACCGCTCAAGTAGCTCCTCAATGCATGCCATTGGTTGTGCATCAGAGGCTGTGATAGCATTGAGCCCCCTGTAGTCCACACACCGGGTGGTCCGGTCCTTCATTGGCACCAGGACTACAGGTGAGGCCCACGCGCTCTTGGACCGCTTAATCACCCCCAACTTCAGCATCTCCTCGACTTCCTGGCGCATGACATGCTGCACCTCGTCTGAGATTCGATAGACTGTCCGCCGGAGTGGGGCATGATTCCCGGTGTCCACTTCATGGACCGCCGCCTCAGTCCTGCCAGGCATGTTGGTGAAAACTGCTTGGAAGGGTTTCAGCACTGCTCGTATCTGAGACCTCTGGGGTGCGGATAGCAAGGCGCTTATCTCTACATCCTCTAGGGACCCGCTGGCCTTTGCCTGGGCCAGCATGTCCAAGAGGGGGTCGTCCTCCCCATCCTCGGGCAGGCTGCAAACCGGTAGGACGCAGGCTCCACGTTCTTGATGAGCCTTCATCATATTAACGTGAAAAGCCTTCCGCCTACCCCGCGCGTGGTCAAGAGTGATCACGTAGGTGACCGGGTTGAGCTGTTGGTGAATGACGTACGGGCCTTCCCAGGCTGCCTGAAGCTTGTCCTTGATACGGGGACCAGTACCCACACTTTCTGACCCACCTGGTAGGTCCGCTCTCGGGAGTTCAAGTCGTACCAATGCTTCTGGTCAGCCTGGGCTTGCGCCATGTTGTCATGCACCAACTGCGTCAAGGTCTGCATCTTGTCACGGAAGCACATGACATACTCCATGATGGACACTCCTGGGGAGCTCGGCTCTTCTTCCCAGGATTCCCTTATCAACCCAAGGGGTCCTCGGACACGCCTGCCATACAGGAGCTCAAAGGGGGAGAATCCATCGAGGCCTGTGGAACCTCTCTGTAAGCAAATAGCAGGTGTGGGAGGTAACGCTCCCAGTCGCATCCCTGGGTCTCAACCAGCATTTTTAACATCTGTTTGAGGGTACCGTTGAATCGCTCACACAAACTATTGGTTTGGGGATGATATGCGCTCGATACCAGATGCTGCACCTGCATTTTCCTACATAGGGCCTCCATTAAGCGAGACATGAACTGGGTCCCCTGGTCGGTAAGCATCTCACTGGGGAAACTTACTCGCGAAAAAGATGGCCAAGAGGGCATCCACCACCTTATCCGCCCTAATTGAGGACAGGGCTACTGCCTCTGGATACCGGGTAGCATAGTCTACCACAGTAAGGATGAAACATTTTCCAGAGCTGCTGGGTATGGACAGTGGTCCCACAATGTCCACAGCAATCCTCTGGAAAGGCTCCTCTATCACTGGCAAAGAGATCAGGGGGGCTTTGGGAGCCGGCCCTGACTTTCCCACTCTTTGACACGTGGTACAGGAGCGACAGTAGTTCACCACATCCGTTCCCATTTTGGGCCAATAAAAGTGGTGAGACAGCCTGGCCTTGGTTTTGCTGACCCCCAAGTGTCCAGCAAGTGGAATCTCATGGGCGATCCCCAACAACTCATCCCTGAATTGGTAGGGGATGACCAGCTGTCTTTCCCTCAGCCACTCCTGTTGGGGTGTACAAGGAACTGTCTCCCGGTACAACCTCCCTTGGTCCCAGAATACCCTCTCCTTATCCGACTCGGAGGTGGGTTTCTCAGCGAGGCTCCTTAACGTCTCTAGGCTAGCATCTGAGTGCAGAGCTGCCTGAAACTCCTGGCTGGAGGAAGCCAGAAGTGAGGTTAAGGCCACGTCCTCACTGGGACCCTCTGGGACCGGCTCTGGGTCCATAACTGATTCCATTATTCCTCTGTCCGAGGAGGGTCCAGAAGGCAGGGCGTTACATGTGTTCTGGGCACTCTGACTGCGGGTAACAGCGGCTATATAGGCCGTCTCCCCGGGGAATGAAACCGTCCCATCAGCCTGCACGGCTATGAGTACTACTTCCCCATCCTCCCCCATTACCTCAGGCTCAGTGCTACTTATGGGGCAGCTACCATCAGCCAGATCACTGTCTGCTGTGACACTGGTCGCTGGCACAGCACCACCTGTTTCATGGTCCCCGTGCCTCTCCCCATTACCCTTAGCACTGACACTTGCTCCTGCTAGGGGATCCTCCGTAATATCTTCCCGCAGCGTGACATGGCTGAGTTCTCCTGTACCTTCAAATACATCATCATCATCATCAGGTAAAGCTTTGACATTCACATTATCAGCATTAACCTTACCAACCGTATCAGATCGGGGAGGGGTGTCCGGGACATAATAAGCAAACATCCTCCCCAAATCAGTTCCCAACAAAACATTTGCAGGTAGATTTTCAGATACTCCCACTTCCTTCACCCCACCCCAATCAATAAAAACCTGGGCCATGGGCAAGGGGCATCGGATGCCCCCAATCCCGGTGACAGTCAGGGTCTTTCCTGGAATAAGCTCTTCAGCGGACACCAGTTTGGGTCGGATGAGGGTTCATTCGTCCCCAGTATCCTTGAGGCCTACAGTGATAGTGTTCCCCACAGTGACAGACTGCAAGTTTTCACAGGCCCTATCAACCGGCCCACCCACCAAAAGAACTGATGCACTAGGCCCTGGGGCCTTGGATGGGGGGTTCTTCCTCTGCTTCTCTGGGCAAGTGGCGCTGAGATGACCAGTCTGGTTGCAGAAATAACACTTGCGGGCATCAGATGCAGGCCGGGCGTTGGTAACGGGGACAAGGCCTCCGGAAGGTCCGCTGGCAGGGGCAGGGTTGGGGGTTGATGGCTTACCCCCTTTTCAGCTGGCGATGACCGACTTCCGCACCTCCGGTTGGCCTCGTAGGTGTCTGCGATCTGTGCTGCTTTATTGGCATCTGGTGGCTCCCGATCCATCACGAACTGCCATACCTCCGTCGGACAAAGATGCAGGAACTGGTCTTTCACCATCAGGTCCTTTAGCTGCTCAAAGGTGGTCGCTGACAGTCCTTGGATCCACTGCTCAAAGTTGGTTCTGAGCCCATGCACCACATCGCTGTAACTGTCGTGCGGTCCACGGAGGTTCCGGAACTTTTTACGGTACACCTCAGGAGTCAGTTGGAACCTCTGGATTAAGTCCTGCTTAATGGCATCATAGTTCCCATCTAGGCCCTGAGGAAGAGCCACAAACGCATCCAGAGCTTTGCCTCGCAGCCATGCAGTTAAGTACCGGGCCCACTGGTCCTCAGGCAGCTGGTACTGTCTGCAAGTCTTTTCAAAACCCCTCAGAAAGGTGTTGAGGTCGCCTTCCTTTTCCATCACAGGAAAATGCTCTGGACGGGGTTTAAACAGGGTCGCATTGTTGGTCTCACCGTTCCGTGAGGTGGATGGTGAGATCCCGAGTTGGGCCATCTGCAGTTCATGGGCCCTCTGAGCTGGGGCCTGCTGCTCGGCTTGCTCGGCCTCTCGCTCGGCTCTCTCGGCCTCTTGCTCGGCTCTCTCGGCCTCTCGCTGGGCTTGGGCCTCCACTCGCCGCTCGGCAGCCTCCTGGTGCTGCTGAATTACTTTCAGTCGTCCTTCATGATCCTCTGCAGGAAGTTGCTGTAGAGCCATCTGCAGATAGGGGTCCAGGCTGCCCTGGTCACTGACGCGGCGTGCGTCTACAGGTGGGACCCCTGCAGCAGTACTGTCCATATCTCGGCTGACCCCTGGCCCTGCTGAGGTCTGGAGAAGGGCTTGCTCTGCCTCCAGTTGCGCCAGTGCAGCAGCCAGTTGTTCTTTGTTTTTGCCGAGGAGGTCAATGCCTTTGGTTATACATATTCCAATAAGAGTGTCCTTTTTCTGCTGGCTGTACCAGAACTCCCCAACTATGACCATGATCACCAAAATACAAATAGAAAAGAAAAAACGAAGAAGGGTAGGGGTAACTGCTACACATATTGTATTGTCTCAGATCTAATAAACACTGAGTTCGATCTTCAAAACTTTTGTGCAGGGTCCAGGTAAGAACCGTGCAAGTTTTTAGTGAGAGGAATGATTGCTCAAACCAGATCACTAATATCCTATGATCCCACCGCTTGCCACCAATTGTCAGGGAAACACACTTGGTCAGACCTTGCAGCCCTCTGGCGCCCCCTTATCCTGCAGGTCAAACATGGTATTGACCGAGGATAAGCAACAGGGCGCAGCTGCTCTCATTTATGTCAACTATTGTGGCACGCGACGTGACAGGACGTATATATACCACTAGTTCCTTCCAGGAACGTATATATACCTCAATCCAGCCACCCTCAACCACAAGATCACATAAATACACCATATGCTGCCACCACCGATCTCTTAACAGGTGGATCGGGTACCTGTTAGGTAACGTGAATTAGCGGGTGAGGAACGTGTTTGCTCGACATAGGACAAGAAGAACGAAGCTGGCAAATAATAATAATTTACTCCCGAAAGTTGGCAGTGTTTACAAAAGATATACAAGATATTATAAAAGAGACAATTTACATATATGCATAAAACAGTTATTAAAATAAAAGGGGATAATAGCAAAACCTTTGCCACGATGCGATGGTCTCAGATTCTGTGGTGGGGGGGGGCTCCCCGGAAATTAGGTGTGATTCCTCCATGCAGCGAGGAGTGCTTGCGTCTGACGTCCCTGGGTTGGAATAAGCCAAGATGGACGTTCTGGTTTTTAGTAAGGAGGCAAAACACTAGGACACACCCATGTTGTTTACCTCACACGGGGGCTCAATTTTGTGAACCCACCCAGCTGCACAAGACCTAAAAATCCTTCATATCTTGGTATGGGGGGGCCCCCACATCCAAGATGGATACATCATGTTTGTCGTCACCAATATTCACGAAGATTGATATCAAATATGATATTTCTATGACGTTCAGAAGCTCAGAACCAATTTCCTAGGTTTCTGGTGGTTTCTCAGTTATGAAAGATACACCATCATAACTGGAAAAAGGTGAGCATCCCAAAAATGTGGCCCATGTGTTTGTGACAGTCATGTGCATTATTAAACTCGACATTAAAAGTTTGTACAGTTACACAATAGGACTTTGGAGGGGAAATCCAGTGTATACCAGTATGCTTGCTCTTGGCTGAGGTTTATGGCGGTTATAAAAATTCCTTGTTTGGGGAAGCAAGAGTAGAGTTCTATGGATGTCCCTTCCAAGTGAACAGGGGGCGGAGATTTAAGACATCTCTGGCTGTCCTTTCAACATTTTTAAAACTAGGACAAAAATACATTTTGCCTGACAGCTGCATTTCTTTCTGCAGACAAAACCTGCTCTCTTGGCAGTAAAGAAGCTGCTTGCAAAAAGCAGGTTTTGCTGCATTTTTATTGTCTCTTCTGCATGCTGATAAAGTTTAGTGCCCCCAAAACAATGATGATGTAACTTCCGTAGGTTTTTTACACCAAAAATGCAACAAAACCTGATAACTGCATTTTTGCACCTACTCATTGCTTTCTATGGGTGAAAAAAATACAGTGCAAAAATGCTGAAAAAACGCTGAAAGAAGTGACATATTGCAGTTTGCAAAAACGGAACAGTTTTCCAATTCAGTCAGGAAAAAAAACAATGTGTGTGCATGAGATTTCTGAAATCTCATAGCTCTTGTTGGTACTGTAAAACGCTGCTTAAAATTTGTATTAAAAAATGCAGCAAAAAAGCAACGTGCGAACATGGCCTAATGAGTGGGGAAAAATATGCACCAAAAATGCAAGTAAAAAATGTGCATTTTTGTCGCTGAATTTTTCCTGCCAAGAGATACAGAAATTTCTGCACCAAATATTTAATGTGTGCACAGACCCTAAGAGCTCTGTCTTCTAGTTTCCTGACAAGACTGTATTTCCACATCTGAGCGTGGTTCCCGGATCCCCTCATTGTTTAACCATTATCGCACCAAAGATGTAGCTATAGAGGGGGCAGAGATAACAGTTACATCCGGGTCCAGAAGCCCCCTTGCCACATAGGAAGACCACCAGTGTTATAAAGACCCATGGTAGGTGGGCAGCTCTTATATGGGGGGCACTAGACATACAAAAAGAACGTGCAAGTAGTCAGCTCAGCCATATGTGGATAATGGAGCCGTACATGGAGGATGCAGAGGCTTCCAGCAATGGCAGCAAACATCAGAAAACAGGAATCCATTAAGGCATTGCACTAGACATGCAGTTTCCTTCCTTTTGGGGTGGAACTAATTTGCATACTTTATTTCCCAGGGAGCATTGCTACACTGGCGGGATCTCCCCAACTAATATCTTCTATTTTTATAGCAGAGATACATTTTTACCAAAACATATCTCAAAATCCCTTAAACAGTAGTGTTGAGCGATACCTTCCGATATCGAGAAATATCGGATCGGATTGTATCGGACCGATACCCAAAAAATATTGGATATCGCCGATTCCGATACCGGAAACCAATGCAAGTCAATGGGACACAAATATCGGAATGAAAATAAACCCTTTCTTTCCTTGTAGGTTAATTCTACATGAAGGAAAACAACTAAGAATAATGTAGAATGTATTGGGGGAGGTGGGGGAGACAATAAAGGCACTGAGGTTTAGCCCAATCAAATGGAATGCTATTTAGGAATTAATATATTTTTTAAGACATTCTGAATTACAAAAATATTGACTATGTTAAGTTTTTTTATATTTTGTCAGATATTTATGTTTCACTACTTCCATGCTCTTCACCTTCTTTTTTACTTCTCCCACACTTTCTCCTTCATCATCATCAGCATCTTTTTCATCAACTTCTTCTTCACCTTCTTCATCTTCTTCTTCTTCACCTTCTTCCTATTATTCTTTTTTTTTACATTCTTCATATTCTTCTTATTCAACTATTATTCTTCTTCATATTCTACTTCTTCATATTCTTCTTCTTCATCATATTCTTATTTGTGACAGGCATTCCTGTAGTTGTTATCTATAAAAGTTTGAAGATTACACCTTTCGTTCTGCCTGTCACAAAAGATTTACAACAGGATTTGTCCGCGTTCAGTTTGGCCTGCAGCAGCAGGTCTTTTCCAGGGGCACCACGAGGAGGGACGGACTCACCCCCATACACTGCTTAGTCTTCTTCAGCTTATAATTTAGATAATATCTTTTGCTCTGATTTTTAGTCTTATGCTTAATGTTCTTCCACTTTTTGTTCTGCAGCTTCTTGTTCTTCTGCTTCTTGGTTTTCTGTCTCTTGTTCTTCTGTATCTTGGTGGTTGTCTTCTTGTTCTTTATCCTCTTGGTCATCTTCTTCAGGGTCATCTTCTTGGTCGTCTTCAGGGTGGTCTTCAGGGTCGTCGTCTTCAGGGTCGTCATCTTCGGGGTCCTCGTCTCCTTCGGGGTGGTCTTCAGGGTCCTCGTCTTCAGGGTCGTCGTCTTTGGGGTCCTCGTCTTCTTCGGGGTGGTCTTCAGGGTCGTCGTCTTCGGGGTCCTCGTCTTCTTCGAGGTGGTCTTCAGGGTCCTCGTCTTTAGGGTCCTCGTCTTCGGGGTCCTCGTCTTCTTCGGGGTGGTATTCAGGGACGTCGTCTTCGGGGTCCTCATCTTCTTCGGGGTGGTCTTCAGGGTCGTCGTCAGGGAGATCCAGAGTGATTACCAAGAACCATTTCAAAACGCTTGAACTTGGAAATGTAGCAGAAGGTACAATAAGACTGAGGAACTGCCGAGAACCAGCTGACGGTACTGGAACCCGGATGGGTAGCAGAAGGCACTAGAGCCAATGGAACTACCGAGGACCAGCTGACGGTACTGGAACCCGGTTACTAAGCAGGAGGTACCTGTGCCAGAAAGCACTACCAAGGATCAGTAGATGTTGGTGGAACTTGGATACCGAGAAGGAGGCACCTAAGCCAAAGGCACTGCTGAGAACCAGCTGACTGTACTGGAACCCGGAAGGGTAGCAGAAGGTACAAGAGCAAATGGAACTACCGCGAACCAGCTGACGGTACTGGAACCCGGATGTGTAGCAGAAGGTACAAGAGCCAATGGAACTACCGAGGACCAGCTGACGGTACTGGAACTCGGTTACTAAGCAGGAGGTACCTGTGCCAGAAAGCACTACCAAGGACCAGCAGACGTTGATGGAACTTGGATACCGAGAAGGAGGCACCTAAGCCAAAGGCACTGCCGAGAACCAGCTGACGGTACTGGAACCCGGATGGGTAGCAGAAGGTACCCATGAAAAAAAAAGTTGCAAGGCCGCGAGCCGGCCAGAGTTACCGAAACCCACAGTCCTACAGGGAGTGCTTGTCCTATTGGCACTATGGAACCAGCCTTCATTGCCAGATCCCGCAGCCCACATAGGAGTCACCTAAACTGCAGGCACCATAGAGTCGGCTAACCAGACCGCAACACGACAGGACAACGTATTGGAGGCAAAGTGACGTTGACACAACCCGGAAACAGCTGGCGTGCTGGAACCAGGCTGGGCAGGAGGGAGTACCCGTGCCAAAGACACTGCCGGGAAACAGCTGAGGGTACTGGAACCCGGATGGGTAGCAGATGGTACAAGAGCCAATGGAACTACCGAGGACCAGCTGATGGTACTGGAACCCGGTTATTAAGCAGGAGGTACCTGTGCCAGAAAGCACTACCAAGGACCAGCAGACGTTGGTGGAACTTGGATACCGAGAAGGAGGCACCTAAGCCAAAGGCACTGCCGAGAACCAGCTGATGGTACTGGAACCCAGATGGGTAGCAGAAGGTACCCATGAAAAAAAAAGTTGCAAGGCCGCGAGCCGGCCGGAGTTACCGAAACCCACAATCCTACAGGGGGTGCTTGTCCTATTGGCACTATGGAACCAGCCTTCATTGCCAGATCCCGCAGCCCACATAGGAGTCACCTAAACTGCATGCACCATAGAGTCGGCTAACCCGACCGCAACATGACAGGACAACGTATTGGAGGCAAAGTGACATTGACACTACCCGGAAACAGCTGGCGTGCTGGAACCAGGCTGGGCAGGAGGGAGTACCCGTGCCAAAGACACTGCCGGGAAACAGCTGATGGTACTGGAACCCAGATGGGTAACAGAAGGTACAAGAGCAAATGGAACTACCGCGAATGAGCTGACGGTACTGGAACCCGGATGGGTAGCAGAAGGTACAAGAGCCAATGGAACTACCGAGGACCAGCTGACGGTACTGGAACACGGTTACTAAGTAGGAGGTACCTGTGAGACGTTGGTGAAACTTGAATACCGAGAAGGAGGCACCTAAGCCAAAGGCACTGCCGAGAATCAGCTGACGGTACTGGAACCCGGATGGGTAGCAGAAGGTACACATGAAAAAAAAAGTTGCAAGGCCGCGAGCCGGCCGGAGTTACCGAAACCCACAGTCCTACAGGGGGTGCTTGTCCTATTGGCACTATGGAACCAGCCTTCATTGCCAGATCCCGCAGCCCACATAGGAGTCACCTAAGCTGCAGGCACCATAGAGTCGGCTAACCCGACCGCAACACGACAGGACAACGTATTGGAGGCAAAGTGACATTGACACTACCCGGAAACAGCTGGCGTGCTGGAACCAGGCTGGGCAGGAGGGAGTACCCGTGCCAAAGACACTGCCGGGAAACAGCTGGCGGGGCTGTAACCCAGGGTAAATACTGAAAAAAGAGTGGAGCCAGAGGTGTAATTGGAGCAAGTTTTAAATCTGTAGTACAGTGGATGTGGACAGAGCAGGAGAATTTGCCGGACACACAGCTGGGGATCAGCTGACATTACTGAACCCCAATAACACTGGACCAAGTGTTGACTGTGCAGACAGCACTTCTGAGCAGCAACTGGCGGTGTTGGAGCTCTGGGTAAATACTGAAAAAAGAGTGGAGCCAGAGGTGCAATTGGAGCAAGTTTTAAATCTGTAGTAGTAGTGAGAATGTGGACAGAGCAGGAGAATTTGCCGGACACACAGCAGGGGAACAGCTGACGTTACTGAACCCCAATAACACTGGACCAAGCGTTGACTGTGCAGATTGCACTTCTGAGCAGCAGCTAGCGGTGTTGGAGCTCAGGGTAAATACTGAAAACAGAGGAGCCAGAAGCCTAATTGGAGCAACTTTAAAATCTGTAGTAGTGTGAATGTGGACAGAGCAGGAGAAATTGCCGGACACACAGCAGGGGAACAGCTGACGTTACTGAACCCCAATAACACTGGACCAAGCGTTGACTGTGCAGACGGCACTTCTGAGCAGAAACTGGCGGTGTTGGAGCTAAGGGTAAATACTGAAAGCAGAGGAGCCAGAGGTGTAATTGGAGCAAGTTTTAAATTAGTAGTAGAGTGGATGTGGACAGAGCAGGAGAATTTGCCGGACACACAGCAGGGGATCAGCTGACGTTACTGAACCCTAATAACACTGGAGCTAGTGTTGACTGTGCAGACGGCACTTCTGAGCAGCAACTGGCGGTGTTGGAGCTCAGGGATTACAGTTCATGTGGTAGAAACATGAACACAACAGGAGACCTGGAAACTGTTGCCAACCAATTATTTATTCTGGAAGAGGACTGGCAAATTCATGCGAGATCCAGGCCTTGTTCATTTTCAGAAAAGTAAGCCGGTCAACATTATCGGAGGATAGGCGCATGCGACGGTCTGTTAGTACACCACCTGCGGCACTAAAGACGCATTCCAATAATACACTAGCAGCAGGGCAAGCCAGCATCTCCAATGCATACTGGCTAAGCTCTGGCCATGTATCCAGCTTAGAGACCCAAAACTTGAAGGGGGAAGAGCCGTCTGGGAGTACACTGAGAGGGCAAGACATGTAGTCTGTCACCATCTGACGGAAACGTTGCCTCCTGCTGACTGGAGCCGTCTGTGATTGTGTAGACATTTGTGGCGGTGGGGACACAAAACGTTGCCATATTTGGGCCATACTGGTCTTGCCTTGTGCTGAGGCACTGCTTCTGCTTCCTCTTTGTGCAGAGCTTCCTCCACTGCCTCGACGCACTGAGCTGCTTTGTAAAGCACTAGCAGCACCGCTCTCGGTTGGAATGGAGAACATGATGGAATGCACCAGTGCGTCTTGGTACTCCCGCATTTTACGCTCCCGGTTCAACGGTGTTATGAGGCTTTGTAAGTTGTCCCGGTAGCGAGGATCTAGGAGGGTGGACACCCAATAATCAGCCATGTTGAGAATGTGGGCGATGCGGCGGTCGTTTCTCAGGCACTGCAGCATGAAATCAACCATGTGCTGCAGACTGCCAACTGGCCAAGAAACGCTGTCCCCTGCTTGAGGCGTGTTCTCTGCCTGCTCTGCATCACCCCACCCTCGCTCTAGATACTGACTACTAGAGCATTGTGTACCTCCCTCCTCTGGACAGATGTCTTCCTCCTCCATTGACTCCTCCTCATCCTCCTCACAAAGTGTCCCCTGCCTAGGCCTTTGTGAGGAACCACGTTGCGCAGACTGTAGAGAAGCAGATGGCATTTGTGACTCCTCATCCTCCACCTCTTCCAAAACCTCCTCCCTTAATTCTTGCAGTGTTTTTTTCAAGCAGGCAGATAAGGGGGATAGTCATGCTGACTAGTGCCTCATCTGCACTCGCAATCCGCGTGGAATAATCGAAGGCACGCAAAACGTGGCAAATGTCCTTCATAGAGGCCCACTCAGTGGTGGTGAAGTGTGAACGGCGTGCACTGCGACTTGTTTGCGCCTGCTGCAGCTGGTACTCCATTACTGCTGCCTGCTGCTCACACAACCTCTCCAACATATGTAGCGTTGAATTCCACCTGGTGGGTAGGTCACATATGATGCGATGTTCCGGAAGACGTAATCGGCGCTGCAGAGCTGCAATGCGCGATCTTGCGTTGCTGGAACGCCGCAAGTGAGCGCACTCTATGCGGACCTTGTGCAGCAGTGCATCTGTGTCACCCCAGGCCTGGATGCCACAACTATTAAAGGCTGTGTCTGAGAGCAGGAGGGAGGTTCCCCGGTCAGGGACAATTAGCATACAGCACCTCCTGTCCCAGGCCAGTAGGGGGAGCAGGCTGCCCCTATAAAAGCTGGAACTGAGGGCAGGGTTAGAGAGAACTGGACGACCTAGCTCAGGACTGAGACTAGTCCCAGAGAAGGAGGGACAGTTCAGCTGTAGCCAAGGAGTCCGTGAGGCAGAGGAGAAGCTGCGAGCCAGGCACAGAGGTGATGAGAGCCGGTCCTGGCTGAGAGAACTACACTACTGGACATTGGGGTCCGAGGCTGTCAGGGTTGTAAGTCCAGCAGCAGAGAACCAACCCGCGAGGGATTTCAGGTCCCTTGGCCTAAGAAGCCTGGAGGCTCCGCCACACAGAGGGACCAGTACAGCACGGAGAAGCAAAAGGTACCTAAGGTCCGAGTCGCAAGCCATACAGGCGAAGTACACCGCCAGCTCAGGGACGTGGACTATTACACCACGAAAAGGGGGATAGTCAGCAAGGGCAGAGAGAGAATGGTAGGCCTTCACACTCACCCTGACCAGTGGGGCTCACCCGAATGCTCTCAGACACCCAGGCCCATTCCTCCCCGGTACTCCTGTTGGGTCAGTAGTAATACCTACAATAAAGACCCTGGACTGTTTGAAGCGGACTCTGATCTCTTATTACTGTGGCCTGCACTATCACCCCCAGCATTCACCTACACTGCCCTGAGGCTACACTCTTCCCGTGGGGAGTTGTCCTACCCCTGTGCTGCACACCAACATCAGCCTCAGTGGTCTGCCTCGCAGCGGCAGTCATCCCTGACCGCAATCCACGGGTGGCGTAGTCGGACATTCAAAACACTGATAAATAGACTGCCACAATTAGGTCTGACCACCCTGAGCCACGGGATCGGGTTGCCACTACTACCCCCAGCATCGCATAGAAGCCCGGTTCCGGGTACCCAACGGCCCAGGGGGCGAGTCACATCAAGATCCGGATAGTCCCTCAAAAAACTCTGCACGACCAAGTTGAGCACATGTGCCAGACATGGGATGTGAGTGAGGTTGTGTTATGATCTGCTACAGGGACTAAGGAAAGACAGGAGAACTGTCCCTACAATAGAACTAAACTAGATCCCTACGATGTAACGGGGAACCTGATCCTGCGATCAGACCCGCTAAAGTCCTCGGCTAGTCTGAACGAAGACCTATAGATGTGAGGGAGGGATCCCTACAAGAACTAGGGACTGGGATAAGTTGGACACCTCCTAGCAGAAATAGTAGCAGTCAAAGACAAACACACAACAAAAAGCATAGAGGTCAGAAGACCTAGCAAAACTAACAGAGAACGGCAACAGAGCACCAAGCTAGCTCATGAGTAGTAAATACAATGAAGTCCAGCAAGACCAGGAGGGCGGAGCCGGATTAAATAGGCCAAAATGGTCATGTGACCAGCAAACTAAAAAAACCTAACAGGAGAGTTCTAACAGGTTGCCTAGGCCCAGAGCTGCCACCAGATTTCGGCCATTGTCACACACTACCATGCCTGGCTGGAGATTCGCTGGCACAAACCACACGTCACTCTGCTGCTTGATGGCATTCCAGAGCTCCTGCACTGTGTGGCTTCGATTCCCCAAAGAAATTAATTTTAATACGGCCTGTTGACGTTTGGCCACGGCTGTGCTCATATCGGTCATCATAACAGGTAATCAATCGTTCACGGGTCGATGTGGAGGTAGACCGTGACGGCTCCTGCAGCGCTGATTCAGAGGAACTGGAGTATGAGGAGGAGTCAATGTGTACAGACTGGATTCCTGCAATCCTTGGAGTTGGCAGAACACGTACAGTGCCACTCTCAAGATCTGTACCCGGCTCCACAACATTTACCCAATGGGCAGTGAGGGAAAGGTATCGTCCCTGTCCATGCTTACTGGTCCACGCATCGGTGGTCAGGTGGACCTTGCTACTGACGGCGTTTTGTAGCGCATGTTTAATTTTTCCCTCCTCATGCTGTTGCAGGGCAGTGACGGCTTGCCTGCTGAAATAAAAGCGGCTGGGCACGTTGTATTGTGGGACTGCCAATGCCATAAAGTTACGGAAGGTGTCAGTCTCCACCAGCCTGAATGATAGCATTTCAAGGGCCAGTAGTTTAGCAATGCCAGCATTCAGAGCCTGTGCTCGGGGGTGGTTTGCCGAGTATGGGCACCTTTTCTCCCATGCCTGTGCTAATGATGGCTGTAGACTGGCCTGGGAGTGTGAGGATGACAGCGAACGTGGTGCTGTGGGTGGAATTACACTGTGTCTCTGTACAACAGTGCCAGAGGTTCTTCCATGGCGATCCTGTGAGGAAGCCGAACCAGCTGTGTGTGAGCTGGAGGAAGAGGCTACAACACGAGCTGAAGAGGTGGTAGGTGGCGCTGTAGGTTGGCCTAGGTCTTCAGTGTGTTTTTGTAACTCCACCACGTGCTTGGTCCGCAAGTTTCCACATATTTGTGGTATTGAGGTTGCTGACACTTTTCCCTCTTTTCACCTTCTGATTACACAGCTTGCATTTGACAAAGTAAATGTCATCAAAACTGTGTCAAAAAAGGACCAGGCACTGCAAGTGCGCCCGCTTTGGGTTTTGGAAGAGCCATGCTCCTAATGGGTGCCGAAGTGGAGGCTACAGGCAACCAAGTCTGCCCCCTCCCTCTCCCTCCTTTTTGGGCCGTTCGGGGAATCTCTTCCACAGAGCTGCTCCCACCACCTTCCTGTCCCTCACGCCATGATGGGTCAAGGACCTCATCATCTACACCACCCTCTTCAAAAAACTGCTTCTCCTGGGTAGTCTCGACAGCACAGTACGCACCAGAAAGTGGCACCTGAGTCTCATCATCAGATGCGTACTGAGGTGTGCTGCTGACCATAGGCACTGGCCCACCCGCCTCTTCAGATTCAGAGAGACAAAACGGTTGCGCATCACTGCATACTACTGTGACACTCGCAAGCCCTGCCCTGGGAAGATGGGGTACTCGGAGCCGGGTCAGATGTTGAGAACGGGGATGCAGTCGTGGCCTGGACCCGTTCCGTGCCCAGGGCCGTCACATTGAAAATGATGTTAGGGCTTTCCGGGTTCAGTGGTAATTGTCGACTACGCCACCTGTGGTGTCTGGTGATGCGCCACCAGCGCCGCTACAGTCCGCTGAGGCTCGATGTCATGGCGGCTAAAGTTCTCGCTGCTCCCCACAGGCGGAGCGCGGCCTCAGGGCAGGCAAGGCAGGATGAAGGGGGCAGTAGCACGGGGAGTGCGGGCACCGCGTCGCATGGTATGGCGCGTAATGAACAGTCCGGAGGCCATAGGGATGAATTTCCAAGGCTTTACTCACAGTTCTCATAAGCAGCGCCAGGCTTCTCCCTGCTCCTCGCGGAGTCCTGCGGCCACCAGGGACGGGGGTCCGACTACCTCCGAGGAAGTCCAGTGTGAGGTAGCATCCCTACACCAGAGTGTTCCTGCACTACAGACTTTACCCTTTCCCGTCTGTGCGTGTGTAGATAGGCCGGGTCTCCCTCTGAGCTCCTCTCAGGTGTATGGCTCGGGTGGCAATTCCTCTCCATTCGAAGCCCGGCGGGATCCTCAGGGCCTAACCGGGCTTTCCCGTCCTGGATATAAAGTACGAGGTCGGGTGTCGGGGGCCGGTACCCCTCTTGCAGCCGGAATCCCTCAGAATAGATCAGTTAGGCGAGGACAGGTGGCGTGCTCCGCTTCGTCTGCATCCTCCCCGGGACCCATTTGCTAGGGAGCCACACTCTAAAGCTCCCGGGCCTTCTTGATCCTGGTCCTTGGCCGGGTTGAGACATTCCTTGTCTGCAACCTTCCTCCCGTCCCATAGATCGGGGTACGAGGGCTGTGTCCCATACCGGTGCAGGCCCACACAGGATCTGCGCTCCCGGAGGGAAGTCACATTACACACAGTTCATGACAGCACAGTACGACCACTTAGAAGGACAGGTCCCCACAGGACCAGGTTTGAACCAGCAGAAAAAGACTAAGATCAAAGATGGCATTCTATTAAATATGAAATTTGAAGTGTTACTAACTGCTCCTCCACCCACACCCACTAACTGGTTCCTACCACTTTGTGTTCCCCAGTCTCCCTGTAACCAGGGGAGCCGCACCTAGTGCATTCTAGCTCCCTCTGGTGGAATGTGGTGTTGGATGCAAAAGGCTGGAACACTACCATCACACCAGGCTTACCTCAGAGGAGGAACACCACACTCCATTGCAGAAGTGCAGCATTCCTGTGGCGGTCGAACCCTCAGGGGCGCCACACTACCTCTTCTTCAAATTCTCGAATTCTGCTTGGCTGGCCCCCTCTTTCCAAGCCAAGAGATTCAGAGAACAGAAGTAGAGATGGCTCCTGTCCAGGGCTCTCTGACTGCCTGGACAATTTGGCAGGTGGTGAAGAGACAGATGGGTGCTCTTCAGTGCTCAGGACCTGAGAGGATCTGGAACTAATTGAAGTCGATGCGTTAGCTGCCATCCATCCGACAACGGCTTCAATTTGGTCCTCCAGCAGCAGTGGGGTACGGCTAGCTCCTACAAAGCTGCGCATAAAGGACTGTTCCCTGGTAAAACTGGAGGATGCTGAGTCACTGGTGCCCGCAGCAGGCACAGAATCCCCACGTCCTCTCCCTGCAGAAACTCCACGTCCACGACCACGACCACATGCCTTATTCCCTGCCTTCTTCATCTTGGTAGACTGATAAAGATAGGCAGAAAAGTACTAAGGGCTTAGTGTGCTTATTCCTGAACAGCTGCTAACAGGTATAAGAAACACTAATTTTATAAAGTGTAACATAGTTTGTAAAGCCGAATAAAGACTTGCGTCCATCAAGTTCGACCTGTTAGTTCTGTAATTGCTAAAGTTGATCCAGAGGAGGACAAAAACCCCAAATGATTTGGCCAATCTTCACCTAAGGAAAAATTCCCTCCCGACTCTGAAACCAGCAGTCAGAATAAATCCCTGTATCAACCTACTATTTTATTTTATTTTTAAGTATACGCTGAAATCTGCCTGGTATCTAGAAATGCATCCAGTCCCCGCTTGAACTGGTTTAGTGAATCCGACATTACCGTCTCCTCACTCAGTGAATTCCATATTCTCACTGCTCTTACCGTAAAGAACCCCTTCCTATGCTGGTGCTGAAACCTTTTCTCTTCCAGTCTTAGTGAGTGCCCTCTTGTTACCGTAATATCCCTCCTTTTGAACAAATCCCGGGCAAGGTCTCTATACTGTCCCCTAACATATTTGTACACATTTATTTTGTCCCCCCTCAACCTTCTCTTTTCCAGGCTGAATAGTCCTAGTTTTGCCAACCTCTCTCGGTATTGCAGTCCCTCCATTCCCTTTATTAATTTTGTTGCCCTCCTTTGTACCTTTTCAAGCTCATTTATATCCTTTCTATATATTGGGGCCCATAACTGAGCACAGTATTCCAAGTGTGGTCTGACCAGTGCTTTGTACAGTGGAAGAACAATGTTCTCATCCTTTGCAGCTATACCTCTTCTGATACATCCCATTACCCTGTTTGCCCTTACAGCAGCCGCCTGACTTTGGGCACTCCAATTTAGTCTGCTATCAATCAAGATGCCCAAGTCCTTCTCCATCTCTGAATTCCCCAATGATTTCCCATTCAGTGAGTACTGGTGACTTCCATTTTTCCTTCCCATATGTATGACCTTACATTTCTCCTCGTTAAACCTCATTTGCCATTTAATGCTCCACCTACCCAGCTTATCCAAATCCCTCTGTAGGTCTGCACTGTCCTCTTTTGTATTAATTGTTTTACATAACTTTGTGTCATCTGCAAATATTGATATTTTACTATTTATCCCGTTGACTATGTCGTTAATAAAGAAATTAAATAACATTGGGCCTAGTACAGACCCCTGTGGTACCCCACTAGTGACGCTTACCCAATCTGAGTATATTCCATTTATAACCACCCTCTGCCTTCTATCCTTTAGCCAGTTTGCTACCCACTTACAGACATTTTCCCCCAGCCCCATCATTCTCATTTTGTATACCAACCTATTATGTGGCACGCTATCGAACGCTTTTGAGAAGTCGAGATACACGACATCCACTGGTTCCCCCTGATCTACTCGAGAGCTAACCTCCTCGTAGAAGTCAATCAGGTTTGTTTGGCAGGAAAGATTCCTCATGAATCCATGTTGGTTCGGGATTAAAAGATTATTAGCATCAAGATGCTCCTAATTGCCTCTTTAATGAAGCTTTCAAAAATTTTGCCCACAACGGACGTCAGACTCACCGGCCGATAGTTTCCGGCGTCACTTTTCGCTCCCTTTTTGAATATTGGCACTACATTCGCCTGTCGCCAATCAAGTGGTACAGACCCAGTCTCAACAGAGTCCTTAAATATAAGATATAACGGTCTGTCTATCACATTACTTAGTTCCCTTAGTACCCGTGGGTGTATGCCATCAGGTCCTGGTGATTTGTTTATTTTAATGTTACTGAGGCATTTCTGTACCCCAGCTTGGGTTAGATTTGTCATACTTAGTGGAGGATTAAGTTTGTCACTTCTCATTTCTCCTGTTAGTTCGATTTCCTTTGTGAAAGTTGTCGAAAAAAAATTATTTAATAGATTAGCTTTATCCTCATCTTTCTCTATGATTTTGCCTTCCTCACTTTTTATCGGTCCAATATTATCCGATTTAATCCTTTTACTATTTATATACGTAAAGAACAGTTTGGGATTTGATCTACTTTCCCTAGCAATACGTCTCTCTGTTTCCTCCTTCGCTATTTTTATTTGTTTTTTACAGGTTCTCGTTTTTTTCTTGTAACACATTAGTGCTTCCTTACTGTTTTCCTGTTTTAACCTCTTGAATGCCTCTTTTTTGCTATTTAACGCCCCTTTTACGTTCTTGTTCAACCATATTGGTTTCCTCTTATTTCTGGCCCTTTTATTCCCATACGGTATATACCTCTCGCACTGAGAATTCTTTTGAAGGTTTCCCATTTACTATTCGTATTCCTTTGATTAAGAACTTTGTCCCAGTCAATAAGTTGAAGGCTTTCTTTCAGCTGATCAAACTTCGCCCTCCTAAAGTTTAATGTTTTTGTTGTTCCCTTATTGATAACCCTACTGAAGGGCATTTTGAAGTCGATAATATTATGGTCGCTATTACCTAGGTGCCCCCCTATCTGTACCTCAGTTATTCTATCAGGCCTATTAGTCAATATTAAGTCCAACACGGCCTTCCCTCTCGTTGGTTCCTGCACTAGTTGGGAGAGATAATTATCCTTAATATTTGTCAAGAACCTTTTTCCTTTCTGAGATCTACAGGTTTCTGTTTCCCAGTCAATATCCGGGTAGTTGAAATCCCCCATTACAATCACTTCATTATGTTTTGCTACTTTGTCTATTTGTCCTAATAGCAGATTCTCATTCTCCTCTGTTATATTTGGTGGCTTATAGCAGACCCCCAGTAATATTTTATTATTATTTTTGCCCCCTCTATCTCTACCCACATGGACTCGACCCCCTCTTCTCCCTCTCCTATATCTTCCCTTAGTCTGGGCTTTAGACATGACTTTACATATAAGCAGACTCCTCCGCCTTTCCCCTGTTTCCGGTCCCTTCTAAATAAACTATAATCTAATAAATTTACCGCCCAGCCGTAGCTATCGTCTAGCCAAGTCTCTGTTATACCTACGATGTCATACCTCTCCTCCGATATAAGCGCCCGCAGCTCATCCGCCTTATTGGTCAGGCTTCTTGCGTTGGTCAGCATGCAAGATAAAACTTTGGGGTTATTTAGCATCCTATTCTTCTCTAACGATCTAACTGTACTATCCCCACCCCCCTCTCCACCCTCATTATATTCACTTCTCCCCTTCCCCCTTGCTTGCCTCACATCCCACCTATCTCCTTGGTTCCCCCCCCCCGTCTCTAGTTTAAAAACTCCTCCAACCTATTAGCCATCTTCTTCCCCAGCACCGCTGCACCCTCCCCATTGAGGTGCAGCCCGTCCCTACAGTAGAGCCTGTAGCCGACCGCGAAGTCGGCCCAGTTCTCCATGAACCCAAACCCTTCTGCCTTGCACCAACTCTTTAGCCACTTATTCACCTCCCTAACTTCCCGTTGGCGCTCCTGTGTGGCTCGCGGGATTGGTAGTATTTCTGAGAAAACTACCTTGGAGGTCCTTGCCCTAAGCTTCCTACCTAGGTCCCTGAAATCATTTTTAAGGACCCTCCATCTACCACTCACTTTGTCATTGGTGCCGATGTGGACCATGACCGCTGGGTCTTCGCCAGCCCCACCCAGTAACCTGTCAACCCGATCCGCGATGTGCCGGACTCGAGCGCCAGGGAGGCAGCACACCGTTCGGCGATCCCGGTCTTTGTGACAGATTGCCCTGATTGCCCCACATTAATATGAGCTAATGTGGCCTACACAACTGTAAAGTGGAGTGTTTGGTGAACTTTATGTAGGTTTTTTTTGTCACAAAAAGACACTGGATGTGCCCAAAGATGTAATACCGATAGTATCACAAACTTTTTGTAGCTATTACAATGTAGGAAGGTAACCTACAATGCAATAGATGAGGCTACAAAAAATAGGCTAATACTAATCTGGCTGGGGCTGCAGGGCCCAATGCTGCAGAAAGGCTCCTCTAACTACTCCTATATAGTGTGTTTGGAACCAATTTAGCTGAATACGGATGGAACCACCACACTAATAGGAGAAATCAGGAAAAATTATGAATTGGCAAAAAAGGACAATGTATGAGGCAGTGACACACACTGAGTGCACTACAACCAGACGTGGCTGAAGCACACACTACAGGGTGAGCTGCACTCACACACACAGACCTTGCAGACAGCGGTGAACAGCACAGGGAACTGTGCACTAGCACTGCAAGGCACAGCGATTTATAAAGTAGCTTGGGTAAAGCAGAATAGACCAAATAGGTAGCTAAAACTGTCCCTCAGAACAACAGCGTCCTATCCCTAACTGAATTCACAGCAGAGTGAGCTGAAAATGGCGGCGGTGGCTTTTATAGTGCATCATGACATCATTTCAGCAGCCAATCACAGCCATGCCATTAGTTAAGATGCCTACATGCCTAACAGGATGTGTCCACACTTCTTAGGATCCTCATTGGCTGAATAAAATGAAAATGGCTCATTGCATTATGGGAACTTCCGATTCCGGTATTCGATATTCTAAAAGTATTGGAACTAAGTATCGGAATTCCGATACCGCGAATATCGGCCGATACCCGATATTTCAGTATCGCAATGCTCAACACTACTAAACAGACATTGGTTAAAGACTCTGACTGTCGCTTGGCATCATGTATATGGCCAAAAAAAATATATTTAACCAGTTCAGAGCAAGATGTGAACATAGTCTACATACTATGCTCAGAGCTCCTCAGCGCCCCCCACTGGTGACTGCAGGCGGACACAATTTTATTACATTATCTAACCAGTCATGCAGGGGAGGTTTGGGACAGAAACAAAAAAAAAATCTCCATTCCCTACAAAGATTGGCCACTTTTCCTCCTGAATGCAAAGAGTTAAAATTGCATTAAATCTGCGGCATTTATGCTACAAAATTCACAGGGAAATCCATACGGTTATAGTGAGAGTTTGTGGCTTATTTTGTCCTGGGTACGTAATAGCGGCAACTCCTACACAGCGCTGCTCACGGAGCCAGGCACATCCACAAAAATGGCTGACTCGACTAGTCCGATAAATCCAGCGGTTCATGTGAACGTAGCCTTAGTAGGGTGCAGATATAGCAGTTGTATCAGGGTCCAAAAGCCCCCCCCATACAGAAAGAGGCCAGTATTATGAATGGCACATGGTAAATTACTGATTTTGCACTTACATGGTGGTTCCTGTGGGTGGCACTAGACATACAGTTTATTCCCACCTAATATCAAAATTGTAATCATTGTTTGATCAGGGATTGCTCAGTCTTTATCATCTGTGTTTCATCAGATTTTCCCATATGCAAAAAAAAAAAAAAAAAACCTGATGGAGGTTTTTTATGGACCCATGGACTTGCATCTGTGAGTTTTATCCATGACACAGATCAAAAATGGACATGTCCCATCTTTTTTTTTCTGTGGAAACACGAGCCACAGAAAAACACAGACATGTGAACAGCTCCATAGACTATGGACAATGGGTATGTAAGAAATACAGACAGACATGAAAAAAGCAAGTCTGAATGAGACCTAAACAAGGTTTAGGGGCAGCACGGTGGCTCAGTGGTTAGCATTATTACTTTGCAGCACTGGGGTCCTGGGTACAAATCCCACCAAGGACACCATCTGCAAGGAGTTTGTATGCTCTCCCTGTGTTTGCGTGGGTTTCCTCCAGGTTTTCTCCAGTTTCCTCCCACACTCCAAAGACATACTGATAGGGAATGTAGATTGTGAGCCCCAATGGGGACAGTGATGATAATGTATGTAAAGCGCTGCAGAATATGTTGGCGGTATATAAAGGTTATTTTTATTAAGGTTATCACCAATCATAGCCGAAGTGTATAATTCCAGAAAGGACGCCATGAATTTGAGCACCTGAATAAAACATCAAAAAGGAAAGAAAATATCTAAATATCTTCATTCTGAAATTGTATCCATTTCCTGGTAAAATATAACATGACTTGGATCATCCCGCAGATTGTATTCCAGATTTTATTTCTTCCACGCCCCTGAGTAGTTTGTTACAATGCACGTATCTATAGGACTTGTGGGTTATTTACAACTAATGATAATAATTAAGAACTGCATCCAAGTCCATGATTCCGGCAGTGATGTCCGTATCACAGAGACGATTGTTCCCTCTCCCTGCAGAGAGTGACACATGCACTCATACGTGAGGGGGATGACATGGGTGCAGACGTGGGTGGGTGCTGACAAGGACATATAGCTTCTACACATAAAGCCTGGAGTGGCTGAGTCATTCCACTGGTGGAAAGGCCATGCCGTCAGAAACATAATGGAGTGCATATGTTGGGTGAGTAATGGCGGTTTAGTCACCAATGTAGCTGTGGCTGTGACAAGTCATGGGAGACCTGAACATGATTGCATCCTTGTACATGGCCCTTCAATGCAAGAGCTGATCTACGCCATTGTATCTGTGCTTCTTGTTCCTTCCATTTATCTCTGAAGTGGATGAACTAGGGCTCCAAGATGGCAAATTACCTGGCCATCTGCCCCCTCTATCTACTTCTCATTCCATCCCCCCATTTACTCTCATTTCTCAATCAATTTTCGGAATTGCAAATATGGCCATGAAAAACACCCAGGATTGCAGACAGCGTGCTCCTCAGGTTTCAATGGCTCACATAGAAGTGAACGGAAAGAGCAGGGACATGGTGGCCACTAGAGATGAGCGAATCGATTTCTAGGACTCTGGTCCAGTAGCCATGGCAGTATTCTGCAGCCGCTGGACTGGTGCCCCGTGAACCCCTACCCCCCTACCTCCTGGCATCCCTGTTGAACCAGGTCGGCTAACCAAAAGAGGAGCCAGCTGGTAGGAAGCGGATTGCAGGGCTTCCATCCAGCGGCCATAGAATACTAATGTGGCCACTGGACCAGGGTCCTGCAAATTTATTTAGTGCCCACCTTTCCATTCACTGCAGTCAGTGACAGCCACTCCAAAGAGGACTGTGGTCCAGAGACTCCTGCTCTAGAGAAAGACATGGGATCTGCATCTATAATACATTTATGGCACATCCTATAGTTGTGCCATTAAGGTTTATGGTTGACATAGCCCTTTGAAATAGCGCAGGGGTCCCCATCTCCAGTCCTCAGGATAATTCCATCACCTGTGCAATACTAAGGAAATCCTGAAAACATGATCTGTTGGTGGGTCTGGAGGACTGGAGTTGGGGAACATTGAAATAGTGGGTCGGACACTAAACTATTTTCCTTACTTTTTGTGACACTTTCTTACCGGCCTTTTGCAAGAGTCAGTACAAACAAATGCCCCTAATTAAAATAAAAAAATCAGTCACCAAATAATAGTCTAGAAGTGAATCCAGCAAAACTGAGTGACTGACAGGTGACGTCCTCTCTTATTAGCGTCACCCACTTTCTCTTTTATTCTCCGTCGGGTCCAGACCTCTATAAAGAATTCCACAAGTCACAACTCATCTCTGCACACACATGTCCCATTTTGCTTCTAACTCCTGTAAGGTTTGTACTCGCTCAGCTGTGGTTGAAGTAGGCACAGGAAGCGTTTTCATTGAAACCCAGGCTGGTTTATTAGGACAGCATAAACCGCCCAGGAAGCAAAATAAAAAACAGCCTTTTCCGGCACAAAATGGAAACACAAAGTAAAATGTCCATACAACGGTGCGGGTTCGCCCACTCAGGTTAGTGTTCATTCCTTAGCACCACCCAACACTCTGGAGATCCACACATCTCCAGACACAGACAATGAATGAGACACTTGGTCTCCATTTTATTTATCCAACCACCCCCCCGGGGTGGGGATATGTGAGCAGCCATTCCCTCTCATCTCTTATGACTGCTCATAAAACCCGGCCCTGATACTCCCTATTAACCCTCTCAGCACTATACAGGCTGGAGCATGCTTTCCCGGGTTTACATCACCGAAGCTACCAACCTTGATGATACATATCTCCCCTCAATGACCTGTCTGGTGGCCATCTTACACCCCATTCCATACCACTTACACAGTATTAGTGCCCCTCTCCGTGCCCCACACACAGTACTGGAGTTCCCTTTTGTGCCCCACACAGTAATAATTTCCCCATAGTTGCTAAAAGTAACAGTGCTTTCCTTTGTGCCGGAGTAATACCGACTTTGTGCCCTAAAGGCAAAAAAATCTACCTCTGTGCACTTCATAATTTGTTCCTACCCATTATATCCCCCGCAGTAATAATTCACCATGTGGCCCCCACAAGGAAACAAGTGCCAGTGACTTTGAATGTGGACAGACTTGGCAAAAAGAAGTTAAAAGGATTATGTCAGGACGATTTTAGTAATGAAACTAGTAGTACAGCTGCATAGATCGTAGGACGGCAATAAAAATGATACCTGTCTTGTAGTAATCCGATGTGACAATGATGAGAAATCAAGCTCTGCAGTCACATACTGACTAGCCTGGAAGTGCATTGGGGGCGTGTCTGTTATCCAAGTGCTACACTCCCCCAATTTCCTTTTAGACTAATTTGCATGAGACTTCAGAGCTTGATTTCTCAGTGCTGGCGCGGCGGATTACTACAAGATAGGTATCATTTTTATTGGCGTCACAAGACCTATACAGCTGTCCCGCTAGTAACATTTTCGTCTTAGGTTCCCTTTTAAGGGGCTGTCCATCGCCTTTAGAAAGTCCGCTCTGACAGAATAGAGAAGGTTGCAGCCGCTCATCAACTGCGCTATGAATGGCGGATCACAAAGGTGCCGGAATAAAACATAAAGTCATTAATCTTGCAAATAAATGTATCAATGGGCATGACAAGTATAATGTAGGAATAGAACACATGGGCATGAAAGCAGAGCGCAGTTACAGTCTCTTGTGCGCCCCGGGCACCCCCTTAAATTGCAACCTTGATGTTAATGTGTCTTGTAGTTGGAACTGATCTGTGCTACAGAAATGTCCTATAATTTGTGTGTGTTTGTGACGGCCGAAGCTTCTCGCCATTGAGCTCCTAAAATGATTGCCTAACTTGCCTTACCCTGGAGACGGCCCTGCAGAGATCTCCGGAGGGAGCATGTTATTAATAGGTCTCTGACTTGTCTGTTCAGATATCTCCGAGGACATCTAGTCCACCGCTGCGCCATCTCAGATTTCATCTTGTTAAAGGCGAAGGTGGGGTCCCTTTATTTTCACAGAAATCTCTAGAAATAAACGAATATTTTATGCTTCAAAGAGATTCTAGAGATCAGATCTCTCTCATTTAGATCAATCAATGATATGAAAAAATAAGATCTTGGGGCGACTGATGGAGCAGTTTGTGTTCCTCGTATGTTCCTTTTCATTTTGCTGTCAGGTGGAATGTGTCTGGCTATGAAGAAGAAGAGGCTTCAGGATGCGCCCGGCCCGGATTATCCTCCATCTGCGAAAACACATGAAAGGCAAAAAAAAGCGCTTTATCATACAACAGAACCACAAATATCCACATATATATTCTACTAATATAAGAAACGTACAAATTGCATTGCGAATTTAAAGCGCAATCGTCCTTTTACACAAAACCGTAAAAAACAAGATCTTTCCTCATCCCCACACTAAGGTACAACTCATTCTGCTCCCAATCTAATATGTCCAAGAACAGTCCTGATCATATGTTCTGTAACTGACATTAAATCTTTTTGAATGAGTTGTTTCTTTTTAATTTGCATTCTGTCGGCACTATAGGTGCAGTAGTTTCCTTTCCTGCACTTCCCAGAATGCATTGCTACTGCTGTTATCCAATGGCTTGCAAGCAGTTTACCAGATAGGAGTGGAGAGACTAGACTCCCCACACTTCCTGTAGAGAGACAAAGACCCGCCCACACTTCCTGTAGAGAGACAAAGACCCGCCCCGCTTCCTGTGAATAGACAAAGCCCCACCCTTACTTCCTGTGAATTGACAATGATCCACTCCCACTTCCGGTGAATTGACAATGTTCCACTCCCACTTCCGGTGAATTGACAATGATCCACTCCCACTTCCGGTGAATTGACAATGATCCACTCCCACTTCCTGTGAATTGACAGTGATCCACTCCCACTTCCGGTGAATTGACAATGATCCACTCCCACTTCCGGTGAATTGACAATGATCCACTCCCACTTCCTGTAGAGAGACAAAGACTTCCTGAAATTCTCCTTGGTTGCTAGGGATCTATTACACCGGACAAAAGGCAGTGGACAGCAAGTTAGAAAGGAATAAGCTTCCATGTTGTAGCGCCGGCGTCCCTGCCCTCTGCTAGGCAGGGACGCTGTTCCCCTCACCTCTCTGCTCCGTGCCCGGCGTCCTCCTCCCGCTCTGCTGGCAGCGCGCGCTCCTTCCCGGCCACTGTGCTTAGGGCGCGCGCGCGCGCTCTCCCTCCCTCTTAAAGGGGCCGCACGCGCCGTCCTAAGGAGTCCCCGGCCAATGGCCGGAGGACTTCACCATATATAAGGCACCTCCTCCAAAATGGAGGTGCCCGAGCAATGTTGTTGCACTGTTCACTACTCTGCTTCAGCCCTCAGGTCCCGTTGCCAGTTACCTGCCAGATACCTGCCAGATTCCTGCCAGCTTGCTGTCTTATTCCTGCCTGATTATCTGCTACCTGCCTGCTAGTCTGAGGTCCGACGGTCTGCCTTACTACTCCTGTCAGTCTGTCTAAGGACCAGCCTGTCCGCTCACCTGGGAGCGCACTTCAGCCACCTGCCTGCTTGCCTGAGGTCCGACGGTCTGCCTTCCAACTCCTGTCAGTCTGTCTATGGACCAGCTTGCCTGCTCACCTGGGAGCACACATCTGCTACCTGCCTGCTAGCCTACCTGGAGGCTCCGCCGTCACGTGCTGTGACCACCTGCCTGTCCAGTGACTCCTGCCCGCTCACCTGGGAGCGCTCATCTGCTGCCTGTCTGCTAGCCTACCTGGAGGCTCTGCCGTCACGTGCTGTGACCACCCGCCTGTCCAGAGACTTCTGCCCGCTCACCTGGGAGCGCTCATCTGCCGCCTGTCTGTTGGTCTTCCTGGAGGCTCCGCCGTCACATGCTGTGACCACCCATTCATCCAGAGACTCTCGCCTGCTCACCTGGGAGCTCACGTCTATCATCAGCCGCCACAGGTCGTACCAACCCTTTACCCAGAGACTGCCCCGGTCACTTGCCGTGACCATCTGCCCGTTCATCCAGAGACTGCCCCGGTCACTTGCCGTGACCATCTGCCCGTTCATTCAGAGACTGCCCCGGTCACTTGCCGTGACCATCTGCCCGTTCATTCAGAGACTGCCCCGGTCACTTGCCGTGACCATCTGCCCGTTCATCCAGAAACTGCCCCGGTCACTTGCCGTGACCTCCAGCCCGTTCACTCAGAGACTGTCCCGGTCACCTGCTGTGACTTCCTGCCCGTCTTCCCTGGTCGCCACCCGCTCCCTTACAAGGACCGCCCCCTTGTATAGTAGCTCAGAGGTTCCGCCTCCCAGACCCGTTACAGTTTGCTCGGGCCATGGAACCCGGTGGCACCCAAGCTCCCTCGCTCTCGGACCTGTGTTATGAACTGTCCCGTCAAAGGTCCCAACAGGAGTCCATCCTGGGTCACCTGCGGAATGTCAATACTCGCCTGGACACTCTGACTGCTCCACCAGCAACCTCCGCCAGTGCCATGTCTCGCAATCCGGCAGCTCCGCTGCCCACTAATACCATGGTATCCTACCCCGGACCCCGGCTTTCTGCACCTCCTCGCTTCGGAGGCGACTCCGCCCAGGCTCGGGGCTTCATAAATCAGTGCACCCTGCACTTTGAACTATTGTCCCACCAGTTTAACTCCGACCGAGCCAAAATTGCATTCATCATGTCCCATCTCACCGGGGAGGCCCTGGCCTGGCTAAATCCTCTATGGGAGAGAGGAGACCCCCTGGTGTCCAACTTGCCTGCTTTTCTCACGGCTTTCCGGAAAGTCTTCGACGAACCCGGACGGAAGACCTCATCCGCATCATCACTGCTACGCCTCCGTCAGGGAAGTCTCACCGTGGGCCAATATGCCATACGGTTCCGTACCCTTGCCTCGGAGCTGGCCTGGGATAACGACGCTCTGGTATCCGTCTTCTGGGAGGGTCTGTCCGGCCGTATTAAAGATGAACTTGCCGGTCGGGACATCCCTACCACTCTCGATGACCTAATAACTCTTGCCACCCGGATTGACCTACGGTTCCAGGAGCGTGCCAAAGAGGTCACCCGTGAGAGGAGGTTACCACGTCTAGCTCCTACCTTTCAGAAACCCGTCACTCCCTCCGTCTCTACCCAGGTACACTCTCCTGAGCCTATGCAGGTCGACCAGACCAAGATGGTCAAAACCCGTCAGGACTTACGCCGTGCCGAGGGGAGCTGCTTCTACTGTGGCAGTAAGGAGCACCGGATCCGTACCTGCCCGGAGAGGTTGGGAAACGCCTGTGTCTAGGTTCGCTCAGAGAGGTCGACCTAGACAAGAATAAATCCTCTCCATCTCTGCTGTTGTCAGTCTCAATCGTCTGCGGGGAGAACCGTTATTTCGAACTAGCCCAACTTGACTCTGGAGCAGCCGGGAATCTTATTTCACAGTCCCTGGTAGAGAAATACCGCATCCCCACCAAACCTCTGGCTGTACCCTTGTCTGTTGCTGCCGTGGATGGGGGTCTCTTACCACGCCCCATCCAACTCATCACCGAATCCATTACTCTGCAGGTGGGAATGCTGCATTCTGAGGGTATCTCCTTTCATGTTCTGCCTGGACTCTCCCACGCCCTCTTGCTAGGCCTACCTTGGCTCCAGAGACATGCACCCGTGCTTGACTGGCAGACCGGAGAAGTCCTTCGCTGGGGACAGGACTGCCATAAGACCTGTCTGGTTCCCGTCCATCCTGTCCGTCCTTCTCCTACCCCAGCTAATCTACCTGGACTTCCGATTCCTTATTGGTCTTATGCTGATGTCTTTAATAAAAAGGAAGCAGAGACACTACCCCCTCATAGACCATACGACTGCCCTATCGACCTGTTACCTGGTACTACTCCTCCCCGTGGGCGTATTTATCCATTATCCGCTGCTGAGACCCGGTTGATGTCCGAATATATTGAGGAGAATCTGGCCAGGGGATTCATCCGGAAATCTACCTCCCCGGCGGGAGCAGGCTTCTTTTTCGTCAAAAAGAAGGACGGCTCTCTCCGTCCCTGTATAGACTATAGAGGCCTTAACCAGATCACGGTGAAGAATAAGTACCCCCTTCCGCTCATTCCGGAGTTATTTGATCGTCTGAGGGGGGCTAGAATCTTCACCAAACTGGACCTCCGTGGGGCGTACAACCTGGTTCGTATCCGTCAGGGGGATGAATGGAAGACGGCATTCAACACCCGGGACGGCCACTATGAATATCTGGTAATGCCCTTTGGTCTCTGTAATGCTCCTGCCGTCTTTCAAGAGT
This sequence comes from Phyllobates terribilis, assembly GCF_046119375.1. Lineage (NCBI taxonomy): Eukaryota > Metazoa > Chordata > Amphibia > Anura > Dendrobatidae > Phyllobates > Phyllobates terribilis. Next base: position 178,908,703 of record NW_027362768.1, read on the forward strand.
TGGTCAATGACATCTTCCGGGACCTTCTCTACTCCTGCGTAGTGGTGTACCTGGACGACATCTTGGTCTTCTCTCCTGATCTCCAGACTCACCGGAGGGACGTTCGTCAGGTCCTGCTCAGGCTCAGGCAGAATCACCTCTTCGCTAAATACGAGAAGTGCCTCTTTGAGCAGACCTCGCTTCCGTTTTTGGGCTACATTATTTCTCAGACCGGCCTACGAATGGATCTAGAGAAGCTGTCTGCCATCGAGAAATGGCCTCGACCGGAGGGGTTGAAGGCCATTCAGCGATTCCTGGGCTTCGCTAACTACTACCGCCTCTTCATACCACACTTCTCTTCCCGGACTGCCCCAATTTCCGCGCTCACCCGTAAGGGTACTAATCCCAAAGAGTGGCCGCCCGAAGCTGAGGAGGCCTTTCTTTCCCTAAAACAGGCCTTCTCTTCCGCCCCGGTGCTGCATCGCCCGGACGGCAACAAGCAGTTCTTCCTGGAAGTTGACGCCTCCTCCTCTGGAGCCGGAGCGGTACTTACTCAAAAATCATCTTCCGGGAGAATGGTAACTTGTGGCTTCTTCTCCAAACTCTTCTCCTCTTCTGAGCGCAACTATTCCATAGGAGACCGAGAGTTATTGGCCATCAAGCTGGCGTTGGAGGAGTGGCGTTACCTATTCGAGGGGGCTCTTCACCCGGTAATAATTTACACTGACCACAAGAACTTGGCTTACCTCCAGCATGCCCAGAGACTTAACCCGCGCCAAGCCCGGTGGTCCTTGTTTTTTGCTCGCTTTGATTTTGTTCTTCATTTTCGCCCGGCTGACAAAAACGTCAAAGCAGACGCCTTGTCCCGATCCTTTCTGGTGTCCGATCTCGAGGAAGAACCTAAACATATCATCGATCCCGCCAGAGTAATGCAGGTGGCTCCCGTGAGTCTAAATCGTCTCCCTCCCGGTAAGACGTTTGTTTCAGTACCTGATCGGAAGAAGATCCTACACTGGGGCCATTCGTCTAAACTAGCTGGCCACGCCGGTCAGAAAAAGACCCTCCAGCTTATTGCCCGGCACTACTGGTGGCCTACCCTGCACAAGGACGTAATAGACTTTATTTCTGCCTGTGTGTCCTGCGCCCGCAACAAAGTCCCGAGACACCTGCCAGCCGGTCGCCTCCTTCCGCTTCCTGTGCCTGCTGCCCCCTGGCAGCATATTGCTATGGACTTCATAACTGATCTCCCCGTCTCCGCCGGTTGTACGGTCATTTGGGTGGTCGCTGATCGCTTTTCCAAGATGGCTCACTTTATTCCCCTGCCAGCCCTCCCGTCTGCACCCGAGCTGGCTAAAGACTTTATCCGCCACATCTTCCGTCTTCATGGCCTGCCCCTCCACATCGTGTCGGATCGTGGGGTACAGTTCACCTCACGTTTCTGGAGAGCCACTTGTAAACTGCTAGACGTCACCCTGGACTTCTCTTCCGCTTACCACCCACAGTCCAATGGTCAAGTGGAGCGGATCAATCAGAACCTGACCAGTTACCTCCGGCACTTCGTTAATGCCCATCATTCAGACTGGGTGGATCTCCTACCATGGGCCGAGTTCTCTTATAACAATCACGAGAGCGAATCCTCCTCCAAATCCCCGTTTTTTGTAGTCTTCGGTCAGCATCCTCGGATTCCTTTTCCTGTCTCCACCTCTGTGGACAACCCGGCTGCGGAATCTCTCGTTAGCAAATTTTCCTCCATTTGGGAGAGTACCCGATCCGCACTCCTTCAGTCGTCCGAACGGATGAAAAGACACGCTGACAAAAAACGCCTGGATCCTCCACAATTTCGTCCTGGAGATAAAGTCTGGCTCTCATCTAAATATGTCCGACTCAAGATACCTTCTTACAAGTTAGGGCCTCGGTTCATCGGTCCTCTGGAGGTCATCAGTCAGATCAACCCGGTGGCCTATAAATTGAAACTCCCGGCCAACTTACGGATCCCTAACTCCTTCCATGTATCTCTCCTCAAACCTGTGGTACTTAACTCTTTTTCCAAGTCTACAGGTACGCCTCCTGCTCCGGTTTCTGCTGAGGACGAGTTTGAGGTAGAGAACATTCTTGCCACCAAAAGGGTAAGAGGAAAGACCTTTTTTCTAGTAGATTGGAAGGGGTTTGGTCCTGAGGAGAGAACGTGGGAGCCCCGGGAGAACATCCATGCCCCTCTTATCCTAGCTAAATTTCTGTCTGGCCTAAAAAAGGGGGGGCCTAAAGGGGGGGGTACTGTAGCGCCGGCGTCCCTGCCCTCTGCTAGGCAGGGACGCTGTTCCCCTCACCTCTCTGCTCCGTGCCCGGCGTCCTCCTCCCGCTCTGCTGGCAGCGCGCGCTCCTTCCCGGCCACTGTGCTTAGGGCGCGCGCGCGCTCTCCCTCCCTCTTAAAGGGGCCGCGCGCGCCGTCCTAAGGAGTCCCCGGCCAATGGCCGGAGGACTTCACCATATATAAGGCACCTCCTCCAAAATGGAGGTGCCCGAGCAATGTTGTTGCACTGTTCACTACTCTGCTTCAGCCCCCAGGTCCCGTTGCCAGTTACCTGCCAGATACCTGCCAGATTCCTGCCAGCTTGCTGTCTTATTCCTGCCTGATTATCTGCTACCTGCCTGCTAGTCTGAGGTCCGACGGTCTGCCTTACTACTCCTGTCAGTCTGTCTAAGGACCAGCCTGTCCGCTCACCTGGGAGCGCACTTCAGCCACCTGCCTGCTTGCCTGAGGTCCGACGGTCTGCCTTCCAACTCCTGTCAGTCTGTCTATGGACCAGCTTGCCTGCTCACCTGGGAGCACACATCTGCTACCTGCCTGCTAGCCTACCTGGAGGCTCCGCCGTCACGTGCTGTGACCACCTGCCTGTCCAGTGACTCCTGCCCGCTCACCTGGAAGCGCTCATCTGCTGCCTGTCTGCTAGCCTACCTGGAGGCTCTGCCGTCACGTGCTGTGACCACCCGCCTGTCCAGAGACTTCTGCCCGCTCACCTGGGAGCGCTCATCTGCCGCCTGTCTGTTGGTCTTCCTGGAGGCTCCGCCGTCACATGCTGTGACCACCCGTTCATCCAGAGACTCTCGCCTGCTCACCTGGGAGCTCACGTCTATCATCAGCCGCCACAGGTCGTACCAACCCTTTACCCAGAGACTGCCCCGGTCACTTGCCGTGACCATCTGCCCGTTCATCCAGAGACTGCCCCGGTCACTTGCCGTGACCATCTGCCCGTTCATTCAGAGACTGCCCCGGTCACTTGCCGTGACCATCTGCCCGTTCATTCAGAGACTGCCCCGGTCACTTGCCGTGACCATCTGCCAGTTCATCCAGAGACTGCCCCGGTCACTTGCCGTGACCTCCAGCCCGTTCACTCAGAGACTGTCCCGGTCACCTGCTGTGACTTCCTGCCCGTCTTTCCTGGTCGCCACCCGCTCCCTTACAAGGACCGCCCCCTTGTATAGTAGCTCAGAGGTTCCGCCTCCCAGACCCGTTACACGTTTTATAGGCACATGTGAACAAGCTCTCATTCAAAAATATGTGGTCCATGTCAGTGTATAAAATATAATATATATTATTAAGGGGAATAAGAGGTTTCGACTGGCACTGGGGCCGGCTGTTACACACCGGGGAGCGATGGGGGCCGGCTGTTACACACCGGGGAGCGATGGGGCCGGCTGTTACACACCGGGGAGCGATGGGGGCCGGCTGTTACACACCGGGGAGCGATGGGGGCCGGCTGTTACCCACCGGGGAGCGATGGAAGCCGGCCGTTACACACCGGGGAGCGATGGGGCCGGCCGTTACACACCGGGGAGCGATGGGGCCGGCCGTTACACACCGGGGAGCGATGGGGGCCGGCCGTTACACACCAGGGAGCGATAGGGGCCTGCCGTTACACACCGGGGAGCGATAGGGGCCTGCTGTTACACACCGGGGAGCGATAGGGGCCTGCTGTTACACACCGGGGAGCGATAGGGGCCTGCTGTTACACACCGGGGAGCGATAGGGGCCTGCTGTTACACACCGGGGAGCGATAGGGGCCTGCTGTTACACACCGGGGAGCGATGGGGGCCGGCTGTTACCCACCGGGGAGCGATGGAGGCCGGCTGTTACCCACCGGGGAGCGATGGAGGCCGGCCGTTACACACCGGGGAGCGATGGGGGCCGGCCGTTACACACCGGGGAGCGATGGGGGCCGGCCGTTACACACCGGGGAGCGATGGGGGCCGGCCGTTACCCACCGGGGAGCGATGGGGGCCGGCTGTTACCCACCGGGGAGCGATGGGGGCCGGCTGTTACCCACCGGGGAGCGATGGGGGCCGGCTGTTACCCACCGGGGAGCGATGGGGGCCGGCTGTTACCCACCGGGGAGCGATGGGGGCCGGCCGTTACACACCGGGGAGCGATGGGGCCGGCCGTTACACACCGGGGAGTGATGGGGCCGGCCGTTACACACCGGGGAGTGATGGGGCCGGCCGTTACACACCGGGGAGTGATGGGGCCGGCCGTTACACACCGGGGAGCGATGGGGGTGAGGCTGAATAAAAAAAGATGAATTCAATAAGATGTGTTTCCAGTACTTTTCTTCATAGAGTGTATATCGGTTCCCCATTGTGTGTGGAGCACTGATCCCTATTCTATCAGTATTTTGTTGGGTAGGCAATTTATAGTTGTAAACTCTGTATATTATGATGTTCAAAAGAAAAGGTATGCCGCATTTACAGAAGATCAGGGCTTGTAAGTAGTATATGGACTGCGATATGGCGGGGTAATACATAACTATAAGGAGTTTTACAGATCCCATTATCATGGAGCAGTGTGGATAATACATCTTTGTGACAGTGAGCTCTAGTGGAATAAATGTGATTTATCACCAGTGAAATAACCCAGTGTCTATACCCTTGTCTCTTCCAGCGCTGCAGGTGATCGGCGCCGCGGTATTCAACATCATCTTGGTTTAAATAACCATATATTCCACACTGACGTGATTAACCAGATTCTGTGTAATTGCTTTCTGCCTCCTGACAAAACATTTGATTAAACAATCTAATCATTAATTACAAATGTGCCGGAGCTGACATTAAAGGAGGCACAAATCCGAATATAAACAGTGTGTTATTTGCTTAAAGGTTCAGCAAAAATGATGGAGAAATAAGGCTTGAAATATCAATCATTTATACTAATCTGAGTAAAATATGTAGTTTCTTCTCCATACTGAGGCCCATATATCCACCACATACTGCTCCCTATGTATTATAGTAGTTATATTCTTGTACATAGGGAGCAGTATTATAGTAGTTATATTCTTGTACATAGGGGGCAGTATTATAGTAGTTATATTCTTGTACATAGGGGGCAGTATTATAGTAGTTATATTCTTGTACATAGGGGGCAGTATTATAGTAGTTATATTCTTGTACATAGGGGGCAGTATTATAGTAGTTATATTCTTGTACATAGGGGGCAGTATTATAGTAGTTATATTCTTGTACATAGGGGGCAGTATTATAGTAGTTATATTCTTGTACATAGGAGCAGTATTATAGTAGTTATATTCTTGTACATAGGGGGCAGTATTATAGTAGTTATATTCTTGTACATAGGAGCAGTATTATAGTAGTTATATTCTTGTACATAGGGGGCAGTATTATAGTAGTTATATTCTTGTACATAGGGGGCAGTATTATAGTAGTTATTGTTGGTATAATTAGGTTATTGGTGGAGAAGAGATTTATCAGGATAAGTGTCCCAGAATTCTGGGGTGAATGGCACAAGAAAAGCTGACTTTCATTGCTTGCACCTTATTGGTTATGTGTTTATGGAAGCATGGTGGCTAGGTGGTTAGCACTGTACATGGTGGCTCAGTGGTTAGCACTGTACATGGTGGCTCAGTGGTTAGCACTGCAGCCTTGCAGCACTGGGGTCCTGGGTTCAAATCCCACCAAGGACAAAATCTGCAGGGATTTTGTGTGTTTCTACTTACAGAACCCGGAAAAAAACTGTTTTTCATTCCTGCACACTCCAAAGACATACTGATAGGGAATTTAGATTGTGAGCCCCAATGCCAATAATGCCTGTAAAGCGTGGTGGAATTAATGGCGCTATATAAATGATGAAGGGAGATCTCAGCTTTATAAGTTTGTCAAGATTATGGCATTTATTAGGTCGCCTCACACAAGTTTGCCAGATTTTGCTTAAAGAAGTTGTGCGCTACTTTAGATTACCCCCCCGAGGCACCTAAGACTTTTTGTAAATACCTTCCGTTGCAGATAATGCCTGTGAGCGGCGCTCTCGGGTGTGACGCAGGATGGGGAGGGGGGGGGGGGGAGTAACCCCGCCCACAGCCTGGCATCCACCGTGGAACCAGGAAGAAAAAGACCCCCGGCTGCTGCCAGCACTTGTCGTGACATCAGCGGATGTCAGAGCCGGCTGCAGCCGGGGGTCACGTGATGCCTGTGGGCGGCCAGCGATAGCGCCACTCACAGGCAGCATATGCAACGGAAGGTATTTACAAAAAGTCTAAGGGGCCCTGGGGGAGGGGGGGGGAATACATTGGGGGGTGATCTAAAGTAGTGGACAACCCCTTTAAGACAACGGCAATTTCTAACCAGAATATCATTGGCATGGATCTCCATGAATGACTTAATTATAAATGGGGACTTTGGTTTCAATGTCTTAACACTAAAACTCTTTATTGGCCCCAATTCATCAGTTTTCGCTAGAATTCTGACATAAAACTCTTGTAAATTTTGCTAAACATTTGATCAAGTCGCAGATGCTCCAAAATGGTGCAATTTTTGGTGCTCATATCCCACTCTTCCCAACTTTTTGAAGAAGTTAGTGGAGCTTTGTGGCAGGGTGTCAGCGATTAATTCATAATTTATGCAAAAAAAAAAAAATGGCATAAATTATGGCAGAATAGAGTATAGACACGCAGCAACTAAAAGATGTGCCAAATTCATTTAAAGGTGAACTCTAGTTAATGAATTTGTTGGATCTTACTACAGCGCATTGTTCAAGACTGGCATGAAAAATGCACAAATAGAGGCTTTAGTTCCCTTCTCCCAAAACCAGCGCCACACTTGTCCTCAGGCAAGGTTGGGTATTGTCTAGTGAATTTTAGATATAGCCGAATAATCATTTAGTTCCATGAAAAATAAATAAGGTAAAATGTTTTATTTCTTTCTTGTCTGATACAAACCTTTAAAGTTTATTGTATATAGTGAAGCAAATAAACATTTCTGAGCCAAAAGGAGCAAACGTAGCACTTAAAAAAAGCAAAACACAAAGAAAGGACCAAGATGCAGAATGACAAAGCACCAACTTCAGCTGGGCTGTACACCATAGAGTTCAGGCCGGCATGAAACAACAACAATATGGAACTCCGCGAAGAATAAATCAGAAAAAAATAGAAGTACACAAAACGTTAAAACACATTTTTACTTTACAACATATTGTTTCCATCATCGCCTGACGTGCTAATAGTTCAGGTTTCCTGCAGTTCTGTGCAGTCTGTAGTCAGACATCTTCCAGAAACCTCCTGTTGCAGATAGACATTCCCTACAACACTTTGCATTTGTACTGAATTTGTGGTAAGATTAAAAATAAATAAATGTAAAAAAAAAAAAAAAGTGACCAAATGCAACAAAAAGTGCTGGCAGCTTGGCTGAGAAGAAAGAAAAAAATAAATAAAAACACCTAGTTCCTATAGTATGCCACAAAGTCTTGGCACCATTTCCCACAAAGTCGTCCAATCTAAAAGTTAATGCTTCCTATTGTACAGTCCGGCTTTGCCTCATGCAATCACTGACCACTTCAGGTCAGACGGACCCCCATCCTACATTATAGAACATTTTCCTTTCAGCTTCTCCTTCTTTTTCTGCTGTCTGGACTTCTTTCCAGCCACCTGAAGGCTCACAGTTCGCCTCTTCTCCAAGTTTAAAAGTTCTTGGAACAATTCCTGTACGTTGTAGTTGAGTTTGGCGGAGGTCTCCATGAAGGAACACTTCCACTTGTTGGCCAAGCTTTCCCCTTCAGAATTCTGTACTTCTCTTAGAGACTCATCGGTCTTATTGCCAACCAACATGATGGGAATGTGGTGTGTGTCTCCTTTGATCTGACAGATTTGGTCATAAATTGGCTTTAGTTCTTCCACCGACTGTTTGCTGGTGACGGAGTAGACCAAGATGAAAGCATGACCCTTGGAGATGGACAACCTCTGCATAGCGGGGAACTGGTGGCTTCCTGTGGTGTCGGTGATCTGTAGAGTGCAGATGTTCTTGTCGCAGCTGATGACCTGTCTGTAGGTATCTTCTATGGTGGGGATATAGGTTTCTCGAAAAGTTCCTCGTACAAAGCGAAGGACCAGGGAACTTTTTCCAACTCCTGCAGCCCCGAATACGACCACCCGGTAATCATTGCTTTGCTCGGGCATCTTGGCTGGAAAGATGCAGAAAGTTTCAGGTAGAAATGCAGAAACAACATGGAAACCTGTTGAGGAAGATTGAAAAAGGTTAAAAAAAAAAAAAAAAGAGGTTTCTGCAAAAACAGAATATGAAGCAAATAATGAGAAGCAGAACATCAGATGCCCAGAGCGCCTGCTGGTACTTGTCACGTCCCCGGCTGATTGTACAATCCCAAGTGCCTAGAAGTGCACGAGTCAGGATGCGACAGGACCAAACCATCAGCTAATTACATCTTTGGCCGAATCCCTTGATGTAAATCCCGGCTGCACCTCACTAGGGTGGACCTGCTAGACGGAGATCAGGGACCTTACCTTGCAGGAGCACCGTGCCGTCTCCCAGCCTTCCTGCTATGTGGAGGAGGTTTGATTCCTACATCTCTCGCAGATAGCTCAGCCGGATGAAAGCAGGAGCTCCCTCCCTTTTCCATATATATATATTTTTTTTAATATTGGTTTTGAATGGCGGCACGGGCAATATTAGATGATTGGTGCCATCTAGTGGATGCATACATATTCCTACTCCACAGCGGATGGAGAATATTGCTGGAAGAATGGAGGATTGGGACTGTGCCGATTAACCATTTATTTTGCATAATAAAGTTTTATCTTTAATCAGTCCAGATTTGACCATAGAAAGGAAAAATTATCCTGCTGGTGTTATGTTTCAGATTGATGCTCCCAAATAAGTCACATTTTGGTTATGGCTCAGTCTGTACATAGCCCCCCCATCTACAGATCAGACTTTGCAGCAGCAATCACTAACCTTGAAAAAACGGTCACTCATCTAGTGGAGACATGATAGATGTATATATTCTGGAGGTCCCATTACTGGAACCCCCACTGATCATGAGAAAAGAGGACCCAAAGAATATTTTGCGACTAGAACTTATTAAGTGAGCATGTGCGACCTCTTTTCTATAGGAATGGTGGTCGCACATGCTCACTAACTCTCCATTCACACAGGGTACTTTAGGACCTCTGTTCTTGAAATCAGTGGGGTCTAAACAGCTGGTCTTGCAGTAATCATGTATTTATCATCTCTGGATGGGATTAAATCTAAAATATCTTTTTTTGTGCAATAACCCCTTTAACAACCAAGCCAGTTTTGGTCTTAAGGGCCACATGAATTTTTCCTCATAGCATTCCTACAGCCATACAATTCCTTGTTTGACTTTTAGGGTTAGGGCTTTATTTCCTCTCTTTGCAAAACAAATTGTGTTTTTTTTTGTTGTTTTTTTTTTTAAGAAATAATATGTGGGATTGTGCAATTATCCATATGTACATTTATTTTAGAATGGCAGAATCCGTGAATATACTCAGTGTTTTATTTAACATTTTACACTATTTTTTTTTTTATTTTTTATTACATTTATGACATTGATTTTTTTTTATATAATTTTACACTTTATTTAAAAAAAAGGTATCCCACCCATTAGGTGACTTTTACAATAATTTCTATTGGAAAAGCGACAATACATTCGCTAGGGCAGTTTTTATTAAAACTTGCTGAGCTCCAACTTTTTGCAAAACTACAACTCCCATTGTGGGAGATGAAGCTTTTCCAACAGCTGGGAGCCACAGGATGGGGGGACATTTAGGCTACGTTCCCACCATGAGCTTTTGATGTTGCGGATTTTCTGCACCTATTAAAGTAAAATAGGTTACTTGCATTTTTTCGAAATTCGGCCCTGTAAAAAAAAAAAAAAAAAAAAAAAAAACCCTCACCAAAAACTCATCAAGCTGACAATATAAAACCACCAGCCCTGCCATTCACAATGCTGCGGCTGGTAGCGAGATAACAAAATGAAGCCTATTCTCCAACCTTGATTAGCATTGATCGTGATGGAGAAAGGGTTAAACTGGCCTGGAACAGAGTTTTCTCAGATCCCGGACATTAGTGCTGGAGGAATACCGTCCTCCAACAGGTGATCACATAAGGCAGATCAGCTCTCTAGCAATAGCCAGTTCTAGAAAACACTTCTATTCCCCGTAAAATAACACTTGTGGAGCATCTGGTCTTTGAACTCTGCATTGTGTCATCCCTCTGTTATTCCTCCTGGAAATAAGTGAATAAATTGAGATTACCATTCCCCTTGTTTGCATCTCCTTGCAATCTGTCTATATCTGCATTGATCGTACTGTGTAGGGAGACGCACGCTTTAAAAAGGCAATTGTAACGCCCATGTGTGATCAGTCCTAGGGGCAGCAGCTCAGAAGCTTTAATAAACGGCCCCATAGTGATGCACACAGCTCTGTATCTATAATGGAAGACTATAGGATTTCTGTTTCAAGGCTGTGACATGCCAGACTTGACAGGTCATTCTCCAAAATGAGAAACGTTACCCCTTAGAGACCTCAGTCCAGAGCCGCTCGCCTAGCCAAATCAGATCTCATGCTTTGCACTGATGAGGAGCAATCACTCCGAAACACCGCAAATTGAGATTCGTGTTTGGCTTTTATCCCAAGTCATATTGCAAGTCTCGCTGGAGGGTCGAAATAGACTTTTAGGCTTGCAGCTTCCAAAAGGTGGCGATAGAGTTCTAATCCTCTTCCTCTCTGAAGAGACAATTTGCATATTTCATTTCTCACAGAAGCTTGCATGGCCTTTAAGTCTCCTCACTTAGACATACCAGGCTTGACAGGTCAATCATTAGACCCAAGGATGTGACCTGAAATGATTGACAGATGAGCTTTTGATAAAGACTGTGGAGGTTTCCACTATGGCGCGTTATTACTCTGTGTCCTCTATGACCCGTACTGTAAGGAGTTTAGGTTTCTATGATGGCCATAACCCCCTCATTCCTCCCATGGAACTATCATCACTTCCTTTCTGATCCCCCCGCCTATTTCTGAGTATCCCTCCCTGGTGCAGGCATTAATAAATCATACAAGCTCCGCTTCTGCCTATGAAGCGAGATTCGCCCACATGTGTTATTGGAGGAACCGTCAGTGCTAGTTCTTCTGATAAACAATCCCCCACCATCCAATACTGACCCGGTGATAATACAGAAAAGTATCATAATCCACATAAGGCCACAAATGCCGTCACACGGGGGGACGGTTTTATAGACAGTGGGGCCCTGTGCAATAAGTGAGAGGGCCTGGCTGACCAGCTAATGTGTATGGGGACCTCTCGGCTGCAGAAGAAGGATTGGGCAGTGGGATTTCAGCATGTCCAATCTTTAACTTCTAAAAAGAAATAAGCCATCGCCAAAAAGGTGTCGGGAAGCAACTTACTCCTACATCAGCATACAGAACACATGCACGCTCAGCAGAGCCGAGCATACATACATATGTAGGGGATCGTTAGGTGTCAGCTGTGATTTTCTCTCCTCATGCTTGTGTAGGGGGCGGCTCTTCCTGATGTGATGATTCACATGTTCAGCCAATCAGATGTCATCTCCCGGCTGCTCCTCCCTCCCCTCTCACAGATGGAAGGAGAGAAAGTGCAGCTGCATCTCCCTCCTCTCCCCGATTCTTGTCTACCATTTCACACTATATACATTTTTCTCGTGGGTGATGCAGTTTGTGAACATTTTTTGGGAGAGTCTGGAGCACTGTTCAATTAAAACGTTTTCCTACAGGCGTTTCCTTTGTACAGAAAAGGAAAATGGAAACAAAATTGCACATGTATGCGAGGCAAAAAAAATGGGAAGGTCTGAATGGGCCCTTAGCCTTCAATACAAAATGTATAGAGTGAGAGAAGTATATAATATATAAATGAGGCGTCCATAACCCCCTGTTCACAAGGTGAACAGCATTTCCATACAGTTTTCAGTCTGCGTAAGTAGCAAGTTGCTTATTTTTGCAGCTTTCAGCGGGAACGATCTCTTTACATCACATAATACAGCAGCTCATCAGCACCTCTGCGCTACTGAGATACAGACCCCAAACCTTTAGTGGTACGGCGGTCCCCCACTTTGTTGCATCTTTGTATAAATCCTGTGCAGTGTCACTCGCCCTAAGGCTACGTTCCCACGACGAGCGCAGTGTCACTCCCCCTAAGGCTACGTTCCCACGACGAGCGCAGTGTCACTCGCCCTAAGGCTACGTTCCCACGACGAGCGCAGTGTCACTCGCCCTAAGGCTACGTTCCCACGACGAGCGCAGTGTCACTCGCCCTAAGGCTACGTTCCCACGATGGAGGTTTTTTACGCTATGTATTTTCAAAAAAATGCAATTAACCTATTTTACCTAATGGGTGCAGAAAATCTGCAACATCAAAAATAAAATAAAAAAAAAAAAACACCAAAAGCTCATTGTGAGAACATAGCCTATCAGTCAGTAGTTTCTTGCAGTAGTCAGGGAGCCCAGCTTCCTGCTTAATGACACAGACCCCACTTCTTCTTCTTCCTCTTCCTCCTCCTCCTCCTCCTCCTCCTCACTATTTTATAAACATCTGTATCTAGTCTGTAATACATTGTATCCATAGTGTATTCCTGGGATGAGAGGAGCCACCTGCAGTGATGGCAGTGATTATATCCCCCTCCTGGAGTGTAAACCCTAGAGGGTCCTCCTGACATGTGACACAGGAGGACCCCCCACCTCCACCTGCTCCATGTGCTGCAGTAATAGGCACAGTCCTGCCATCATGTGCCCCTTCTATGCCTGCAATGCTCAGTGCCACTTACCTGGAGAGTCCTGTGGGAGCTGAAATACAATCTGCAAGGTGGTACATCATCCTCTTACAAAAACCCAGGAAGGGGCAGCTCCACCCCCAGGCCTGACATAGGGGGGACTGCATGAATAAATCCAAACAGAGACACAATATCAATTCCCATTAACCCTTTGGATGAATGATGACAGGGGTGACACAATGCAATGCACATCTCTGACATCCAGTCACCCTCATCACACCAGCAAACTGCTGTATTTAGTGAGTGTCAGTGTATAGATCCCCCCCCTGGGTTTCATTCATGTTTTTCTGAAGTGGAACATCCCATTCATGGAGCTGCAGAGGGAGAATGGGATTAACTGCCTGAGTGCTGGAGAGGTTTGGGGCTCTTTGCTGGATAATACCTTGCAGCTGCTTGCATCAGGCTGGGGGTTAATGCAGCATTACTCTTCATGGAAACACAAGTCCCTGGAGTTTACCACTAAGGATGATTATTATTCATCTCATTACCAATAAGAGCCTATAGGTCAAGCCTCCCCCATCGTCTGTCCATAGGATAAGGGATCAGGTGAGCTGACATAGGTGTAACCTGAAGGTGACCTTTTAGAATACAGTAGTGCAATACAAGACTATATTACTATACCACATAATCATATTTAATTATAATTATAGTGCACAACTCCACCTGCTTTAGAGATGGTAGTGGGTGCTCTTACCTTCTGAGCCCCATGTGTGACTGCACAGGTTGCACCAATGGCATGTCTGAAACCTATAAAAGAAGGAATGTAACCCTAATCAAAAACATATAGAGGTGCAATGCAGCACTAATTCATGCAGACCAATAACTATTAAATACCCCCAAACAGATTAACAGACTATTTACTTTATTGTTAGGAAACCAAATTGACAAAACAGGATAAAATAAACATAAACCAGACAAAAATAAAAAAAAAACACACAATATTAAAAATTGGAGGCAAGGGAACATGACCACTATGAACCATGCATGGTCGTGTATCAGTAATATAAATAATAAATATATATATAAAGTGCAAGTGCACTACAGACAGGTATATAAAGATAAGAGTTGTAATAGTGAAGGATCATAGAATCATAGAATCATAGAATGGTAGAGTTGGAAGGGACCTCCTGGGTCATCTGGTCCAACCCCCTGCTCAAAGCAGGATTCACTAGATCATCTCAGACAGATGTCTGTCCAGCCTCTGTTTGAAGACGTCCATTGAAGGGGAACTCACCACCTCTCGTGGCAGCCTGTTCCACTCATTAATCACCCTAACTGTCAAAAAGTTTTTTCTAATATCTAATCTGTGTCTCCTCCCATTTAGTTTCATCCCATTGCTTCTAGTCTTTCCTTGTGCAAATGAGAATAAAGATGATCCTTCTACAATGTGACAGCCCTTGACATATTTGTAGACAGCTATTAAGTCTCCTCTCAGTCTTCTTTTTTGCAAGCTAAACATTCCCAAATCCTGCAACCGTTCCTCATAGGACATGGTTTGCAGACCAGTCACCATTCTGGTCGCTCTTCTCTGAACTTGCTCCAGTTTGTCGATGTCTTTTTTAAAATGTGGTGCCCAAAACTGTACACAGTATTCCAGATGAGGTCTGACCAAAGAGGAGTAAAGACCGATAATGACTTCACGTGATCTAGACTGTATGCTTCTGTTAATACATCCCAGAATTGTATTTGCCTTTTTTGCTGCTGCATCACACTGTTGACTCATGTTCAGTCTATGATCTATTAGTATACCTAAGTCTTTTTCACATGTACTGTTGCTTAGCTCTATTCCTCCCATTCTGTATATGCTTTTTTCATTTTTATTGCCCAGATGTAGTACTTTGCATTTTTCCCTGTTAAAAACCATTCTGTTGGTTGCTGCCCACTGCTCCAGTTTATTTAGGTCTTTTTGAATCCTCTCTCTCTTCTCTAGTATTAGCTATCCCTCCTAGCTTTGTGTCATCAGCAAATTTAATCAGTTTACCCTCAATTCCTTCATCTAAATCATTGATAAAGATGTTGAACAATACAGGTCCCAGGACGGAGCCCTGTGGTACCCCACTTGAGACATTCATCCAGCTGGATGTGAAGCCATTTACAACCACCTTTTGAGTCCGATCACTAAGCCAGTTATGAATCCACCTAACAGTTGCCTGGTCCATTGCATACTTGGTCATTTTTTCAATAAGGATGGTGTGAGATACTTTGTCAAATGCTTTGCTGAAGTCAAGATATACTATATCTACAGCATTTCCCTAATCCACCCAGTCAGTGATTCTGTCATAGAAGGAAATTAAGTTAGTCTGACATGACTTGTTAGTTACAAACCCATGCTGACTCTGGTTAATCACTTCATTCTTATCCAGGTACTTACATACATGTTGTTTAATAATTTGTTCAAAGATCTTTCCTGGTATAGAAGTCAGACTCACCGGCCTATAGTTCCCTGGGTCCACCTTCTTCCCCTTTTTGAAGATAGGAACAACATTTGCTCTTCTCCAGTCTTCTGGGACTTCTCCTGTTCTCCAAGAATTTTCAAAGATTATGGAGAGTGGTTCTAAAATTTCTTCTATGATCTCCTTCAGTACTCTGGGGTGTAATTCATCTGGACCTGGAGACTTGAACTCATTTATGTTAGCTAAATATTCCCTCACAATCTTTCTGTTTACAGATAACTTGGATTCCTCTATTCCTTTAAAAGGACAGTGAAGATCAGTTGATGTTACATTTTCTTTCTGAGAGAAAACAGATGCAAAATAGGAATTAAAAAGTTCGGCCTTCTCAACATCCTCTCTTACCATTTCTCCATTTTCATCCTGTAAAAATCCTATAGCATCTTTGACTTTTCTTTTACTTTTGACATACCCCCAAAATCCTTTTTTATTGCTTTTGACATCTCTTGCAAGCCTTAATTCATTGTCAGCTTTAGCTAACCTGATACGTGCCCTGCAGGATCTGCAGACTGCATTATAATCTTCTTTAGATATGCCTCCCTCTTTCCATTTAATAAACATTTCTTTCTTTCTTTTTAGCATGTGTTTAAGTTCTGTGTTCATCCATCCTGGTTTCCTTAAATGCTTCCCATTCTTCCTACTTTTCGGGATTGTTAACGATTGTGCTTTGAGAATCTCATTTTTAAAAATTTCCCATCCTTCCTCGACATTTTTGTCCTTAAGGACATCTAGCCATTGGATCCCTCCTATTCTCTTTCTGAGTCTCTTAAAATCTGCCTTTCTAAAATCTAACCTTGAAGTTTGAGTCTTCACATGTCTTCCTCCTCTAGTTATCCAAAATTGTATAATAGCATGATTGCTGCCTCCTAGGGTCCCAGCCACCTTTACCTCCTCAACCATTTCCTCCCTGTTTATAACGATTAGATCCAAAGTAGCAGATCCCCTTGTTTTCTCCCCTACCTTTTGGAAGATAAAGTTGTCAGCAAGAGAGGATAAGAATTTGCTTGACCTGTTAGTTTTACTTGAGAGAGATTCCCAACAAATGTCTGGATAGTTGAAATCTCCCATGACCACTACGTCATATTTTTTGGAGAACTTGGTCATTTGATACATAAAGAGTTCATCCATATCTTCAGCTTGCCCAGGTGGCCTTTAGTAAATGCCTACAATGGTGTCCTTTCCGTTGTTGTCTCCTTGTATTCTTACCCAAACAGTTTCCACAGAACTCCGTCTCTGAAGCTTCAATCTCTGTGCAGATATTCGCTTTTCTAATATACAATGCAACACCTCCTCCTCGTTTATCAAGTCTGTTTCTTGCAAATAAGTTGTATCCTTTTAGCCTTTTATTCCAATCATGTGTATCGTCCCACCAAGTTTCAGTGATTCCAATGACATCATATTCCTTTTCCTGCGTTAGTAGTTCCAATTCTCCTTGTTTGTTGCCCATGCTTTGTGCATTTGTATAAAAACATTTTAGTTTGTGATTGGTTTCTCTTCCTCCCATATTTTTATTATTTAGATTGTTTTGTCTTTGTTCTTCCTTTCCACTTCCAGTAGCAGAGATCTCAATAGTATTTGTCAGCTGTATGGCTTTTTCTGGCCTTTTGCTTCCCTTCCCACATTGTTCTAGTTTAAAGCTCTTCTGATGAGTGTAGCAAGGCGACTTCCAAATACATGTTTTCCAGTCTTCGTAAGGTGCACCCCATCTCTAGCAAGTAGTCCATCGTATAGGTAATTCATTCCGTGATCCAGAAATCCAAATCCTTGTTGACGGCACCATCGACGTAGCCAGTTGTTCACCTGTAGAATCTTATTCCACCTCATTGTTCCATGGCCATCCACTGGGAGGATGGATGAGAAGACCACCTGCGCTCCCAATTCTTTCACTTTCTTGCCTAAGTCTTCAAAGTCACTGCAGATGGTTTCCAGGTCCTTTCTTGCGGTGTCATTTGTCCCCACATGTATTAGCAGGAATGGGTAGTGATCTGTAGGTCTGAAGAGTCTTGATATCCTGTCAGACACATCTTTAATTTTTGCTCCTGGAAGACAGCACATTTCTCTTGAGGTTGTGTCTGGTCTGCAGATAGCGGCCTCTGTTCCTCTTAACAGGGAATCCCCCATGACCACCACTCTCCGTTTTTTCTTCACAACATTCTTCTTTCTCCATCCAGGAGGATTCTGAGGGCTTACAAGGTTATTCATTGCTGGCAAAGTCTTATCTTGCTGTATTTCTTGGTGGTTCTCCTGCGTGAGAGCCTGGTACTGGTTCCTGAGCAGTATGGGTGCTGACTGCCTCTCGATCCTCCTGCTTCTGTGGGTCACATGCTTCCATTCCTCTGTTTCGTCAGGTGCAGTTAGAATTTCTTCTCTTTCTGAATCATGAAGAGATAATTCTGCTCTGTCTAAGAACTCTTCACCTTCCTTAATGATTTTCAAGGTAGTTAACCTCTCTTCTAGATTTCGCAACTTTTCCTCCAACAGGGATACAAGCTTGCATTTCTGGCATGTGAAGTTTGGCTTTTCCACTGGCAAGTCTGTGAACATGTAGCAGGATATGCAGCTCACCAAATGGCTCCTGGACTCTTCCATGTTCTTATTGTTAATGTTCTGAAAACAGTGAAAAAAGCTTAAAAAAAAAAGCTTCAAAATGCGCGCGCCAGTAGGCGCGCGGTTTACCGATGTCCTCTTTTCAGCTCCAACAGCCAAAATCCAGTGTTCTTTGAGCTCGCGGAGACTCTTCACTTACCCCAAAATGCAGTGGGAATATGCAAATTATCTCCTCAGGACTCCTCCCCTGGTTTACCGATGTCCTCTTTTCAGCTCCAACAGCCAAAATCCAGTGTTCTTTGAGCTCGCGGAGACTCTTCACTTACCCCAAAATGCAGTGGGAATATGCAAATTATCTCCTCAGGACTCCTCCCCTGGTTTACCGATGTCCTCTTTTCAGCTCCAACAGCCAAAATCCAGTGTTCTTTGAGCTCGCGGAGACTCTTCACTTACCCCAAAATGCAGTGGGAATATGCAAATTATCTCCTCAGGACTCCTCCCCTGATGAATATCAGAATGAATATCAGGATGAATATCAGAACCACAAACGTGGATCAATTAAAAAAAAAAAAAAAAAAGTATGATGAAAAGAAGTTACTGACCCGGGATCATGGCGGAGATGCTGCAGCTGCCCCACACGTCAATGCACGTTTCACACGAGCGTCCTCAGGGAGTTGTTTTTTTTATTGATCAATATTTGTGGTTGTGATATACATCCTTCACTATTCCACATCTTATCTTTATATACCTGTCTTTAGTGCACTTGCACTTTATATATAAATCTATTTATTAATTGTATTACTGATACACAGTGTTACGGTAAATATTTATACTTTGCTTTATTATTTAGGCAATTCATATATGTTTGTATTAGCTTTATAAGTGTTATTCATAAAGCTATAACACAGGGCATTGTATCTGATATAGAGATGTATTTGTGTTAAAGCTTTCCTTTGTTCCTGAAAGTATAGTAAACTAGATATAGCCAGTTTCTAAGGAATTCAGCTGAATACATAATTTACGACTTTGTTATTAACAACTTAGATGCCTTCCTTTTTAGGTAATGTAATGTATTAAGCCATTCCCACTTTCCTTATCTTAGTAGTTGTAATAAAAACTTGTGACTGGGCATCTGAGAGCAGACAAGCCTGGGACACAGACAGAAACTAGCTGTGCGCTCTTGTCTCGATCGATCGAGTCCTTGATTTGATCGAAACTGACAAACGTGTCAAACCTTTTGAATTTCCCCTAAAACTTTCCGTATAGGTTGCCACATCAACGGCCTTGCATGATTCATAGTGGTCATGTTCCTCCGCCTCCGATTTTTTATTTTGTGTGTGTTTTTTAATTCTTGTCTTGTTAATGTTTCTTTTATCCTGTTTTATCAAATGGTGTCCTAACAATAGAGTAAATAGTTTGTTAATCCCTTTTGGAGGTATTTAATGATTAATCAAAGCAGTTTTATGGCTTTATTATTACCAATGGTATGTCTGCCCTTGCACATAATACTATTAATATACCATGTAATACAGTGTTTGACCTACATCACTGTGTGTATTATCTCTGTACTGTGACATCAACGTGTATATTATCCCTGTACTGTGACATCACTGTGTGTATTATCCCTGTACTGTGACATCACTGTGTGTCTTATCCCTGTACTGTGACATCGCTGTGTGTATTATCCCTGTACTGTGACATCGCTGTGTGTATTATCCCTGTACTGTGACATCACCGTGTGTATTATCCCTGTACTGTGACATCACTGGGTGCATTATCCCTGTACTGTGACATCACTGTGTATATTATCCCTGTACTGTGACATCACTGTGTATATTATTCCTGTATTGTGACATCGCTGTGTGTATTATCGCTGTACTGTGACATCACTGGGTGCATTATCCCTGTACTGTGACATCACTGTGTATATTATCCCTGTACTATGACATCAATGTGTATATTATCCCTGTATTGTGACATCGCTGTGTGTATTATCCCTGTACTGTGACATCGCTGTGTGTATTATCCCTGTATTGTGACATCGCTGTGTGTATTATCCCTGTACTGTGACATCACTGTGTGTATTATCCCTGTATTGTGACATCGCTGTGTGTATTATCCCTGTACTGTGACATCACTGTGTGTATTATCCCTGCACTGTGACATCACTGTGTATATTATCCCTGTACTGTGACATCACTCTGTATATTATCCCTGTACTGTGACATCACTGTGTATATTATCCCTGTACTGTGACATCGCTGTGTGTATTATCCCTGTATTGTGACATCGCTGTGTGTATTATCCCTGTACTGTGACATCACTGTGTGTATTATCCCTGTATTGTGACATCGCTGTGTGTATTATCCCTGTACTGTGACATCACTGTGTGTATTATCCCTGCACTGTGACATCACTGTGTATATTATCCCTGTACTGTGACATCACTCTGTATATTATCCCTGTACTGTGACATCACTGTGTATATTATCCCTGTACTGTGACATCACTGTGTGTATTATCCCTGAACTGTGACATCACTCTGTATATTGTCCCTGTACTGTGACATCACTGTGTATATTATCCCTGTACTGTGACATCACTGTGTGCATTATCCCTGTACTGTGACATCACTGTGTGTATTATCCCTGTACTGTGACATCACTGTATGTATTATCCCTGTACTGTGACATCCCTATGTGTATTATCGCTATACTGTGACATCACTGTGTGTATTATCCCTGTACTGTGACATCACTGTGTGTATTATCCCTGTACTGTGACATCGCTGTGTGTATTATCCCTGTATTGTGACATCGCTGTGTGTATTATCCCTGTACTGTGACATCACTGTGTGTATTATCCCTGTACTGTGACATCGCTGTGTGTATTATCCCTGTATTGTGACATCGCTGTGTGTATTATCCCTGTATTGTGACATCGCTGTGTGTATTATCCCTGTACTGTGACATCGCTGTGTGTATTATCCCTGTAGTGTGACATCGCTGTGTGTATTATCCCTGTACTGTGACATCGCTGTGTGTATTATCCCTGTACTGTGACATCACCGTGTGTATTATCCCTGTACTGTGACATCACTGGGTGCATTATCCCTGTACTGTGACATCACTGTGTATATTATCCCTGTACTGTGACATCACTGTGTATATTATTCCTGTATTGTGACATCGCTGTGTGTATTATCGCTGTACTGTGACATCACTGGGTGCATTATCCCTGTACTGTGACATCACTGTGTATATTATCCCTGTACTATGACATCAATGTGTATATTATCCCTGTATTGTGACATCGCTGTGTGTATTATCCCTGTACTGTGACATCGCTGTGTGTATTATCCCTGTATTGTGACATCGCTGTGTGTATTATCCCTGTACTGTGACATCACTGTGTGTATTATCCCTGCACTGTGACATCACTGTGTATATTATCCCTGTACTGTGACATCACTCTGTATATTATCCCTGTACTGTGACATCACTGTGTATATTATCCCTGTACTGTGACATCACTGTGTGTATTATCCCTGAACTGTGACATCACTCTGTATATTGTCCCTGTACTGTGACATCACTGTGTATATTATCCCTGTACTGTGACATCACTGTGTGCATTATCCCTGTACTGTGACATCACTGTGTGTATTATCCCTGTACTGTGACATCACTGTATGTATTATCCCTGTACTGTGACATCCCTATGTGTATTATCGCTATACTGTGACATCACTGTGTGTATTATCCCTGTACTGTGACATCACTGTGTGTATTATCCCTGTACTGTGACATCGCTGTGTGTATTATCCCTGTATTGTGACATCGCTGTGTGTATTATCCCTGTACTGTGACATCACTGTGTGTATTATCCCTGTACTGTGACATCGCTGTGTGTATTATCCCTGTATTGTGACATCGCTGTGTGTATTATCCCTGTATTGTGACATCGCTGTGTGTATTATCCCTGTACTGTGACATCGCTGTGTGTATTATCCCTGTATTGTGACATCGCTGTGTGTATTATCCCTGTACTGTGACATCGCTGTGTGTATTATCCCTGTACTGTGACATCGCTGTGTGTATTATCCCTGTATTGTGACATCGCTGTGTGTATTATCCCTGTACTGTGACATCACTGTGTGTATTATCCCTGTACTGTGACACCACTCTGTATATTATCCCTGTACTGTGACACCACTGTGTATATTAACCCTGTACTGTGAAATCACTGTGTATATTATCCCTGTACTGTGACATCATTGTGTGCATTATCCCTGTACTGTGACATCACTGTGTGTATTATCCCTGTACTGTGACATCACTGTGTGTATTATCCCTGTACTGTGACATCACTGTGTCTATTATCTCTGTACTGTGACATCACTGTGTGTATTATCCCTGTACTGTGACATCACTGTGTGTATTATCTCTGTACTGTGACATCACTGTGTGTATTATCCCTGTACTGTGACATCACTGTGTGTATTATCCCTGTACTGTGACATCACTGTGTGTATTATCTCTGTACTGTGACATCACTGTGTGTATTATCCCTGTACTGTGACATCACTGTGTGTATTATCTCTGTACTGTGACATCACTGTGTGTATTATCCCTGTACTGTGACATCACTGTGTGTATTATCCCTGTACTGTGACATCACTGTGTGTATTATCTCTGTACTGTAACATCACTGTGTGTATTATCCCTGTACTGTGACATCACTGTGTGTATTATCCCTGTACTGTGACATCACTGTGTGTATTATCCCTGTACTGTGACTTCACCGTGTGTATTATCTCTGTACTGTGACATCACTGTGTGTATTATCTCTGTACTGTGACTTCACCGTGTGTATTATCTCTGTACTGTGACATCACTGTGTGTATTATCCCTGTACTGTAACATCACTGTGTATATTATCCCTGTACTGTGACATCACTGTGTGTATTATCTCTGTACTGTGACATCACTGTGTGTATTATCCCTGTACTGTGACATCACTGTGTGTATTATCCCTGTACTGTGACATCACTGTGTATATTATCCCTGTACTGTGTGTATATTATCTCTGTACTGTGACATCACTGTGTGTATTATCCCTGTACTGTGACATCACTGTGTGTATTATCCCTGTACTGTGACATCACTGTGTATATTATCCCTGTACTGTGACATCACTGTGTGTATTATCTCTGTACTGTGACATCACTGTGTGTATTATCCCTGTACTGTGACATCACTGTGTGTATTATCTCTGTACTGTGACATCACTGTGTGCATTATCCCTGTACTGTGACATCACTGTGTGTATTATCTCTGTACTGTGACATCACTGTGTGTATTATCCCTGTACTGTGACATCACTGTGTATATTACCCCTGTATTGTGACATCACTGTATTATTCCTGTACTGTGACATCACTGTGTGTATTATCCCTGTACTGTGACATAACTGTGTGCATTATCCCTGTACTGTGACATCACTGTGTGTATTATCCCTGTACTGTGACATCACTGTGTGTATTATCTCTGTACTGTGACATCACTGTGTGTATTTTCCCTGTACTGTGACATCACTGTGTATATTATCTCTGTACTGTGACATCACTGTGTATATTATCTCTGTACTGTGACATCACTGTGTGTATTATCCCTGTACTGTGACATCACTGTGTGTATCAACCCTGTACTGTGACATCACTGTGTGTATTATATCTGTACTGTAACATCGCTGTGTGTATTATCCCTGCATTGCGACATCACTGTGTGTATTATCCCTGTACTGTGACATCACTGTGTGTATTATCCCTGTACTGTGACATCACTGTGTATATTATCCCTGTACTGTGACATCACTGTGTGTATTATCCCTGTACTGTGACATCACTGTGTATATTATCCCTGTACTGTGACATCACTGTGTATATTATCCCTGAGCTGTGACATCACTGTGTGTATTATCCCTGTAGCGTAACATCACTGTGTGTAATTATCTCTGTACTGTGACATCACTGTGTATTATCTGTGTACTGTGACATCACTGTGTGTATTATCTCTGTACTGTGACATCGCTGTGTGCATTATCTCTGTACTGTGACATCACTGTGTGTATTATCCCTGTACTGTGACATCACTGTGTGTATTATCCCTGTACTGTGACATCACTGTTTATATTATCTCTGTACTGTGACATTGCTGTGTGTATTATCCCTGCACTGTGACATCACTGTGTATATTATCTCTGTACTGTGACATCACTGTGTGTATTTTCCCTGTACTGTGACATCACTGTGTGTATTATCCCTGTACTGTGACATCACTGTGTGTATTATCCCTGTACTGTGACATCACTGTGTGTATTTTCCCTGTACTGTGACATTACTGTGTGTATTATCCCTGTACTGTGACATCACTGTGTGTATTATCTCTGTACTGTGACATCACTGTGTATCTTATCCCTGTACTGTGACATCACTGTGTGTATTATCCCTGTACTGTGACATCACTGTGTATATTATCCCTGTACTGTGACATCACTGTGTGTATTATCCCTGTACTGTGACATCACTGTGTGTATTATCTCTGTACTGTGACAACACTGTGTGTATTTTCCCTGTGCTGTGACATCACTGTGTGATTTTTCCCTGTACTGTGACATCACTGTGTGTATTTTCCCTGTACTGTGACATCACTGTGTTTGTTATCCCTGTACTGTGACATCACTGTGTATATTATCTCTGTACTGTGACATCACTGTGTGTATTATCTCTGTACTGTGACAACACTGTGTGTATTTTCCCTGTGCTGTGAAATCACTGTGTGATTTTTCCCTGTACTGTGACATCACTGTGTGTATTTTCCCTGTACTGTGACATCACTGTGTTTGTTATCCCTGTACTGTGACATCACTGTGTATATTATCTCTGTACTGTGACATCACTGTGTGTATTATCTCTGTACTGTGACATCACTGTGTATATTATCCCTGTACTGTGACATCACTGTGTGTATTATCCCTGTACTGTGACATCACTGTGTGTATTATCTCTGTACTGTGACATCACTGTGTATATTATCCCTGTACTGTGACATCACTGTGTTTGTTATCTCTGTACTGTGACATCACTGTGTACACTGTGTGCAGAATTATTAGGCAAATGAGTATTTTGATCACATGATACTTTTTCTACATGTCGTCCTACTCCAAGCTGCATAGGCTTGAGAGCCAACTACCAATTAAGTAAGTCTGGTGATGTGCATCTCTGTAATGAGGAGGGGTGTTGACTAATGACATCAACACCCTATATAAGGTGTGCTTAATTATTAGGCAACTTCCTTTCCTTTGGCAAAATGGGTCAGAAGAGAGATTTGACGGGCTCTGAAAAGTCCAAAATTGTGAGATGTCTTGCAGAGGGAGGCAGCAGTCTTGAAATTTCCAAACGTTTGAAGCGTGATCAACGAACAATCAAACGTTTCATGGCAAATAGCCAACAGGGTCGCAAGAAGCGTGTTGGCCAAAAAAGGCGCAAAATAACTGCTCATGAATTGAGGAAAATCAAGCGTGAAGCTGCCAAGATGCCATTCGCCACCAGTTTTACCATATTTCAGAGCTGCAACGTTACTGGAGTATCAAAAAGCACAAGGTGTGCGATACTCAGGGACATGGCCAAGGTAAGGAAGGCTGAAAAACGACCACCTTTGAACAAGAAACATAAGATAAAACGTCAAGAATGGTTCAAGTAATATCTTAAGACTGATTTTTCAAAGGTTTTATGGACTGATGAAATGAGAGTGACTCTTGATGGGCCAGATGGATGGGCCAGAGGCTGGATCAGTAAAGGGTCAGAGAGCTCCACTCCGACTCAGACGCCAGCAAGGTGGAGGTGGGGTACTGGTATGGGCTGGTATCATCAAAGATGAACTTGTGGGACCTTTTCGGGTTGAGGATGGAGTGAAGCACAACTCCCAGACCTACTGCCAGTTTCTGGAAGACAACTTCTTCAAGCAGTGGTACAGGAAGAAGTCGGTATCGTTCAAGAAAAACATGATTTTTATGCAGGACAATGCTCCATCACATGCATCCAGCTACTCCACAGCGTGGCTGGCCAGTAAAGGTCTAAAAGAAGAAAAAATAATGACATGGTCCACTTGTTCACCTGATCTGAACCCCATAGAGAACCTGTGGTCCATCATAAAATGTGAGATCTACAGGGAGGGAAAACTGTACACCTCTGGGAACAGTGTCTGGGAGGCTGTGGTGGCTGCTGCACGCAATGTTGATGGAAAACAGATCAAGCAACTGACAGAATCTATGGATGGAGGCTGCTGAGTGTCATCATAAAGAAAGGTGGCTATATTCATCACTAATTTTTTTGTTTTTTGTTTTTGCATGTCAGAAATGTTTATTTCTAAATTGTGTGCACTGATATTGGTTTACCTGGTGAAAATAAACAAGTGAGATGGGATTATATTTGGTTTTTATTAAGTTGCCTAATAATTCTGCACAGTAATAGTTACCTGCACAAACAGATATCCTCTTAAGATAGCCAAATCTAAAAAACCCCACTCCAACTTCCAAAAATATTAAGCTTGGATATTTATGAGTCTTTTGGGTTGATTGAGAACATAGTTGTTGATCAATAATAAAAATAATCATCTAAAATACAACTTGCCTAATAATTCTGCACACAGTGTATATTATCTCTGTGCTGTGACATCACTGTGTGTATTATCTCTGTACTGTGACATCACTGTGTGTATTATCCCTGTACTGTGACATCGCTGTGTATATTATCCCTGTACTGTGACATCACTCTGCGTATTTTCCCTGTACTGTGACATCACTGTGTGTATTATCCCTGTACTGTGACATCACTGTGTATATTATCCCTGTACTGTGACATCACTGTGTGTATTATCCCTGTACTGTGACATCACTGTGTGTATTATCTCTGTACTGTGACATCACTGTGTGTATTTTCCCTGTACTGTGACATCACTGTGTGTATTTTCCCTGTACTGTGACATTACTGTGTGCATTATCCCTGTACTGTGACATCACTGTATATTATCCCTGCATTGTGACATCGCTGTGTATATTATCACTGTACTGTGACATAGCTGTGTGTATTATCGCTGTACTGTGACATCACTGTGTATATTATCTCTGTCCTGTGACATCGCTGTGTGTATTATCCTGTACTGTGACATCACTGTATATTATCCCTGTACTGTGACATCACTGTGTGTATTATCCTGTACCATGACATCACTGTGTATATTATCTCTGTACTGTGACATAGCTGTGTGTATTATCTCTGTACTGTGACATCACTGTGTATATTATCTCTGTCCTGTGACATCACTGTGTGTATTATCCTGTACTGTGACATCACTGTATATTATCCCTGCATTGTGACATCACTGTGTGTATTATCCCTGTACTGTGACATCACTGTGTGTATTATCTGTGTACTGTGACATCACTGTGTATATTATCCCTGTACTGTGACATCACTGTGTGTATATTATCTCTGTGCTGTGACATCACTGTGTGTATTATCTCTGTACTGTGACATCACTGTGTGTATTATCCCTGTACTGTGACATCGCTGTGTATATTATCCCTGTACTGTGACATCACTGTGCGTATTTTCCCTGTACTGTGACATCACTGTGTGTATTATCCCTGTACTGTGACATCACTGTGTATATTATCCCTGTACTGTGACATCACTGTGTGTATTATCCCTGTACTGTGACATCACTGTGTATATTATCCCTGTACTGTGACATCACTGTGTGTATTATCCCTGTACTGTGACATCACTGTGTGTATTATCCCTGTACTGTAACATTACTGTGTGCATTATCCCTGTACTGTGACATCGCTGTGTATATTATCTCTGTACTGTGACATAGCTGTGTGTATTATCGCTGTACTGTGACATCACTGTGTATATTATCTGTGTACTGTGACATCACTGTGTGTATTATCTCTGTACTGTGACGTCACTGTGTATATTATCTGTGTACTGTGACATCACTGTGTATATTATCCCTGTACTGTGACATCACTGTGTGTATTATCCCTGTACTGTGACATCACTGTGTGTATTATCCCTGTACTGTGACATCACTGTGTATATTATCCCTGTACTGTGACATCACTGTGTGTATTATCCCTGTACTGTGACATCACTGTGTGTATTATCCCTGTACTGTGACATCACTGTGTGTATTATCGCTATACTGTGACATCACTGTGTGTATTATCTCTGTACTGTGACATCACTGTGTGTATTATCCCTGTACTGTGACATCACTGTGTGTATTATCCCTGTACTGTGACATCACTGTGTATATTATCCCTGTACTGTGACATCACTGTGTGCATTATCTCTGTGCTGTGACATCACTGTGTGTATTATCCCTGTACTGTGACATCACTGTGTATATTATCTGTGTACTGTGACATCACTGTGTGTATTATCTCTGTACTGTGACGTCACTGTGTATATTATCTGTGTACTGTGACATCGCTGTGTGTATTATCGCTGTACCCTAACATCTCTGTGTGCATTACATAACCACAAGCTGGTGCTGAGGGAGGTTAAGGTGAAGTGGAGCCCATTTTCAAGTTATGCTATGGGGCCCCGCAGTCACTTTTTATGACCCTGTACACCATAGATCTGCCATGTATTGTTATATGTCATTTGGAAACAGATCCCTTTAGCTACTCATCTCTCCTCGCTTCCTGCTCCTTAATGAAGGACTGGTCCTTTCCGTCTCGATGTGGCGCTGCACCTGTAATAACCCGGCACAGCTGCTGCAGAATATCGCTGTGACTTTCACTGTGATTTGATGCATTGAAAAGAAACATGAGATAAATACAGAAATGTGGGAGAAATATTTTCTGAGATTGCTGCATATAGTAGTAATGGTCTCCTGTGTACAGTTAGGAGCCTAGAGACCCCAGGAATAACAGCCCACCGTTACCCCATAGCTACGTCACTGCCCCATTGGCACGTCAGCCTGAACAATACCGGTGCCTTTCACTCTGGGATATTATCTGCCCCAGCTGTATTTGCACAAGCAAAATGTCACATTAAACGTGTAAAAGAAGCGCGTCTGTTATGATGTCGTCACCATGGAAGGCGCTGCTATATATAGAGTCCATGAATGCATCTGCTTCTAATCATTACTGCTGTCGTATAGGAAGCGATTGCTCGGATAATCAGTACTAAATGCATAATAACACAAGTGACGACACTGCAAACAGAGGGGGCCGCGATCAGGGCAGAGAATGTGGAGGGAGACTCGCGAGGCGGGACGCAGTCATCCAGTTCATTCACTCACCTGCAACTGCGGGATTTACTAAGAAACATAGGAAACGTGCACACTGCAACGGAAATGCAAAATGAAACACGCAGAGGTCAACGCGGTATTGGATTTCTTTGCAAAAATGATCCCGTTAAGACGCACATTTTACATTGTATAAATCCGCAGCCGTGTGGTCGCCCTGAACAGCAGCAGGTTGGATTTGTGCGGACGGATGCGCCGTTTTTGCAGAAACAGCCTGGTGGAAACGCTGCCATGTTTACCATAGATGGATGCAATGTAATAGAACGTCGGTGCCGTCTCATATAGCACGACTAAAAGATGATGTGACCATTTAGGATATGTGCCCACCTCCCACGGCTGGTGCCAACACCCGGCCAACCCAGACAAGGGCCCAGATGGCATTTGCTAGAGGGACTATTGAAAAAAAAAAAATGTTAAAAATATTTAAAAAAACTCTCTGGAAATAAAAAAATGTAAAAGGTTTATATCACCCTCATTTTCTCAGAATGTAATTAAAATCTAAAAAAAAAAAAGAAGTAAGATATTTGGTATCTTCGCAAGCTTAACTGTCTAAACTAATAAAATGTTATTTATCAGTGAATGCCGGAATGAAAAAAACAAAGAATATCAAAATGATGGAATCGTTTTTTTTTGGTAAGAAATCAGGAAGCCTAAAACAGAGATGATAAAAACTACAGCTCACACTGCTATAAAACAAGCCCCGATACAGCTCCTCCGACTGAAAAATAGAAGAGTTACACATTTTAGGAGATTGGGAGGAAAAATAAAAGGTGATGAGGGACTGGTGTATTCCTGGAGTCGGTCCTGGCCACATCGGTCAGTTTACAGATGAAGTGAAGATTCCCAGCTCTCTATCATTATCTGTCCTCCAGTTTTAGTATATTCCGGATTTCCTTTCTGGCTCTGAACTTGTTGTTGTTTGTTACACTGCAAACAAATGTGGATTCCGCCAATTCCCTCAGCGAATGTAATTAGACGCTGGATTTACATATTCATAGTGAAGACAGTGCCGCTCCTTAATCATTTATTAATGAAAAGACTGAAAAGAGAAAGAAAGTGCGACATAAAAACGGGAAACTGAGGATGTTTATTCTCTGATACATTGCTGCAAAACCAGAGGCTGTATGTGTGTGTGTGTATTATATTTATATATATAATATACACACACATACAGTATACACAGTACAGACCAAAAGTTTGGACACACCTTCTCATTTAAAGATTTTTCTGTATTTTCATGACTATGGAAATTGTACATTCACACTGAAGGCATCAAAACTATGAATTAACACATGTGGAATTATATACTTAACAAAAAAGTGTGAAACAACTGAAAATATGTCTTATATTCTAGGTTCTTCAAAGTAGCCACCTTTTGCTTTGATGACTGCTTTGCACACTCTTGGCATTCTCTTGATGAGCTTCGAGAGGTAGTCACCGGAAATGGTTTTCACTTCACAGGTGTGCCCTGTCAGGTTTAATAAGTGGGATTTCTTGCCTTATAAATGGGGTTGGGACCATCAGTTGAGTTGTGCAGAAGTCAGGTGGATACACAGCTGATAGTTCTACTGAATAGACTGTTAGAATTTGTATTATGGCAAGAAAAAAGCAGCTAAGTAAAGAAAAACGAGTGGCCATCATTACTTTAAGAAATGAAGGTCAGTCAGTCCGAAAAATTGGGAAAACTTTGAAAGTGTCCTCAAGTGCAGTTGCAAAAACCATCAAGCGCTACAAAGAAACTGGCTCACATGAGGACCGCCTCAGGAAAGGAAGACCAAGAGTCACCTCTGCTTCTGAGGATAAGTTTTTCCGAGTCACCAGCCTCAGAAATCGCAGGTTAACAGCAGCTCAGATTAGAGACCAGGTCAATGCCACACAGAGTTCTAGCAGCAGACACATCTCTACAACAACTGTTAAGAGTAGACTTTGTGCAGCAGGCCTTCATGGTAAAATAGCTGCTAGGAAACCACTGCTAAGGACAGGCAACAAGCAGAAGAGACTTGTTTGGGCTAAAGAACACAAGGAATGGACATTTGACCAGTGGAAATCTGTGCTTTGGTCTGATGAGTCCAAATTTGAGATCTTTGGTTCCAACCACCGTGTCTTTGTGGGACGCAGAAAAGGTGAACGGATGGACTCTACATGCCTGGTTTCCACCGTGAAGCATGGAGGAGGAGGTGTGATGGTGTGGGGGTGCTTTGCTGGTGACACTGTTGGGGATTTATTCAAACTTGAAGGCATACTGAACCAGCATGGCTACCACAGCATCTTGCAGCGGCATGCTATTCCATCCGGTTTGCGTTTAGCTGGACCGTCATTTATTTTTCAACAGGACAATGACCCCAAACACACCTCCAGGCTGTGTAAGGGCTATTTGACCAAGAGGGAGAGTGATGGGGGGCTACGCTAGATGACCTGGCCTCCACAGTCACCAGACCTGAACCCTATCGAGATGGTTTGGGGTGAGCTGGACCGCAGAGTGAAGGCGAAAGGGCCAACAAGTGCTAAGAATCTCTGGGAACTCCTTCAAGATTGTTGGAAGACCATTTCCGGTGACTACCTCTTGAAGCTCATCAAGAGAATGCCAAGAGTGTGCAAAGCAGTCATCAAAGCAAAAGGTGGCTACTTTGAAGAACCTAGAATATAAGACATATTTTCAGTTGTTTCACACTTTTTTTGTTAAGTATATAATTCCACATGTGTTAATTCATAGTTTTGATGCCTTCAGTGTGAATGTACAATTTTCATAGTCATGAAAATACAGAAAAATCTTTAAATGAGAAGGTGTGTCCAAACTTTTGGTCTGTACTGTATATCACTGTGTCCATACATTACATATCCTGTACTCATCCTGAGTTACATCCTGTATTATCCTCCAGAGCTGCACTCACTATTCTGCTGGTGCAGTCACTGTGTACATACATTACATTACTTATCCTGTACTGATCCTGAGTTACATCCTGTATTATACTCCAGAGCTGCACTCACTATTCTGCTGGTGCAGTCACTGTGTACATACAGTACATTACTGATCCTGAGTTATATCCTGTATTATCCTCCAGAGCTGCACTCACTATTCTGCTGGTGCAGTCACTGTGTACATACATTACATCACTGATCCTGAGTTACCTCCTGTATTATACTCCAGAGCTGCACTCACTATTCTGCTGGTGCAGTCACTGTGTGCATTAGATTTATGCTGATAAGCAATGACATCACCAGCAGAACATGGGATATTGTGGAGGTATTTCTGCCCCTTCTGCTATAATTTTGTATTATTACGGAGTTGTTTGTGCCGCCATCCTGTGCTCCAGGCTCATTATCACAATAGATTATATTTAATCTGCAGAGAACGCTGATTTGCTTCCGCGAGGTGACTGCCGTTACAGTATTTAACCAGCTTTATTAAGAACCTTCCAAGCAAGACGTCCGAGATTGGCTGCTCTCTGATGATTTGTAAGCGGATCAGGTTCCTTGTAAGTTGCAAACATGGCCGGCACTTTAGTGATAATGATAGGAAAGAATGTGACGAGTGTTCAGGGCAGCAGGAATGGGTGAAGTGTGCACTATGGGGCGCGGAGATGAGAAATCTGCTCTGCACCGTTACCTTAATTGTAGAAGAACCTATTTCAAACAATTCATTTTGGGGTACGTTCACACAACTTTTTTTTTAAATGGACAAAAGTTTGTTTTTCTGCAGCAAAATCAGTGTGAAAAACCCTTAAAGTTTTCCATCGATTTCAACAGTAGAACCGCATCAACGTTCATATGTTTTTCATGTCAATTCATTCCCCCCCCCTTTCTTTAAACCACTTCAGTAAGCGACATGTCAAACCAACAGCAGATAGGGACACGTGGATTAGCCCCATCTAATGGAGCCCAGTCCCAGGCTGTACCGCAGCAGCTTAAATTTCTAATCTCAGTTTCTTCCAGGGATTTTTTGCTGCAGATTCTGAAACAAATGCACAACATTGTTGCAGCGTGAGACACGCGACATTGCAGCAGATCGGCTCCTTAAAAGAAGAGAGACGATAATCCCAAGCGACGGCCGCAGACCACTGTCATGACTGCTGGACGATCTATTCACACCAACTCTAACGCTCCATGAGAATTCACTTGTATTGTGCCACGGTATCCAAAAAAAAGAGGGAAAAAAAAATTACATATAAAAGCTTGTTGTTTTGTGTATTCAGCTCTTTTGCTGATTTGAGTCTCTCCGAGGATACACACAATACAAATAAACCCGCTGTGGTCAGTTTCTGCAATCATATCCTCATCCAATGGAAGGGGTCATCACTGCCAGAATAGACTACACAGGGCCTGGTGTTCCACCTATTGGAGTCAGAGACTTAAGTTGATGTGACCTTTTTTTTAATCAAAACTTTATATAATTTTCAGTAAAACAGAAGACAGAACATTGGAAGTAACAGCATCAACGTAAATCAGAGATTTAAATAGAGAATAAACATCCATTGTTCTTGATTAGAACTGCCTCATTCGTTTTGATGCGCCCCCTGGGCTTAGTGTGGATGCGTGTGGGATACCCGGAGCCGAGTCTCTGGGGGTTGTAGTCTCCGTGGCGGCGACCCGGTCCCGTGGCTCAGGGTGGTCAAACCAGTGGCAGTCTTTTAGGGGTTTTAGGTTAATTGTCCGACTACGCCACCCGTGGATTGCGGTCAGGGTGTACCGCTGCTGCGAGGCAGTCCGCTGAGGCTGGTGTGGTGTGCGCAGCAAAAGATGGGATAACTCCCCACGGGAAGAGTATGGCCTCAGGGCAGGGAATGTGGATGATGGGAGTGATGGTGCGCGGGCGTCCCAGTACTAATAGTGCTGTATGCGGTGAGAACGCCGGAACGACTCAGAGTCTTAGCAGTGCAGTTCAGGGTCTTTACTGATGATATTAAGGCAGACCCTCCCGGGAGTACTGGCTAGCATACGGGGCCTGGTCAGTCTGTGAGCAAACAGGAGTTCCCCTGCCCAGGTGGAGTTGTAGGCCTCCCCGTCTATCTGCACTCTTCCTGGCTACCTTGCTGTAAGCGAGTGGAAGTAGCCCACGTCCCTGAGTATACCGTGTGGTGCTCACCCGTATGGCTGGTGACTTGGGACCTTCTGATAGCCTCCGCTCCTCGATGGCGGTGCTGGTCCCTTCCTTGTGACTGAGCCTCCGGGCTTCTATGGCCAGGGAACCTGGAATCCCCTGCCAGCTGGTTTCTGCTGCTGGCCTTAGAGGTTCCCACAGCCTCGGACCCCGTTGTCCGGTAGTAGTTTCTTCAGCCAGGACGAGCAATACATCCGCTTCCAGTCCCTGGCATTCAGCTCCTGCTCCTACAGAGCTCCTGCTGTAACTCTCCCTGTGTCTGGAACTGTCTCCAGGCTCTGTCTCTCTCTGACTAACCCCGCCCCAGACCCAGTTTATATAGGGCAGATTCCTCCCCTCCCAGGTCTGGGCAGGAGGTGTTGCATGCTTAAGGGCTCCTGACCAGGAAACCTCCCACTTGCTCTCAGACGTAATATTTCTATTTCTGTGGTAACCAGACCCCTGGGGTGCCACAGTTTTATATTAGCAACCTCGCCCCAGCCACCCTTTTTGGAGTGCGAAATCCAACCATACCCAGTTAAAGTCTAGTACAATAGCGCAGAGTACTAGTAAAGTGAATATCACATCATCTGTTAGCACTTCAGATACTACAGCTGGGCATGTAATCCAGTCACCCCATTACTTTCCAAATTTTGCAGTTGCACCCCTCTTAATGTAAACTTTTTTTTCCCCATTAGAAGTGTGTTATTCGGACACAATTATCTTCTATTGAAGCCAGAACACGAGCCAGACAATGCTTAGCAATAGACTTTCTAGTTTGATCATTTTGGCTATAGCCAACTGTACTGGAGATGAACCCCCTGTGTATCCTACAACACAAGATTTAGAGGAACTTTAACCTTATAACTAGTGTTGAGCATTCCGATACTGAAATATCGGGTATTGGCCGATATTCGCAGTATCGGAATTCTGATACTTAATTCCGATACTTTTACAATATCGTATACTGGAATCGGAAGTTCCCATAATGCAATGAGCCAGTGTCATTTTATTCAGCCAATGAGGATCCTAAGAAGTGTGGGCACATCCTGTTAGGCATGTAGGCATCTTAACTAATGGCATGGCTGTGATTGGCTGCTGAAATGATGTCATGATGCACTATAAAAGCCGCCGCCGCCATTTTGAGCTCACTCTGCTGTGAATTCAGTTAGGGATAGGACGCTGTTGTTCTGAGGGACAGTTTTAGCTACCTATTTGGTCTATTCTGCTTTACCCAAGCTACTTTATAAATCGCTGTGCCTTGCAGCGCTAGTGCACAGTTCTCTGTGCTGTTCACCGCTGTCTGCAAGGTCTGTGTGTGTGAGTGCAGCTCACCCTGTAGTGTGTGCTTCAGCCACGTCTGGTTGTAGTGCGCTCAGCGTGCGTCACTGCCTCATACATTGTCCTTTTTTGCTAACTGAACATTTTTCCTGATTTCTCCTATTAGTGTGGTGGATCCATCCGTATTCAGCTACATTGGTTCCAAACACACTATATAGGAGTAGTTAGAGGAGCCTTTCTGCAGCATTGTGCCCTGCAGCCCCAGCCAGATTAGTATTAGGCTGTGTGCCCACGTAGCGTTTTTCAAGCGTATATGCTGCGGAATTTCCGCAGCGTAAACGCTTGAAAAACGCATGTATATCCGCACCCCATGGTCCCCAATGGCATTCCGCAATGTCAATGCCCATGCTGCAGATTTTTCCGCAGCGTATATGCTGCGGTCAAAAATCCGCAGCATGTTCATTAATTTTGCGGAAGCGCAGCGGAATCAATGTGCGGATGGTACCCAAGTCTGGATGAGAGGAGACTCTCATCCAGACCTGGGTACCAAAGAACCTGTAAAAAAAAGAATAAAATAAAGTTTATACTTATCTTCTGATGTTTTCCCTCCATCGCGCTGTTGTCTGAAGGACCTGCCACGTCATTGAGTCATGTGACCCACCACATGACTCAATGACGTCACCGCAGGTCCTGCACACAACAGCGTGAGCCGCTCAAGCCTCCGGACGGGGCAGAGAATGCATCAGAAGGTGAGTATAAAGTTTATTTTTTTATTTTTTACCATTCTGAACAAGTTGTCAAGCACTTTTCCAAGTGATGCTTGGAGAAGTGCTTGATAACCCGCATGTAATATCCGCATGCGATTTTCCCGCCAGGGAGAAGCGTAAAAAATATGCTTCAGGTCCGCAACGTGGGCACATAGCCTTAGCCTATTTTTTGTAGCCTCATCTATTGCATTGTAGGTTACCTTCCTACATTGTAATAGCTACAAAAAGTTTGTGATACTATCGGTATTACATCTTTGGGCACATCCAGTGTCTTTTTGTGACAAAAAAAAACTAAATAAAGTTCACCAAACACTCCACTTTACAGTTGTGTAGGCCACATTAGCTCATATTAAAGTCTAGTCCACACTTTATAAAATTAGTGTTTCTTATACCTGTTAGCAGCTGTTCAGGAATAAGCACACTAAGCCCTTAGTACTTTTCTGCCTATCTTTATCAGTCTACCAAGATGAAGAAGGCAGGGAGTAAGGCATGTGGTCGTGGGCGTGGAGTTTCTGCAGGGAGAGGACGTGAGGATTCTGTGCCTGCAGGGAGAGGACGTGGGGATTCTGTGCCTGCTGCGGGCACCACTGACTCAGCATCCCCCAGTTTTACCAGGGAACAGTCCTTTATGCGCAGCTTTGTAGGAGCTAGCCGTACCCCACTGCTGCGGGAGGACCAAATTGAAGCCGTTGTCGGATGGATGGCAGCTAACGCATCGACTTCAATTAGTTCCAGATCCTCTCAGGTCCTGAGCACTGAAGAGCACCCATCTGTCTCTTCACCACCTGCCAAATTGCCCAGGCAGTCAGAAAGCCCTGGACAGGAGCCATCTCTACTTCTGTTCTCTGAATCTCTTGGCTTGGAAAGAGGGGGGCCAGCCAAGCAGAATTTGAGAATTTGAAGAAGAGGTAGTATGCAGTGATGCGCAACCGTTTTGCCTCTCTGAATCTGAAGAGGCGGGTGGGCCAGTGCCTATGGTCAGCAGCACACCTCAGTACGCATCTGATGATGAGACTCAGGTGCCACTTTCTGGTGCGTACTGTACTGTCGAGACTACCCAGGAGAAGCAGTTGTTTGAAGAGGGTGGTGTAGATGATGAGGTCCTTGACCCATCATGGCGTGAGGGACAGGAAGATGGTGGGAGCAGCTCTGAGGAAGAGATTCCCCGAACGGCCCAAAAAGGAAGGAGAAGGAGGGGGCAGACTTGGTTGCCTGTAGCCTCCACTTCGGCACCCATTAGGAGCATGGCTCTTCCAAAATCCAAAGCGGGCGGTCCCAAGACTTGCAGTGCCTGGTCCTTTTTTGACACAGTTGCAGATGACATTTGCTTTGTCAAATGCAAGCTGTGTAATCAGAAGGTGAAAAGAGGGAAAAGTGTCAGCAACCTCAATACCACAAATATGTGGACACATGTGCGGACCAAGCACGTGGTGGAGTTACAAAAACACACTGAAGACCTAGGCCAACCTACAGCGCCACCTACCACCTCTTCAGCTCGTGTTGTAGCCTCTTCCTCCAGCTCACACACAGCTGGTTCGGCTTCCTCACAGGATCGCCATGGAAGAATCTCTGGCACTGTTGTACAGAGACACAGTGTAATTCCACCTACAGCACCACTTTCCCTGTCATCCTCACACTCCCAGGCCAGTCTACCACCATCGTTAGCACAGGCATGGGAGAAAAGGCGCCCATACTCGGCAAACCACCCCCGAGCACAGGCTCTGAATGCTGGCATTGCTAAACTACTGGCCCTTGAAATGCTATCATTCAGGCTGGTGGAGACTGACACCTTCCGCAACTTTATGGCATTGGCAGTCCCACAATACAACGTGCCCAGCCGCTTTTATTTCAGCAGGCAAGCCGTCCCTGCCCTGCAACAGCATGTGGAGGGAAAAATTAAACATGCGCTACAAAACGCCGTCAGTAGCAAGGTCCACCTGACCACCGATGCGTGGACCAGTAAGCATGGACAGGGACGATACCTTTGCCTCACTGCCCATTGGGTAAATGTTGTGGAGCCGGGTACAGATCTTGAGAGTGGCGCTGTACATGTTCTGCCAACTCCAAGGATTGCAGGAATCCAGTCTGTACACATTGACTCCTCCTCATACTCCAGTTCCTCTGAATCAGCGCTGCAGGAGCCGTCACGGTCTACCTCCACATCGACCCGTGAACGGTCCTGTTATGATGACCGATATGAGCACAGCCGTGGCCAAACGTCAACAGGCCGTATTAAAATTAATTTCTTTGGGGAATCGAAGCCACACAGCGCAGGAGCTCTGGAATGCCATCAAGCAGCAGAGCGACGTGTGGTTTGTGCCAGCGAATCTCCAGCCAGGCATGGTAGTGTGTGACAATGGCCGAAATCTGGTGGCAGCTCTGGGCCTAGGCAACCTCACTCACATCCCATGTCTGGCACATGTGCTCAACTTGGTCGTGCAGAGTTTTTTGAGGGACTATCCGGATCTTGATGCACTGCTTCACAAAGTCCGCATAGAGTGCGCTCACTTGCGGCGTTCCAGCAACGCAAGATCGCGCATTGCAGCTCTGCAGCGCCGATTATGTCTTCCAGAACATCGCATCATATGTGACCTACCCACCAGGTGGAATTCAACGTTACATATGTTGGAGAGGTTGTGTGAGCAGCAGGCAGCAGTAATGGAGTACCAGCTGCAGCAGGCGCAAACAAGTCGCAGTGCGCGCCGTTCACACTTCACCACCACTGAGTGGGCCTCTATGAAGGACATTTGCCACGTTTTGCGTGCCTTCGATTATTCCATGTGGATGGCGAGTGCAGATGATGCACTAGTCAGCATGACTATCCCCCTTAACTGCCTGCTTGAAAAAACACTGCAAGCACTAAGGGAGGAGGTTTTGGAAGAGGTGGAGGATGAGGAGTCACAAATGCCATCTGCTTCTCTACAGTCTGCGCAACGTGGTTCCTCACAAAGGCCTAGGCAGGGGACACTTTGTGAGGAGGATGAGGAAGAGTCAATGGAGGAGGAAGACATCTGTCCAGAGGAGGGAGGTACACAATGCTCTAGTACAGAGGTCCCCAACCGCCGGTCCGCGGACCAGGACCGGGCTGTTGGGGTTTTTCAGCCGGTCCGCGGCACCGCCACAGACAATCACTAAACATTGACAGTGTGCTCTGGTCTGCGGTGGCTCAGAGCACACTGTGTGGGGTGGATGCTGCCCGCTGTTCTAGACTCCCGCAGGGTAGACCTGTAGAGGACCTGTGATGACATCAAGGTACATAACTGTGATGTCACCACAGGTCCTGAAGCAGGATGAAGCAGGGGCGGAACTACCGCCCGTGCAGCCGGTTCATTGAACGGGGGCCCCGAGGGAGAGGGGGCCCCTCCAGCCTCCAGCAGGGCCGCCATCAGGGCATGACTGCCCTGACTCCAGTATGGGGCCCGGCCGGTAGGAGCCCCCTCGGAGCTCCCCTCTTGTGCGTCTCTCTCCTCATGGGGCCCCCGGCCCCATGCAAAGCGCCGGGTCTTGGACATCTCATAATTCCTCTGACTTCCGGTCATGTGACGGCGCCGTCACATGACCGGAAGGCAGGAGAACCTGGTGTCAGCGATTTGGACGAGCGCCAGGATTCTGCAGGGATCGCATGGGGGTAAGTATAACAAGTTTTATTTTTTTTTAAATACAATTAACTAGGAGTGGGGGGAATGGGAGATGCACATGGGGGGAGGGGAGAGATGAGAGATGCACATGGGGGAGGGGAGAGATGAGAGATCCACATGGGGGGGAGGGGAGAGATGAGAGATGCACATGGGGGGGAGGGGAGAGATGAGAGATGCACATGGGGGGAGGGGAGATATGAGAGATGCACATGGGGGGGAGGGGAGAGATGAGAGATGCACATGGGGGGAGGGGAGAGATGAGAGATGCACATGGTGGGGAGGGGAGAGATGAGAGATGCACGGGGGGGATGAGAGATGCACGGGGGGGATAAGAGATGCACGGGGGGGATGAGAGATGCACGGGGGATGAGAGATGCACGGTGGGATGAGAGATGCACGGGGGGATGAGAGATGCACGGGGGGGATGAGAGATGCACGGGGGGTGGATGAGAGATGCACGGGGGGGTGAGAGATGCACGGGGGGGTGAGAGATGCACGGAGGGGATGAGAGATGCACGGGGGGTGGATGAGAGATGCACGTGGGGGGTGAGAGATGCACGGAGGGGGATGAGAGATGCACGGGGGGTGAGCTGCACATGGGGGGGTGAGAGATGCACATGGGGGGGGTTATGTTTACATAACTTTGTTGCCTTATGAAGGGCGGGGGGGCCCCCAAAAATTTCTTGCACAGGGGCCCACTACAGTCTGTGTCCGCCCCTGGGATGAAGTAAATGCAGCTGAACAGCAGCTGTCAGGACAGCTGCCCTGTCCTGCTGCAGGGCGTGATGGGGCCTCAGTGATGCGGCTCCTGGCACAGCACATTATGTGGGGCTCCTGGCATAGCTCCTGGCGGGGACCTGGTCTACACTATATGATAAGTATGCACTAAACTCCAAATCCCTCCATTACCCCGCCCCCATATGACCAAAGCCCCGCCCACCCCACCCCTTCCTTGCTGGGCCATGGAAAAATGATCTTGCTTCAAGCCGGTCCCTGGTGCAAAAAAGGTTGGGGACCACTGCTCTAGTAGTCAGTATCTAGAGCGAGGGTGGGGTGATGCAGAGCAGGCAGAGATCACGCCTCAAGCAGGGGACAGCGTTTCTTGGCCAGTTGGCAGTCTGCAGCACATGGTTGATTTCATGCTGCAGTGCCTGAGAAACGACCGCCGCATCGCCCACATTCTCAACACGGCTGATTATTGGGTGTCCACCCTCCTAGATCCTCGCTACCGGGACAACTTACAAAGCCTCATAACACCGTTGAACCGGGAGCGTAAAATGCGGGAGTACCAAGACGCACTGGTGCATTCCATCATGTTCTCCATTCCAACCGAGAGCAGTGCTGCTAGTGCTTTACAAAGCAGCTCAGTGCGTCGAGGCAGTGGAGGAAGCTCTGCACAAAGAGGGAGCAGAAGCAGCGCCTCAGCACAAGGCAAGACCAGTATGGCCCAAATGTGGCAAAGTTTTGTGTCCCCGCCGCCACAAATGTCTACACCATCACAGACGGCTCCAGTCAGCAGGAGGCAACGTTTCCGTCAGATGGTGACAGACTACATGTCTTGCCCTCTCAGTGTACTCCCAGACGGCTCTTCCCCCTTCAAGTTTTGGGTCTGTAAGCTGGATACATGGCCAGAGCTTAGCCAGTATGCATTGGAGGTGCTGGCTTGCCCTGCTGCTAGTGTATTATCGGAACGCGTCTTTAGTGCCGCAGGTGGTGTACTAACAGACCGTCGCATGCGACTATCCTCCGATAACGTTGACCGGCTTAATTTTCTCAAAATGATCAAGGCCTGGATCTCTCATGAATTTACCAGTCCTCTTCCAGAATAAATAATTGGTTGGCAACAGTATCCAGGTCTCCTGTTGTGTTCATGTTTCTATCACCTGAACTGTAATCCCTGAGCTCCAACACCGCCAGTTGGCGCTCAAAAGTGCCGTCTGCACAGTCAACACTTGCTGCCGTGTTATTGGGGTTCAGTAACGTCAGCTGTTCCCCTGCTGTGTGTCCGGCAATTTCTCCTGCTCTGTCCACATTCTCACCACTACAGATTTTAAAGTTGCTCCAATTACCTCTGGCTCCTCTGTTTTCAGTATTATCTCTGATTTCCAACACCGCCAGTTGGCGCTCAGAAGTGCTGTCTGCACAGTCAACACTTGCTGCCCTGTTATTGGGGTTCAGTAACGTCAGCTGTTCCCCTGCTGTGCGGATGGCAATTTCTCCTGCTCTGTCCACATTCA
Organism: Phyllobates terribilis; assembly: GCF_046119375.1. NCBI lineage: Eukaryota > Metazoa > Chordata > Amphibia > Anura > Dendrobatidae > Phyllobates > Phyllobates terribilis. The sequence goes on from NW_027362768.1 coordinate 178,951,186, forward strand.
CACTACTACAGATTTTAAAGTTGCTCCAATTACACCTCTGGCTCCTCTGTTTTCAGTATTATCCCTGAGCTCCAACACCGCCAGTTGGCGCTCAGAAGTGCTGTCTGCACAGTCAACACTTGCTGCCGTGTTATTGGGGTTCAGTAACGTCAGCTGTTCCCCTGCTGTGCGGACGGCAATTTCTCCTGCTCTGTCCACATTCACACTACTACAGATTTTAAAGTTGCTCCAATTACACCTCTGGCTCCTCTGTTTTCAGTATTATCCCTGAGCTCCAACACCACCAGTTGGTGCTCAGAAGTGCTGTCTGCATAGTCAACACTTGCTGCCGTGTTATTGGGGTTCAGTAACGTCAGCTGTTCCCCTGCTGTGCGGACGGCAATTTCTCCTGCTCTGTCCACATTCACACTACTACAGATTTTAAAGTTGCTCCAATTACACCTCTGGCTCCTCTGTTTTCAGTATTATCCCTGAGCTCCAACACCGCCAGTTGGCGCTCAGAAGTGCTGTCTGCACAGTCAACACTTGCTGCCGTGTTATTGGGGTTCAGTAACGTCAGCTGTTCCCCTGCTGTGCGGACGGCAATTTCTCCTGCTCTGTCCACATTCACACTGCTACAGATTTTAAAGTTGCTCCAATTACACCTCTGTCTCCTCTGTTTTCAGTATTATCCCTGAGCACCAACACCGCCAGTTGGCGCTCAGAAGTGCTGTCTGCACAGTCAACACTTGCTGCCGTGTTATTGGGGTTCAGTAACGTCAGCTGTTCCCCTGCTGTGCGGATGGCAATTTCTCCTGCTCTGTCCACATTCACACTACTACAGATTTTAAAGTTGCTCCAATTACACCTCTGGCTCCTCTGTTTTCAGTATTATCCCTGAGCACCAACACCGCCAGTTGGCGCTCAGAAGTGCTGTCTGCACAGTCAACACTTGCTGCCGTGTTATTGGGGTTCAGTAACGTCAGCTGTTCCCCTGCTGTGCGGACGGCAATTTCTCCTGCTCTGTCCACATTCACACTACTACAGATTTTAAAGTTGCTCCAATTACACCTCTGGCTCCTCTGTTTTCAGTATTATCCCTGAGCTCCAACACCGCCAGTTGGCGCTCAGAAGTGCTGTCTGCACAGTCAACACTTGCTGCCGTGTTATTGGGGTTCAGTAACGTCAGCTGTTCCCCTGCTGTGCGGATGGCAATTTCTCCTGCTCTGTCCACATCCACTGTACTACTGATTTAAACCTTGCTCCAATTACATCTCTGGCTCCTCTGTTTTTAGTATTTACCCTGGGCTCCAATACCACTAGTTGATGATCAGAAGTGCCGTCTGCACAGTCAACGCTTGCTGCCGTGTTATTGGGGTTCAGTAACGTCAGCTGATCCCCAGCTGTGTGTCCGGCAAATTCTCCTGCTTTGTCCACATCCTCTGTACTACTGATTTAAAACTTGCTCCAATTACACCTCTGGCTCCTCTGTTTTTAGTATTTACCCTGGGCTCCAATACCACTAGTTGCTGATCAGAAGTGCCGTCTGCACAGTCAACGCTTGCTGCCGTGTTATTGGGGTTCAGTAACGTCAGCTGATCCCCAGCTGTGTGTCCGGCAAATTCTCCTGCTTTGTCCACATCCTCTGTACTACTGATTTAAAACTTGCTCCAATTACACCTCTGGCTCCTCTGTTTTTAGTATTTACCCTGGGCTCCAATACCGCCAGTTGGCGCTCAGAAGTGCTGTCTGCACAGTCAACACTTGCTGCCGTGTTATTGGGGTTCAGTAACGTCAGCTGTTCCCCTGCTGTGCGGACGGCAATTTCTCCTGCTCTGTCCACATCCACTGTACTACTGATTTAAACCTTGCTCCAATTACACCTCTGGCTCCTCTGTTTTTAGTATTTACCCTGGGCTCCAATACCACTAGTTGCTGATCAGAAATGCCGTCTGCACAGTCAACGCTTGCTGCCGTGTTATTGGGGTTCAGTAACGTCAACTGATCCCCAGCTGTGTGTCCGGCAAATTCTCCTGCTTTGTCCACATCCACTGTACTACTGATTTAAAACTTGCTCCAATTACACCTCTGGCTCCTCTGTTTTTAGTATTTACCCTGGGCTCCAATACCGCTAGTTGCTGCTCAGAAGTGCCATCTGCACAGTCAACGCTTGCTCCAGTGTTATTGGGGTTCAGTAACGTCAGCTGTTCCCCTGCTGTGTGTCCGGCAAATTCTCCTGCTCTGTCCACATTCACACTACTACAGATTTTAAAGTTGCTCCAATTACGCCTCTGGCTCCACTCTGTTTTTAGTATTTACCCTGGGTTCCAGCACCGCCAGCTGTTTCCCAGCAGTGTCTTTGGCACGGGTACTCCCTCCTGCCCAGCCTGGTTCCAGCACGTCAGCTGTTTCCGGGTAGTGTCAACGTCACTTTGCCTCCAATGCGTTGTCCTGTCGTGTTGCGGTCGGGTTAGCCGACTTTATGGTGCCTGCAGTTTAGGTGACTCCTATGTGGGCTGCGGGATCTGGCAATGAAGGCTGGTTCCATAGTGCCAATAGGACAAGCACCCCCTGTAGGACTGTGGGTTTTGGTAACTCCGGCCGGCTCGCGGCCTTGCAACTTTTTTTTACATGGGTACCTTCTGCTACCCATCCGGGTTCCAGTACAGTCAGCTGGTTCTCGGCAGTGCCTTTGGCTTAGGTGCCTCCTTCTCGGTATCCAAGTTACACCAACGTCTGCTGGTCCTTGGTAGTGCTTTCTGGCACAGGTACCTCCTGCTTAGTAACCGAGTTCCAGTACCGTCAGCTGGTCTTCGGTAGTTCCATTGGCTCTTGTACCTTCTGCTACCCATCCGGGTTCCAGTACAGTCAGCTGGTTCTCACAATTGTCTTTGGCACGGGTACTCCCTCCTGCCCAGCCTGGTTCCAGCACGCCAGCTGTTTCCGGGTAGTGTCAACGTCACTTTGCCTCCAATGCGTTGTCCTGTCGTGTTGCGGTCGGGTTAGCCGACTCTATGGTGCCTGCAGTTTAGGTGACTCCTATGTGGGCTGCGGGATCTGGCAATGAAGGCTGGTTCCATAGTGCCAATAGGACAAGCACCCCCTGTAGGACTGTGGGTTTTGGTAACTGCGGCCGGCTCGCGGCCTTGCAACTTTTTTTTACATGGGTACCTTCTGCTACCCATCCGGGTTCCAGTACCGTCAGCTGGTTCTCGGCAGTGCCTTTGGCTTAGGCGCCTCCTTCGCGGTATCCAAGTTCCACCAACGTCTGCTGGTCCTTGGTAGTGCTTTCTGGCACAGGTACCTCCTGCTTAGTAACCGAGTTCCAGTACCGTCAGCTGGTCCTTGGTAGTTCCATTGGCTCTTGTACCTTCTGCTACCCATCCGGGTTCCAGTACCATCAGCTGGTTCTCGGCAGTTCCTCAGCCTTCTTGTACCTTCTGCTACATTTCCAAGTTCAAGCTTTTTGAAATGGTTCTTGGTAATCACTCTGGATCTCCCTGACGAGGACCCTGAAGACGAGGACCCTGAAGACCAACTTGAAGAAGACGAGGACCCCGAAGACGATGACCCTGAAGACCACCCCGAAGAAGACGATGACCCTGAAGACGACAACCCTGAAGACGAGGACCCTGAAGACCACCCCGAAGAAGACGAGGACCCCGAAGACGACGACCCTGAACACGAGGACCCTGAAGACCATCCCGAAGAAGACGAGGACCCCGAAGACGACGACCCTGAACACGAGGATCCTGAAGACCACCCCGAAGAAGACGAGGACCCCGAAGACGACGACCCTGAAGACGAGGACCCTGAAGACCACCCCGAAGAAGACGAGGACCCCGAAGATGACGACCTTGAAGACGACTACCCTGAAGACCACCCCGAAGAAGACCCTGAAGAAGTTGACCAAGAGGACAAAGAACAAGAAGACAACCACCAAGATACAGAAGAACAAGAGACAGAAAGCCAAGAAGCAGAAGTACAAGAAGCTGCAGAACAAAAAGCGGAAGAACATTAAGCATAAGACTAAAAATCAGAGCAAAAGATATTATCTAAATTATAAGCAGAAGATGACTAAGCAGTGTATGGGGGTGAGTCCGTTCCTCCTCGTGGTGCCCCTGGAAAATACCTGCTGCTGCAGGCCAAACTGAACGCGGACAAATCCTGTTGTAAATCTTTTGTGACGGGCAGAGCGAAAGGTGTAATGTTCAAACTTTTATAGATAACAACTACAGGAATGCCTGCAACAAATAAGAATATGATGAAGAAGAAGAATATGAAGAAGATGAAGAAGTAGAATATGAAGAAGAATAATAGTTGAATAAGAAGAATATGAAGAATGTAAAAAAAAAAGAATAATAGAAGAAGGTGAAGAAGAAGAAGATGAAGAAGGTGAAGAAGAAGTTGATGAAAAAGATGCTGATGCTGAGGATGATGAAGGAGAAAGTGTGAGAGAAGTAAAAAAGAAGGTGAAGAGCATGGAAGTAGTGAAACATAAATATCTGACCAAATATAAAAAGCTTAACATAGTCAATATTTTTGTAACTCAGAACGTCTTAAAAAATATATTAATTCCTAAATAGCATTCCATTTGATTGGGCTAAACCTCTATGCCTTTATTGTCTCCCCCACCTCCCCCAATACATTCTACATTATTCTTAGTTGTTTTCTTTCATGTAGAATTAACCTACAAGGAAAGAAAGGGTTTATTTTCATTCCGATATTTCTGTCCCATTGACTTGCATTGGTTTCCGGTATCGGAATGGGCGATATCCGATACTTTTTGGGTATCGGTCCGATCCAATATTTCCCGATATCGGAAGGTATCGCTCAACACTACTTATAACCCTTCTTAAGCAGTCTGCCAACATTGTCCCAGAACCCATCCAAGCGAGAACATGACCAAAACAAGTCTGCACCCTCCTCCCTGCATCATGGACGATATGTGACCCTTTAATAAGCCTATATGAATAAGGGATATTAGGCAGAAGGCAGTTTCAGGGCACTTCACCAGATTAGAGTAGGGTTTGGCAGGTTGAATAAAGTTGCCCTTCACTCCTCTTTTGGGAAAATACTGGCTCCAATTACAGTGGCTCTGTCATCAGATTTGACAAATGAAAACAGCACACGTATAGAAAAAAAAAGGCTTAGACCTGATGAGACACATGTACTTACTTTATCATTACATGGCAGACTGCATAATAAAGTGGTGCAAAAATATTTGCAGGATATAACATAAGATACGTAATGTATTTGTAAGGCGGCGGTGTTCACACAGTGCAGAAACTGAGGCAGTGACCAAGTAAGTCCAACATAAACAGGTTTATTCAGCAACTCACGGGTAAACAGAAACTCCTCCGGTTCGCAGCCGGGTTAACATGAGTCCATAAACAACGGTTGCCGTGGGCAACGGCCGCACCGGGCCGCTCAGAGCCTGACGGGTGCAGAGCCTTCCTAGGCGGTGGTTCAGCCACACTCCGTCCTGCTGAGCTTCCGTGCTCTGCTCCTCGCAGGATCCAACATAGAACAACACTAATCCTTAGTGCAGGGTGTAAAGATGTGCGGTTGTGGGTTGTAAGTAATCACCCAGGCAGGTTAACAATGCAACAATATTTTATTAATCACATCCATGGTAATGCAGCAATTCCTAGTAAATGGCCAAAATACAGTTCTCTGAGTCCTTAAGTTCTCAATCTGGGATCAGTAGTGTCATTGGCTTTGGATAAGGCCATACTCACTGTCTCCCAACTTTTGGTTGGCCCACAGATTTTGTATCTCCAGCCAGTATAGTCTGTAGCCACAGTCCACGATCCTCCAGATGACGGATAAAACAATGGAAGCACAGGTATCCAGTAGCAACAGTCCTAGAATAAAGTTGATATCCAACGACATATCCACAACTGTAGTACGTTTATCCAGCCCAGTTGATAACTGATCTCCAACACTCCATAAGCCATCCATCCATCAGCTCCACGTCCACAGCCATCAGTCCCCTCACTCCAGTGTCCTTCCATCCACCCCTCCACATCCCTCCCAGCACAGAAGTGATCACCCTAACCCCTCAAGCATTCACTGTTCGCTAAACAATGAAGAATATTCTAGAAGCCTTTATCTGAGACGGCATGTAAGACCCCCTGTGATGACGGCTCCACTGTGTCTCAATCCAAACTCACCTAATGAGACCATTGGCTGTTGAAACAATGGACTCCTGAGATACAGATTAGTGGAATGCTGGACATTTTACAAGTGAATCTAGTGTTCACACTGACAAGTTATCAGAACTATATAAAACATGACAAGTAAATCACTAACAAAACACAATAATAATATTAACAAAATGGTGGTCCGTTGCTGGAAAAGTATCATAGTCTTTAGAAAATGGGCAGCTCCTCACACAGGGTTTTAAAGGACGTGTGGCAAGAGCCACTGGAAAACCCGGGTTGGAGGGAGGAGGCCGCCCCACTGCCTCCTGTGACCTCCTCCAAGAAATGAAGGCCCGGCGGGTTTTACTAATCTGCCTTAGCCAGATAGCCTGACCAGGTCACTGCTCACCTTCATTCCTGCATTGCAGCCGCAGCTGTGTCTGTGACTGCAATATACTCCAATGGATTTAATAGGTCTCTGTACACATTCTGGGGGATATATAACGTCCCTCGTATATGATCCCGGTCACTGCCTCACACTATGTACACAGTGACTGCACCAGCAGAATAGTGAGTGCAGCTCTGGAGTATAATCCAGGAGGCAACTCAGGATCAGTAATGTAATGTATGTACACAGTGACTGCACCAGCAGAATAGTGAGTGCAGCTCTGGAGTATAATCCAGGAGGCAACTCAGGATCAGTAATGTAATGTATGTACACAGTGACTGCACCAGCAGAATAGTGAGTGCAGCTCTGGAGTATAATACAGGAGGTAACTCAGGATCAGTAATGTAATGTATGTACACAGTGACTGCACCAGCAGAATAGTGAGTGCAGCTCTGGAGTATAATACAGGAGGTAACTCAGGATCAGTAATGTAATGTATGTACACAGTGACTGCACCAGCAGAATAGTGAGTGCAGCTCTGGAGTATAATACAGGAGGTAACTCAGGATCAGTAATGTAATGTATGTACACAGTGACTGCACCAGCAGAATAGTGAGTGCAGCTCTGGAGTATAATACAGGAGGTAACTCAGGATCAGTAATGTAATGTATGTACACAGTGACTGCACCAGCAGAATAGTGAGTGCAGCTCTGGAGTATAATACAGGAGGTAACTCAGGATCAGTAATGTAATGTATGTACACAGTGACTCCACCAGCAGAATAGTGAGTGCAGCTCTGGAGTATAATACAGGATGTAACTCAGGATCAGTAATGTAATGTATGTACACAGTGACTCCACCAGCAGAATAGTGAGTGCAGCTCTGGAGTATAATACAGGATGTAACTCAGGATCAGTAATGTAATGCATGTACACAGTGACTCCACCAGCAGAATAGTGAGTGCAGCTCTGGGGTATAATACAGGAGGTAACTCAGGATCAGTAATGTAATGTATATACACAGTGACTGCACCAGCAGAATAGTGAGTGCAGCTCTGGGGTATAATACAGGAGGTAACTCAGGATCAGTAATGTAATATATGTACACAGTGACTGCACCAGCAGAATAGTGAGTGCGGCTCTGGAGTATAATACAGGATGTAACTCAGGATCAGTAATGTATGTACACAGTGACTGCACCAGCAGAATAGTGAGTGCAGCTCTGGAGTATAATACAGGATGTAACTCAGGATCAGTAATGTAATGTATGTACACAGTGACTGCACCAGCAGAATAGTGAGTGCAGCTCTGGAGTATAATACAGGATGTAACTCAGGATCAGTAATGTAATGTATATACACAGTGACTGCACCAGCAGAATAGTGAGTGCAGCTCTGGAGTATAATACAGGATGTAACTCAGGATCAGTAATGTAATGTATGTACACAGTGACTGCACCAGCAGAATAGTGAGTGCAGCTCTGGAGTATAATACAGGAGGTAACTCAGGATCAGTAATGTAATGTATGTACACAGTGACTGCACCAGCAGAATAGTGAGTGCAGCTCTGGAGTATAATACAGGATGTAACTCAGGATCAGTAATGTATATACACAGTGACTGCACCAGCAAAATAGTGAGTGCTGCTCTGGAGTATAATACAGGATGTAATTCAGGATCAGTAATGTAATGTATGTACACCTTGACTGCACCAGCAGAATAGTGAGTGCAGCTCTGGAGTATAATACAGGAGGTAACTCAGGATCAGTAATGTATTAACAAAAGTTATATACATTTTATGGAGATTTACAGAAAAGGTGTAAATTTGCTATAAGATCATTAAAAGTCTAAGGAAATCAAAACCATGTGAAAGGTTGAAGCATTTAAAAAAGTTGCATAAATAAAAGTGCCCCCCCCCCCCATGAACAAAAGTACATTTTAAATAAATAGATCTTGGAATAGCATTAAGTTCCAAAATTACGTGTTAAAAAAAAAAAAAAAAATAGTTTGTGCTGCTATGTACAGTCTTTTTTGCCATGTCTGACCCTGCAAAGCTTTTGCAGTTCGTGGTCAGTACATGACATGCCACAGCTCGTGGCCGGTGTAAGAAGCGGAAGAGTATGTAGGACAACACAGCAGGGGCTCGCAACTGCTTCTGTGAGAACATTTTCCTTGCTGTTTTATCACAGGAGTGACTGTTTCTGCCTTGTCTCCATCCCTCTGAGCTCAAGTCAGTGGTGTAAGAACTCAGTGGTCACCTGAGCTCCTATGTCACTGACTTAATTTATGATTATCTCGCAGGACTGGAGAAGCCGCAGAAACTCACTCCTGTGATAAAACAGGAAGGAAAAGGGATTCTCACAGAAAGAAGCAGCTGTGAGCCCCTGCTGTGTTGTCTGTATACCCTCATGTGTAAAAAATTGTGGAGCCAAGAAAAATCCAAATTGTGGAATTTATTATTCCAAGGTCTATTAATTAAAATGTACTTCGTTCATATAACAACCTCTTTAATGAATGTTCTGTTTTCCTAATGAAAGGCTGCATTGTATAGGTGTCTGATGGCCAACAGACTCTTATAAACCCCAAAAAAATAATGTGATAGGTAAAAGTGGCCTGTGAATGTTTTGAAGTCTGTACCAATATCTTTCCTGGTGCTCAGAGCATTGTGCAAACTGAAATATTGGCCAACTGCATTGATAGGTCCAAATAATGAAGGCAGATGCAGTAACTTGGTATAAACACTAGATGGCAGCAACACACAAGTTACAAAATCCCTGTAGTTATTGAACTATATTATAGTTAAAAATGCAAGAACACAGTTACAAAAAGAAAATGTTTTATTGCTTATTGGATATTGCTTATGAACACGAGGAAGTATACACTTTAAATTGTCAATATTGTTTCCAGTAAAAAAAAAAAAAAAAAAAAAAGCGCAAATCTGGGGCCCGATGGACAAAATCTGCAGCAAAAGGAAAAAAAAAAAAAAAAAGAAAGAAAAAAGTATATCCACCAGTGTAAGTGAGCACTCTTCACCATCTGTATATAATATATTTATAAAAAAAAAGGCTACATTACAATAAAATGTTTCTCTAACAGAGAAATCCAGCTATAAATAGGAGAAATGTAGGGAAGGCTATCGGAGGCAACTTTTAATAGTGGAATATTGAAAAAAAAAAAAAAAAAAAAAGTCTACACCGAGCCCGTCCAGAAGGGAATAAAAGGGTTACTCCTGGGCCTCTTTGCCAGCCAGCCGGTATAGTTCTGTTGGTCCATCCGCGTGTGTTATGGTCGTTGTCAGCTGAAGCTCCTCTGCGCTGCTCACGGCGGCTCCACCTGCAGATAGAGAGTATGAATATTGGAAGAACACGGCCCATCAACATGAAGCAGATACTGGTCAAAGTGGCCCAGAAATGCGGATATTTGCATCGTCATGGATCTTTGGTGCTAATGAGGCGACCGCTTCCTCCACCCACCCTAGTTGGTAAATTTGCACCTATGGACGGCCCCATCCCACACTACAGCTCTGTACCCTCGCTCATCTGCTCATGTGAATGATCCTTTACTCCACTCGCCCTTCCATAAAAAAAACAAACACACACCACATAGGGCGTATGGACTGGGGCAGATGCCATGAGAAAACACCCTGGACATTATGGGCTCGGTCCTGAGAGTAAAAGAACCGCAGAAGTTCTTTTCATTTTAACATTCAGACGGCATGAATGTGGTTTTTTTTTTTTGTTCCACACGTCTGTAAAAAACAAAGAGGTGCACTTTTCACTCTTGCCATTGAGCTTATTACTAGACTGATCGTTCCCGTTCTGTAGTCATCACTTCAGCAGTCTCATTATCACCACAGTCAGGACTACAATGACTGACAACACCTATTGTGAATGGTGGATCCTGTGTCATCTACTGTATATAGAGTATATATATATCTACTGTATATAGAGAGGTGTTATCAGTCATTGTACAGGAGGAGGAGGTGAGCTGTGACATCACCTATTATTATTATTGCGCCATTTATTCCATGGCGCTTTACATGTGAAAAAGGGGTATACATAGCAAGAACAATTACAATAATCTTGAACACAATGTGACGGTGACTGGTACAGGCGGAGCGAGGACCCTGCCCGCGAGGGCTCACAATCTACAAGGGATGGGTGAGGATACAGTAGGTGGGGGTAGAGCAGGTCGTGCAGCGGTGTGGTGGAGCGGTGGTTACTGCAGGTTGTAGGCTTGTCGGAAGAGGCGAGTCTTCAGGTTCCTTTTGAGGGTTTCCTATTGTGAATGGTGGATCCTGTGTTATCTACTGTATATAGAGAGGTGTTATCAGTCATTGTACAGGAGGAGGAGGTGAGCTGTGACATCACCTATTGTGAATGGTGGATCCTGTGTTATCACAGCTCACCTTCTCCTCCTCTCGTACAAAGACCTCTATAAAGGTCACAGAGCATGCCCATAATACTCCCTTCACGAACGTATTCACTCTATTGCTCTTGTGGCTGCTGTCATGCGGATCTCTAAACAGCAACAGCTCCGCCATGATGGCAGCCCACATAATCCTGTAGATTGCCTTTTATTATTCTATAGATGAGATAATAGATTATGTATCACCATCTTGTCCTGATGAATTCCCTACATTTGGTAAATAATTCCCTTTATTTCATGTCCCTATAGGACCTCACTGTGCAGTGGATTGGTTGCTTCTGTAACACTGAGGTCAGAGTTCTTCATTATGGTGGGGGTCACACTTAACTGGCACCTGTCAGACCACCGATGGAATGACAGCTTGTGCCAGCCAGGCCACCAGTGGGGCAGACACCAATTCACCACAAGGAGACACCTCCGACTGCAGATTTTTCCGATGTTCCCATTTATCCGTTGGGCATCAGCCCCCATGTGGCATCATGCCGCACCTCTTACCATTGGTCTGGTCGTCTCCATAGTTTTTGTGTGAAGGGGCGTACAGGAACATGAGCGCAAACACGTACAGGTTCCACATCCCATAGATACCGGTGAAGAAAGCGCTGTTCAGTTCAATGTTGTACTCGCCCCATTTCCAGTTACCCTCAGACACCTGGAAACAAAACAGTTAGCCCAACTCCAATAGAAATAGTAATGTCCACAAATAAGGGGTGAAGTACAGAGAGGAGCACTAACAGCCCCAGCAACACCCACCAAACTATGCACTTCTGGAAAAAACTTTTCATTCTAACCCCTTTCATGATATATGAATAGTTATATCCTACAGATCACCAAGGGTCCAAGCATTGGGACCCCCAGCAATCCAGAGAATACAGCTCCATCTGACTGGACGGAAGGGGAGCATTAAGGATGAGAGAATCTGCAGAAATTAGAAGTCAACATTCGCTCAAATTTGCCCTGGAAATTCTACGTGTAGTATGCTGTGAGATTTCTCCAGGCTTTAGCAATGCTTATTTGTGCTCACCTGGTCCACCGTACAGCCCTGCTTCTGTAGGCTTCAATCCAGTGAGAGCACATCAGAGCAAGGCGGGCCAGGTGAAAAACCTTCCCAGCTGTTTATTCATCAAAAATTGTGGCAGCAGCTTTCTGACCCATGAATTACGGTTTGGTGGATACACATCTGAGATTTGTGGTGGATTTTTAGCTGTTCACAACAGGGTTACTTTAAAAGTAAGGTTTTCTGTAACATTGGGTCTTTACACCCCCTTCCCCAGCGAATGCTTGCTACCAGAAACATTGCATGCAGCCTGCAGTCCTCAGTTGATTACTTCTAATTTGAGAAAAGCAAGAGACAAATATTCCCAATACTACAATAACAATCTATTGGAATTTGATCATAAGGGCTGTTGTCTGACCCCATTACAGTACCCAAAATAAAGCATGATCAGGTTTGCCGGACCCTATGAGACAAATATTTGAATTATTGTGCAAAAATTACATTTTCCTTCTCCTCACCCTTTACTATTGCCGCTCCCCCTTCCATCTTTTAGGGGGTGTTATTTTATTTTTTTAAATAATGGTCAGTGGTAGTAGCATGGCCCCTTTCTGAAATATCAAGGACGCCTCGACTGTGACCCAAAACCTAATGAAGTACAGCTTTCCAAGTCAGAATTTATTTATTTATTTTTTTGGAGGGTCCAAAAGAACAACCTGATATATAAAAGTCAGAAATTGACTTACCTGCGTGGTAATGAAGAACACAGTGGTGAGCGCGGCACAGGCCAGAGTGATGATCATGAGAAACTTGAACCTAAAAATCAGTCCCTATAAAAAGATTAAAACAAAAAAAAAAAAAAAAAAAAAAAAAAGTAAAAAGAACTACAAACATTTTCCATAGGAGGATTCAGTCTAATAAAAATGAAAGCCATCCCTTCCCACGAGCCACAAGAGAGTTCTGGGACGAGTGTTTGGTTCTTCCGGGCAGATATTTTACGATAGTTTATAGCCCATTTTTTGGTGGTCACCTTTAGCACCTGCTCAGATGAATTTTTATTCTTAAAAGATTATTCTTTAACTATTGATAACTTATTAGTATTAGTTTGGTGAGGCTACAACTCCCTACACCCCACAATCAGCTGATTGGACACCATGGTGCACCGGGACTGGCACCGCTCCGTACACTGCAGTAGTCAGGGATGTGCCACAAAGTGCAAAAGACATCATACGGTATATAGGGGTATCTATATTGATTTTCAGTCATGTGATTCCCATTTATGCAGAAGGGTTAGGAGGACTTTTTTTTTCCATACAGTTTGGTTTTCGCTCAAACTGTCAAGACACATCCTCCATTGTTCAGATCAAATTTTGCACACCCAAAAGCAAACACATATTGGCCAGAAGACCGGCTTAAGGTGATTTAAGGATATTTTTTGCATCGCACCCAGCCACAGAAGTAGCATTCACAGTCTCAGATATTCCGAGTGCACGCTCGTTACTCCAGAGACACAGACTTTGCAGAAAGTTTCCCTCCTCCGTTGACCCCGGGGTCCGTCACTCACCTCATAATGCAGCCGGCGGGCCTTGCTCATTGCCGGTAAGCTGCTCTGCTTCCCACTGATGTTCCTGAAGACTTGATAAACCATGAAACACAGGAACAAGAAGTAGAGACAGGCGCAGATCCCAGCCACTATAATGAAAGCCATCTGAGAACGTCCATTAAGGGAAAGGTTTAGTGAATGACTAATTGTGGATTCTGTGATGAGTCCGACATCTGTGCTCTAAGGCAAGACTTGAAAGTCTGGAGCGCAAACAGCGTGTTCTACTGAAATCTACAACTCAATCCAGATGTATTATCAGCAATATCCCTTTAAATCTATATATAAAAAAAAAAAAAAAAAAAAAACCCCCGCATTTTTTTTTTTTTTTTTTTTTTTTTTTTTTTTTTTTTTTTTAAGGCGGCATTTTCCTGCCAAGAAATGCAGAAAGTCTGCACACAAAATACTCAATTTGTGCACATACCCTATATGCATCCAGGAGATCCATAAAAACTGCAGCACAGGAATAGGATTGGCTGAAAGTTAAACGGAATCATTTAGTCTAATGAATCTAAACCAGAGACATGTTACCATGGATCACAATATACCGTATTACTACCCAATATCCTGGGAAATTCCAGCAGGCTCGCAAAAAGAACTAGGAGGAGGAGGAGGCTTCCAGGGTTTTGAAGAATCTGAAAACTTCCCAGGTCTTGTCGAGGATGACATGCCAGGTCTGGCATGCCAGTATGAGGAAGCTTAAACACCTTGTATGCTCCTATGGGAAATTAGATATGCAAATTGTCAATATCGACCCTTGAAAAGAATTTGCAGGTCTCGTGGAAACCCGCCAAAATTCACCACTGTTAGCAGACCTCTTGTGCTCCAACATCTGAGAATGGCTGAGACTGAGGCATGTCATGAACAGTCATGGAGAGAGGTGGTGAAGGAGGTGGGGTTCATTCCCATTATCACATCACACTACACTACCTCTCCAAAAACTGGCACATTTGCCTACAAAACTGCCACAAACAACCCCTGCCAGTTAAGTGGCCGATGCTGCAGTGGTAACTAGTCACAGTCCACTCAGTCCCAATACAGCTTCACATGCCAGGCGAGACTGCAATCAATGCCGGGTGGGATAGACAGTGAGCAGTCCCGCTGCAGCACCGCAGTCATACAGGTCATTTTCTGCTCCGTACGATGGCCAGTTTTCACCAGGGGTATGCTTACTTTTGCATTACTATACAGCGGCATGTCCCGTTTATATAAATCGGACTGACACATTCCCTTATCTAACATGATATTGGATTTTGTTAATGCAGAACAATGAAGTCACAGATACAGAGTGCGGGAGTTAAGGACCAGCGGGCTCGGAATTGGAGAGACCCCAATCTCCCAATAGATAAAGACCCTTGAGGAAACTGAGGCATTTATGGCATATCCTGTGCCAAACTATAAATGCCCAAGATGGGAATAATCCTTTACTATAAAGCCACAGGGCAGCCAGACCTGGAGGGAGTGGGTACAGCTGCTGACAATCAGGGACAGCAAATCTGATGGAGGCTTCTTGCAGATACAAGGTCTGCAACAACCAGCCCCTGCACCCGTCCTCATCCTCACGTCCCCTCTCTGCGATGTCCTGACATGAAATCCATCTTCTGCATGTGAGATGAACAGGAATCAATTATTTAACACATTTTTCACACTTGTATGAATGGAGCTGGAGACCTGTCACTTCTCCTCCGCTCCGGAGAGCATCCATGATGCCAAAGAGCATCCACGACGCCTGCAGTCCCCTGGTGGAAAGGTTTTCTTAACCCTTTAAAAATCCAGGAATTTTATACACAGGGATTTCAAGGACAAAATACAGGACCCCTGGGCAATGGATGCACCCAGAAACATCTGGGCAAATGCCAAGGTTCAAGGGGCTCAGGTGGGAAAGGTGATCTGGATAAACGTGCCCGAGGAGCCACATACCCAGAGATGGCAGCCATGCAATACCTGATGGCAGAGTCCTCACAAGCAGGGGGCGCTCTGACAACCATGTGCTCTCACGAGGTGCATAGTAGATGTGGTTAGTCTTAAAGGGCTTGTCCGTCACTGTCAGTATTGTAGTCCTGGACAATCCCTTTAATGGAACTCTGAAAGATTGGGGGTTAAAGGGGATGTTACATGCAGTATTGGGGGTCTTCTTAGCAAAACGATGTAAAGGATACAGCAAGTTCTGCGCCTACATCTGTGGTCCATATGCTGTAAAATGGATTCTTTAGCTGCACCCCCCTGAGGGAAGAAAGCGACAAACAACTAGAACTAAAAATTGTAACAGATGTTAATAAAACAATTGTCTGGAGACTCCTCAATTACTCTGATGCGAGAGTGTTGTGGGCATAGGACATTGTACAGGAGGAGGAGGAGGAGGTGAGCTGTGACATCAC
Source organism: Phyllobates terribilis (assembly GCF_046119375.1). Taxonomy (NCBI): domain Eukaryota; kingdom Metazoa; phylum Chordata; class Amphibia; order Anura; family Dendrobatidae; genus Phyllobates; species Phyllobates terribilis. Next base: position 178,967,094 of record NW_027362768.1, read on the forward strand.
CTATTGTGAATGCTGGATTCTACATAAAGGAGTCATTAAAATCCTTCCTGATGGAATGATGCGACGTGATCTCTGTAGAACAAGGAGTGTCAGACTATTCGTCAAGAGTGAAAACTGCAAACTTTCAGAAGTTTTGGTTTAGGACAAATAATAATAATGTGCAAATTTAAGAATTGAGATGCAGAATATGACCCTTTACCTTTCACACATATCAAATATGAAGAGACAGCAGGAGCCAAAAGCGATGGGGACGACTTGCTTCCAGTAGACAGAGATGCGATTCCTTTCAGACTGGTCCTAAAGACACACGGAGTCCAATTCAACATTGAAATTGATAAAAAAAAAAAATAATAATAAATTCCCTCGTGTCACTGACTGAGCCAAATGCATCAAAACTAGTGTACCCAGTTCATGAATTTGGAAAGAAAAAATAAAAAAACGCTCTATTTTGCAAATGCAATAGTGACTCAGGCCCCCAGTGTCATACACCCACCATAAGGGAAGCAGACCCTGGGACAGTGACCCGTACCATCATATGTTCCCCACAGAAGATGATCCAGAACGACAGGAGCATCACATAGAAAAGGCCTTGGCGGATATCTCCGAACAGTAGCATCCAGGTCCAGTTAAATCCAATGGAGAACCATTCAACGGGAAGGTTAATGAAGGTCATGGAGATGCCGAGTGCAAAGATAATTCTGTGGGAGCGAACACAAGTTAGGACTCCTCCAGGAACATCCACAGGCACCATAGAAGCCGACAGCAATGCAAAGGACCTTACTTCTCCAGCAGGACCGGGGCTCTGGTCATCATGGTGATCCTCCTCCAGTACCAGATCATGATGATCAGAATGCTCGGGGTCAGGAACGTCTTCATAGCAAACCACACCTTCGTGAAGCCTCCGTTCTGGAAGATGGTCTGGACATAGGAGAAAGGTTATATATGTGGGAATTGATAAAAGCAGGTACAATTAAGGCAATGCACAAAGACCGGGACCCCCAGGACTCAAGAACTGGTGTTTTGAAGAGATTGGTGAGGGTACCAAGGGGTCAGACCCCCAGCGATCATGAAACTATCCCATATCTATAGGATGGGGGTTAACTATAAATTTCAGAATACCCCTAAAGATAAAGGGTAGGTTACCATTCAAGAAAAGTGCACCTATCCACCAGCCAATTATATCCAAGGGCTGGAGAGAGCTTCCTTTTGTGCTCTACATTGGTTTCATTTTGGACAATCTGTATTTTTAGGAGAAGTTAATTTCCCATTGAAAATCAATAGAAAGATTACGCAAAAGTATTTAAAATGTTGATATTACCCTTGTATGTCAAAGCGAATTTGCACTAAAACATGCTATAATACATTCATTATATAGAAAAATTAAAGTACTAAAGTTTCAAATATTCTTTGAATGAACTTTCTATTGATTTCAACAGAGCGCATCACTCCCTTCTCCATACCCCCAATTTTGGTGATGCTTCACCCCCCGACAAAGTTTTGGGTGGGGGAGAAATACATTTAACGTTTTAATTTTTTTTTAAAGACTATTACTCATGGAAATCGCTCCGAACTTGAAGCGATCAAGTCAAACACATTTTGTGGGAGAACATTTACACAAAGTTTTGCCATGAGTTTGATGTAGTTTTTTTCTTGCATTTTTTGTCATGCAAAAAAGGTAAAGTCCCTGGAAGGGGGTCAACAACTGATACAGCAGCTGCTGTGGAACTACAACTTCCAGCAGTCACAGGCTACAGTTATCCAGTGAAAATTGACATCTACTGACATGGATGGCGCCACCTAGTGTTCATTGATATATTTTTTTTAACCCATACAATATGATATTTTATGGTGGGACACCCCCTTTAAATAGACATTTGTGGAACCAGTTGTGTTTTTCCATTGCATCAGACTATCGCCTTCCAACCTGAGACTTTTCTGCATTTCTGTCTGCCAATCCCTTTGTGAGCTGTGGAATATGTCAGTACTATATAAGTGAACATAAGAAATAGATCACATAGATAGCAAACACAGAACAGCGCCCTCTACTGGGAAGTTATTACAGCACAGACAACAGCGCCCTCTATGGACAAGACTTTATGAATTATTTGCATCCTCTATGGAACACCACATGGCAGGAGAGATGATCGCTCATCTATAAAAGGATCTTTATGCTGAACGGAATGAATCATGTGGGAAGAAGCTGCTCATTTTTTTCAGTCTAATTATCCTTTAAAAGCTTCTATCAGAATTCATTTGGAATAATAAAAGGATTTCTCACCACCAAGTGCAGGTCGTTAATCTCTCCGATGCCCACATTAATTTTCTTCTGATCATTAACGGGAAGTCTGATGTTCACCAGGTAGTATTTATGTGCCACGCTGCCCAACTCGATGAGCGGAAGGACGTCACACTCGTAGGAACGGCCCTGATTGTCCGCGGTCTGGATGAGAGAAGGAATGGCGTCACGTCAAACCCAGTATGCCACTATGGAGAAACTACAACTCCCAACATGCCCTTAAACTCTCTGGTTGTCAGTAAATGCTGGGAGTTGTAGTTCCACATCTACTAGAGACCACCGCTTTAAAATGACAAACCTAAAGTTTATCTTAATTTACTCTACAGTTGACTGCAAACTATTGACCCCAGGTTGCAGTCACTTGGGGCATACAATATTGCAGTACATAAATAGGGTGTGTGCACTTTTGCAACTTTTTTTTTTTTTTTTTTTATTATTGATCAAATTCATTTGAAAAAAAAAAATAAAAATAAGATGGGAAACAAAAGTAGATTATTCCCTCAACATTCTTCTCTATCATATAGTCAACAGCGGAATTGCAGCTTAGCCCCATTCATGAGAACAGGGAGATGCACAGCCGGGTGGCCAGGAGACAATGCGAGGAGGACGCAGCGCCTCTATTCTCAGGACAATAGGGTGAACTTTTACTGATCATAAAGCAAAGGCCATTCAAGTCCTCAGCGACATCTACTGGCAAAGTGGTCTGTGACAGTGTTTTGGATAGGTGATCAAGTGACTGCAGGGTCCAGTCCCCAAAGGGAACAAATTAAAAGATGTATTATATAATATAGTGTTACTCCAGAGGGAGTGGAGTAACACGTGAATGCAGGAGCAGACTACTGTATAGGAGCCCAAAATGGTAAGAGGGAAAAGAAAAAAGTAAGACAAAAACAAAAATTCTGGCATTTTGACAGTTTATTATTAATTTAAATATAATATAAAAATGCCAGAATTGCCGTTTTTTTCTCTTACCATTTCGAGGTCCTATACAGCAGTCTGATCCTACATTCGGGTGTTACTCACCCTACAGACTAAGGTACAGAGGACGCTCCCTGCCTTAAATTAATAAGGTCCAATCCACACCCTACAGACCCCAGAATTTATCACCTTAGGGGCATGAAAGGCGCACTGGAGTTTCCGCTGCTCTACAGAACGTGCCAGCTCCGTCCACGGATCATTTAACTCATCCCGGTACGCCATCACCACGTCAAGAGTCACCATCGCATTATCCTCTAAAAGCAGAAAAAAAAAAAATTCTGTAAATTTATTAAAGCCACAAGATCTGTGGTAGTGGTCAGTGAATGGGACCATTCTCCGACAATCAGAGGCTCGATACTTTTCGCAGGTTGTTGTAATTGTATCCAGTGTAAATCACATCTGTCTTGATAATGTGCAACAATGTATCAACCAGAGAGGAGAACACGAGTCCAGCTTCTGAAAGTCACATATGATCGGCCAGGCCGGCTATAATTTTAACAAACCCTCAGCTGTGAGTAGTCAGCAAGGCCCGGTGTGCACCTCTGGTGATAACCAAGTTCCCATCCATTGACAGCAAGCAGGGATCTTGAAGACAGCAAGTCGCAGAACATTCCGATATCGGTTGAAAGGTTTGGGATTCTGTTTGCGGAGTTCAGGGAACAGCTCATAAATCTCGTGTTGTTTTTGGCGTTTATCCAGAATAACTCAGACTCTGCATTTAGTGAATCAGTCACTGCAGATGAGGCGGCGTGCTATTTAAAGAGGTTACTTCTCTAATCGTGGCCGCCTAACAATGCGGGACGGAGGCGGGAGCCACAAGTGACTAAAGAAACTGAACTCTTACTGGCAGGGAAAGATTCCCATACTATGGCACCACCACCCGTCTAATCTGTAGAGAAAGATATGGAAAAGTCTGGAGTGTCCAGGAAATGGAAGTGAATTCTCTCCGATCAATGTAATATCAGACTCAGAAAAGCTCAACTATTTCTCTATAGTGAGCAGAGCAGACCGGTGTCGTGTGCAAGGACAGCACGGAAGCAATAAGCTGGGTTCACCTTAAAAGGGTTATCTAATATTAAAAAAACCCATTTAAAAATGTGGCCCCTGCGCAGATCAACCGGAGTCACACACTTCTGCACAGAGCCCCCCCCTGGCAAATACAACACTGGGGTAAGCAGTGTCAGGCCAGGACACTAGTCCTTAATCACAAGGACGGTGGTCACCATATACCGCTACATTTTAAATCTAGTCCATCCATCTGTTCCAGCTCATACAGGGGGGGGGCAGAAATCAGACCCTCTACGATGCCCAAATACCCTCATTCTTAGTTAAACAACCCCCTTAAGAAGCACATTACAGTTCAGGGCTCATCGCCCAGCTTACCCAGACTTCTCATCTACCCAGTTAGGAAGCAATGCAGGAATCCACCATGATGCAAGTTTGCCAGATAGGAGCCAGGAAATGTTGGGCAAGATACTTTGTGGGATCGGTAATGGAAGCCAGTATTTCCTGGAGACATAGCTAGCGGCAAGGCAGTGTGACACATGCTAGGGACTATGGAGGTCTGGGTTTGCAAGTACCAAAGGGTGCGCCAGTCACATATACTGGATACGGGGTCATGCCTAGAGGTTGGCACTGTTACACTTTTATAACTGACGGTTGGCAGCAAAAGCCGGGGAGGGCGCACGGAGGCCAATAGACGGCCACATCCCCCGCCAGCACCAGGCGGGGAGGGCGCACGGAGGCCAATAGACGGCCACATCCCCCGCCAGCACCAGGCGGGGAGGGCGCACGGAGGCCAATAGACGGCCACATCCCCCGCCAGCACCAGGCGGGGAGGGCGCACGGAGGCCAATAGACGGCCACATCCCCCGCCAGCACCAGGCGGGGAGGGCGCACGGAGGCCAATAGACGGCCACATCCCCCGCCAGCACCAGGCGGGGAGGGCGCACGGAGGCCAATAGACGGCCACATCCCCCGCCAGCACCAGGCGGGGAGGGCGCACGGAGGCCAATAGACGGCCACATCCCCCGCCAGCACCAGGCGGGGAGGGCGCACGGAGGCCAATAGACGGCCACATCCCCCGCCAGCACCAGGCGGGGAGGGCGCACGGAGGCCAATAGACGGCCACATCCCCCGCCAGCACCAGGCGGGGAGGGCGCACGGAGGCCAATAGACGGCCACATCCCCCGCCAGCACCAGGCGGGGAGGGCGCACGGAGGCCAATAGACGGCCACATCCCCCGCCAGCACCAGGCGGGGAGGGCGCACGGAGGCCAATAGACGGCCACATCCCCCGCCAGCACCAGGCGGGGAGGGCGCACGGAGGCCAATAGACGGCCACATCCCCCGCCAGCACCAGGCGGGGAGGGCGCACGGAGGCCAATAGACGGCCACATCCCCCGCCAGCACCAGGCGGGGAGGGCGCACGGAGGCCAATAGACGGCCACATCCCCCGCCAGCACCAGGCGGGGAGGGCGCACGGAGGCCAATAGACGGCCACATCCCCCACCAGCACCAGGCGGGGAGGGCACACGGAGGCCAATAGACGGCCACATCCCCCACCAGCACTCACCGATGTAATTATTCAGCTTGAAGGCGATGTCCAGCTGCAGGATGATGAGCATGAACTGGAACCAGGGACTCATCTCTTGGCCTTGGAAGGGAATGTGCACCGAGAACACGATGTCGTTGGCTTGGATAAGCCGACTGGCCGCCTCCTCAAAGCCTCGGAGGCTGGCACAGCGATCCCTTCCCCATGGAATCAGCCACTTGGGGGCGCCGTGATTACCTTTCCGTATATCGACACACTTTACAGCTAGGAAGTCGGCAGAGGTCGTCGGCTTTGGAGCTGGAAAGAGCAAAATAAGGGATTAGAAAAAAAGGGGTCGTGCTGATAATTAAATATTAGATCAACTGGTTACATCATGAAGAAGAAAAAGGTCCAGTGAAGAGCTGCAACATTTAGGCTGGAGACAGATGGCAACTTTGGCCATGACCGGTGACGTGGCCAAAGATTGCGCTGTGTAAATGCTAATTGCAGCATAAGGCCACGGCCCCACTATCAGTATATTTTCTCAGGAGTGGGAGCCAAAACCAGGAGTGGGTGATAAATGCAGAATTGGTGACTTGTTTCTATTCTACCTTTTCTCTGATTGTTCCTCACCTGGTTTTGGCTCCCGCTCCGGAGAAAAAAAATACTGAACTAATACTGATAGTGGGGCTGTGGCTTAATGCAGATACATGGAGCAAGCAAGACAAGAGGTGAAAAAAATAAAAAATAATATCCAACTGGATCTGACTTTTTTTTTTTTTTATTATATGTGCCTATCAATGCCCTCATGGTCGCAATGCAGCCGCTCATTGACCTGCGCAACGCGATCTTTGGCTGTGCAACTTGTGTCATGGCCAAAAGTTGCCATCTGGCCCCAACCCTACTTATATCGCATGGCGCCACCTGGTGTTCACAGTTTATAGTAATGAGCACGTCCACCTAATGAGCCAAGCGCTCACTCTCTGCAGAGACCTCGCTGTGCATAGGGACCCTCCGTCCACGGAGGAGACAGTAGAAATGGCTGTCTACCCGCTTGTTAAGAATTATATTGGCAGCTGCCAGAAGAAAAGGTTCTGGCCAGAGTTAGCAAACCAATGTATTACTACAAATGTATGTATTTATTAGAAACATTTTTTTTTTTTTTTTAATTTAAAATCAAAAAGACTTAACAGCATTCCAGGCCTTTTGGTAGGAAAATTAGTGGTGGGATCATCCCTTTAATGGCCATGTAAAAAGCAGACAAGAGAGATGCCATTATAGACGGCATTAAAGAAGCATCACACCATGGAGGTAGGTGCCAATTACGGATGTTGAATACCCCAGTGTCGTAGAGTGACCTTCAGTGTTGGGGGTCCCACATTTCCTACATAGGTCCCAGGATTAACAGCTTTGCAGGAGATTGCTGATCTCTTGATGAGACAATAGTCCCACAAGGGCTGGGGGGGGGGAGGGCGCGAGAAATCAGGAAAGGTGATAAAGTAGCCATGTTTTTCCCCTGTTCTTTATTTCAGAAGCTACCCCACATCCGCCTATGGGTTGTGTCTGATATTACAGCTCATCTAAACTGTCTGGGTCTGCAATACCACATACAACCTGTGCACAGGTGGGGCGCTGTTCTGAGAAGTTTTTTTTTTTCCCCCTCTCTCTAATCCTGTACAACCTCTTTAGATGCAATGACAGCTAAGCACAATGGACACGATCTTTTGGATATTGAATTATCCAGAATATTACGTGTTTAAACAATGGTAACCGCATCTCCCAAAGTTACTGATCCCAAATTTAATCCCTCCCTATAGAAAAGCCCCTCAGTTTGCATAAACCCCTTTGACCATCAGATTCGCAAAAAAAAACAAAAAAAAAAAAACAATGGCAATTTGATAGTTAGGACGCCCAGCACACAGCTCGAAAGCAAACCTACCATAGGGCCATTGGAGGATAGTCGATGTTGGTCCCGTCTGCCCTTCTTATGAGTGGGGGAAAATTGGAAAATGATAGTTAATGCAACCCTATAGAACATTAATGGAGAAAAGTGCCGGAAGGTCGTGTCGCCCAGCACTCCGAGAAAGGGTGAAAGGGGACAAAAACTTCATGCAATCCTATCGCAGGATGGAAGGATGTGGGGCGTTCTATATATTTTAGAGCTGTATACAACACAATAAAAAGAGTTGCCTGCACTTTTATGGCTCTGGTGTTAAATGACTGATATAAAACAAACACTTTGCTGGGGTCCAATGGAGGCGGCACAAGTGCTAAAAGGTTTTCTGATGGATGAAAGTCTCCTGGGAACGGAAGAACCCAGATCGCTGACATGGGCCATGTCCTCCGATGAAACACTGGTGGGCATGAGATCTATCAAACTGTCCCTGCCCCCAATATAGAGCTGCAATACCCTGGTGCAGACATGCAACTTAATTACAACATTAGGGTTTTGGAGTTCTGTCCAACTAAGTAGTAAAGGTTTAATGACCCACTGGCCTCATGAAAAAAAAGATTTTCTTTTTACATTAATATTCTCTTCTATGGATATAAAATACAATGAACTTTTATTTCATGTAATTGCAACATTTAATAACCCCTCATGCTTCTGCCCGTGAGCAATGACCTGGGAACACGATTTGATCAGAGGGAGGAAAAGAAAAAAAAAAAAAGTTAATAGAGAGAGGGACAGACTGCACTCAATGGTTAACTGCAGCTTGAGCACTATAAGTGCCAGCATGCCACAGCAACAGTGGCGTTCCAATGGCGGCAGGTCACTCGGCCATCATCGCATGTTCAACTGTATTGGCCTCTTGGTTGCAGATACAGTTGAAAGTAATAAAAGAGGGAACGTCAGGTGAAGCTTCCTCCTCGGTGTCTGACGTCTCAGCGCAGCGGGCGTGATGATGTCACTACATGGCGCCCTCTGCGCTGAGATGTGTGGCGCTTTAGAACGGTCTCTGCAGAGAACGGAGCAGCGGGGGAATGAGGAGGAGAGTATTTATTTTAAAGTCAGTGAGTACATTGTGGAGTGCATCATACCGTACGGAGGGCTATGGGGGGAGAGTGCATCATACCCTATGGGGGGGGGCATTATAATATCTGGAAGGCTATGTGGGGGGGGTCATTATAATGTATGCAGGCAGTTATACTGTGTGGGGGGTCACCATACTTTGCCGGGGGAGTTGAGGTGGGGTACAGTAGGGTCGTCATACTGTGCATGTGGAGGAATTCACTGTGGGGTCATCATACAGTGTTTAGGGAGCACTTTTGTTGGCTTCATATGTTGTGGGGGCAATGAAGAAGGAATCTAGGGTTTCGGTAAAAGTAAAATTATTTTGTAAAGGCTGCAAAATGACATTTACCTTGACACTGCCGGGGGCCAGAGAATACTTTTGGAGGCCACCATGCCAGGTAAAGCGAAAACGGGGGTGGTAGTTTTGCTTGAATATATAAATTTCTTAATTAAAAACATATATATGGGTGATTAATGGCAGATCAGCACAGAGCTGAAACTTTCATACTTTATTGATGTGACAAATTACAGATTTTCCCCAACTGTTCAGATCAGAATACAGTCAGGACACGTTTAATAGACGAGCGCTCCGGGGCTGGCACTAAAAACAAGGTCTTGTCAGAGTCCTAGTCATTTATTGTCCGCACCAATTAATTGCTGGATGTCAAGTGCACAGATATGGTGAGAATCATCCGTCCAGTCCGCTTTATGCTCAATTACCCCCTCCTGTGTGCATGCGGCTCGGCCCAGCACAATGGGCAACGGTTCATTACACCAAGCAGCGGGATGGGAAAAATAAACATGTCCAGATCACTTACAGAGCGGGGATACCGCTAACGAGCGCTCGTTTACCAACCCCTCTACACCGGGAACTTTACATGGGCCAATAGTAGAGAATGAGCATTCGGCAAAAAGGATCTTTACAGTAATAAGGGATGTATCAGGAGGTGAAATAGATGAAGCCTGGCCATAAAGAGGACACAAAGCCATCAAATATAATGAGGGGGGCACAAGTTTCTTCCCAACAATGTTGGGTTCTCAAGCAAGAGAGACTGGCAGAGGCAGATTTCCTTCTCCCCATTAAGAACACAAGAATGTAATAGTAACTTTATCTGCAGGAAGAGGGTTAGGGAAAGATTGGGCATGTTGAATTTCAACATGCCCCATCTAGTTGCCCTTTGCAGTGAGGGAGAATCAGGAAATCAGTCCATACACACGAGACAGTCGGCTGTCCACAGTGAAATTGGAGGGTTTATCCGACTTCTATCTGATGTACACCATTCAGAAAGCAGAGATTCGGGCTGCTGTGTGCAGGATTCTCACACAGAGTTTCTTAAAGGGATGTTGCTTCCTTTACACAATCATGAACCTCAGTGGGGTCTGACCTTTAACAAGTAATCCCCAGGCATGCGGCCATACCAGGTAAAACAAAGGCACCCCGTTTGCAGTTTTTTGTTTTGTTTTCTTCGCACCGTAGCCTTACCTTGGGCCCTCGATTTTATAAAACCTCACTTTAGGCTATGGGTACATGGCGATAATAATTCTCAGAAAGGTTACACAACTTGCCATCATGCAACAATTTTAGAACTGTGATTATGCAGAAGGGAAAATTATATATATATATATATATATATATATATATATATATATATATATATATATATATATATATATATATATATATATATATATATATATATATATATATATATATATATATATATATATATATATATATATATATGAAACATTTGTGACTCAGCAGGAGACAATGTGACACTAAGGAATCATTTGATGTGATGTTGCAGCACGACAATAGGGTTTCAATGTTGCCGTTTCTCCCTGACGGTAACCTCCTAAATCAGCCCTACATACAGCATCCTAGAGCTCAGCTTACATGATCCTTCTAAGCAGATTTGGAGTAGGCGGCACACAGATTTTAGCACCTTTTATATAAAAAAAAAAAAGGTGCAATTTATAATCATTTTACTTCGTTAGAGCAGAGTTATAACAAACTTTCATGAAGTGCGGTAAGGCCGGCTCTCCAGCGATCAGACACTTTATTCTGGTACATTAATGGCACAATCTCATCCTTTGTGGTTCTGCAGATATTAAAGCTCCTGCACAGATCAGGGATCAGCGAGGTGCAGGTCGTAACTTGTGCACCCGGCCCAGGAAACAGGTCAGCGCCTCCTCGCTCCACATAAAAGAGCATTCCTCAAGAAGCTGGAACCTCCGCACATCAAAAGGGAGAAAGGTTCCTCTGATCTAATGGCACAAAATGCAAGATCCATGGGAAAATACATGAGGGATGAGTTATAAAAGTCACAACACGTCTGGACATGGAGGGGGGGGGGGGGGACGTGAATCACTTAAGAGACTGTTGAGGTTTCTGGGCAATAATCACACAGGAAATCGCAATAGATGGCACTAGTTATACAGAGTTTACTGAACAAGGCATCTACTCTGATCAGCTGGAACCTACAATTTCCATGCAGCGCCACCTCAGGAGGTGAAAAAAAAAAACAAGCAACTGGATTTTTTTTTATACTGAATCAGCGACAATCTTATAACTTGTCATGTGAACAGAGCCCAATACAGGTCAGGTCTTATCCTCCAGAGCGAGAGACCATATATTGTTTGTCTGCTGTGTCTAGCATCATGTCCTCCCTCTATCTCAAACTGAATCTCTCCAAAACTGAACTTCTTGTGTTTCCCCCCCCATCTACTAACCGAACTCTACCTAACATCGAAATTACCTTGGAGGGGTCAACCATAACTCCCAAGCAGCAAGCCCGCTGCCTTGGGGTCATATTCGACACTAACCTTTCCTTTACTCCCTATATCCGATCACTCACTCGCTCCTGTCACCTGCATCTTAAAAACATCTCCAGAATCAGATCTTTTCTCACTTTGGAAACTGCTAAAACTCTTACTGTCGCTCTTATTCACTCTCGTCTGGACTACTGCAACTCTCTTCTGATCGGTCTCCCTCTTACCAAAATTTCCCCTCTCCAATCTGTCCTGAATGCGGCAGCCAGGGTCGTATTTCTGTCCAGCCGCTTCACCGATGCCTCCACCTTGTGCCAGTCATTACACTGGTTGCCCATTCACTACAGGGTCCAACATAAACTCATCGCTCTCACCCACAAAGCTCTCCACAGGTCTGCACCACCTTATATCTCCTCTCAGTCTATCGTCCTACACGTGCCCTCCGTTCCACAAATGACCCAAGGCTAACATCCCCCATAATCCGAACCTCGCACCTCCGTCTCCAAGACTACTCTCGTGCTGCGCCAGTTCTCTGGAATGCTCTACCCCAGACGATCCGATTGATGCCTAGCCCCGATGTCTTCAAGCGCGCTTTAAAAACCCATCTCTTTAAACAAGCCTACCATCCCAAATACCCAGTAAACTAACTTTCCCCTGATCCCTCCTGAATACTACTCAGAATCTGCCCCCTATGGTTCATCTGTTTCTACACCCTCCATGCACACGATAACTGCACTCGGTAATTGAGTATTGCACTTTAACATACAGGCTGATGACCGGATCATACAGCTTTATATGATAATCCCGACTTATTATAATTGCCTGACCTGAAAAAACAAGCACTTTCCACCTATTGTGTCCCCCCATTTCCTTGTAGAATGTAAGCTTGCGAGCAGGGACCTCACTCCTGATGTAACTGTTCACTGTCTCACCTTGTATTGAATTTATTGTTTGTACATGTCCCCGCTTAATTGTAAAGTGCTGCGGAATATGTTGGCGCTATATAAATAAAAATTAATTAATATTATTATTATTATTATTATATAACAAAACTCCACTCTGGGAAAAGAATTGTTTCCTGCTGCAGGCTGTGAATGGGGCTTCATCTGAATTGGGAGCCTCTTCAATTTATTCTTTAGGATTTTTTCTGGAAAGGTGATAGCTGGAATTTTCTAACATTTCATCCTGGAAGCAGCCCCAGATGTCCAGCACCCACACAGTCCTGACCAAGTATATATTCTGTCCCTCTGCCCTCATCTTTTTTTAAAAAAGGTCAGTCCTGACTCAAACTGAGTTCTCTTTCCAAAATCCCAAGGCCAAATTCCTCTCCACTGCCATTGATGTAAACCAACCAGAAAGAACAGATGCAAGAAGAAAAATCAAAGAACACAAGACCACTCAGTCTTTGCTTTTGATATCGGACACTATTTAGCTCATGCAAAGGATGCAAGGTTTTTGGCACAAAGTTTTATATTTGTGAGTCAAAGTAAATCAAGATTAACCAAAAGGAGGAGCATGAATGGTACTGAAACTAGAGGGTCAGCAGGGAGCACATTAGCTCACTCCCCCCTCCCCCCAAAAAAAAAAGTGTATAGAAAATTCCTATAGATCAAGGCATTTCATGATTCATAGTTGTACATTTTAAAGATCAGCAACCAAATCCAGGCTGATTGTTTACATTACTAGATAATATTATGGCGGCACAGTCATATACACCAGATACTTCACCCCGATTTGTTATAGCAAATGGTTAATGCTGCTCTGTACAACATTGCTATTTGCACAGCAGTCCCTATGCATCTGTACTATAGACCTGGGCGCTACCAAATGCACTTTATTCCTTTGCTATAAAACAGAGCTTTTACATAATAAGGGATGCAAGCTTCCAGGGGAAAAAAATATATTATATATATATATATATATATATATATATATATATATATATATATATATATATATATATATATATTTATTAATAATAATAATAATAATAATAATAATAATAATAATAATAATAATAATAATAATAATAATAATAATAATAATAATAATAATAATAATGTATAGTCACGATGCAAGAACGAAGCAATGAATGGGTATATTATGGATCAGTTCAACATTAATCCATAATAAAACCATGTGCATGAGACCCAAAAGGAAAGTTACTGAGTCCTTATCAAAGACAGTGTAGCAAAAAACTAAAAGTTAAAAAAATAAATAGAAATGAAATATTCTTCACATGTAGATTTCGCAACTGAACGCAGGAATGCTCCGGCCTCTGCACCTCTGTCAGGAAGCTTTAACTTCACACAAAGACACAATCTGAACCTGGCATAAGGCCGTTTGAAATAAGTTGAAGCTACAAAGTTGGGAGGAAGACTTTTTTTTTCCCGTGATCCATGTCTGGCCTCAGGGACAAGCTAAGTAATCTCCTGATTTCACATAAAACTTATGGAGTGCAGAGAATGGGCTTCCTGTGTAAAGTGCAGTAAATGATAGTATTCTCCTTGAGAAGAAGCTGGGAGGACACTATTTACCCTGATAATGGAGGATGACAATTAGGAAGTTAAAAGAAAAAAAAAAAATGTAATGGTGTTCGCTCAGAATGTCTGGTTAGAGCCTGTGATTCTCCCATGTTAGCAGAAATTTGCATATTTTTTCAGAGGATCCGAGCAAAGTTCAACAAAGTGAAATCTTTTTTTCAATCGGTCATAACATTTATTGAACTGGTTTTCAAAAATTGTGAAACTCTCCCATTATCACAATACTTCTATGCTTAGACAGATAGTTGTCTTTAAAAGAAAAAAAAAAGAAAAAAAACAAACAAGTTAGGAACCGGATTTTTTCTTCTGATCAATTGCTATTTTTAAATATTTATGAAAAGTCTTAAAGAAAATGTAAATAGTAAAAGTAAAACATGGCATGTGCTAAAATCTCCACCAGGGAGAAAGAAAAAACAAAAGAAAGATACAATGTAATCTAGGTGACAAGTGCAGGAAGACCCCTCTATAAAGTCCAGACCCCACAAGGTGGAGGATTCCGCTGGGACCTCTCTTCCTGGGGTGTAAATCTTAACAATGGCTGATCAGGGAGGAGTTTGGAGGGTGGGGGGAGTAGAGGAAGAGGCGGATGGGGGGCACTTTGTCCCCTATAAAATCCAAAATTAACTATTTGGGTTAACCGCTTCAAGTTTAGAAAGTGTCCGAAGTTTGACCAAGTACATTAACCCCTTTGCGACCGAGGAATAGTTGGGGATGGTGCGCCCAGAAACTTCTGCACCCCAGTAATAGATCAGAACCAGCGGGAACAGGAATAAAATAAGCGGCTCAGGACCGGGGACCCCCGGGGAGGAAGACTGGGATGCATGGAGGGAGCACGGAGGCTGCAGACACAAGGAGAAAAGTTTTGCAGCGTAGAACTCACCGATCAGACCCCCGACCAGGAAAGCCAGCACTTGGAAGACGAACAGTATGCCCCCCATCAGGCAGAGCTTCTTGGTGCTCATGTTCTCGATGATGGCCCCCGCCATGGCTGCTCTCAGCGTGTCAATTCCTGGGGTGCCCGGACTCGCACACAGCGCTCTGCAGCCTCCAGATTTATCAGCCGAAGCTGCCGCAGCCTCCAGGTCACGTGACGGGGCTCTGCACCTCCCCTGCCTGCTCTGCTGCTGCAGCTGCACTGCCCCACAGTGACCAGACCGGTGACCTGCAGCCTCTCCTCTGCTGCCCTAATGTCCTGCACCCACTCCTCTACACTACATCTAATGCACACTACATATAGATACTGACCAGCACAGTGAGATAAAGAACAGTTTACAAACAGGAAAAAGAAACATATGCAGCAAGGTGGCTCAGTGGTTAGCACTGGGGTCCTGGGTTCAAATCCCACCAAGGACACCATCTGCAAGGAGTTTGTATGCTCTCTGTGGGTTTCCTCTGGGTTCTCCGGTTTCCTCCAAAGACATACTGATAGGGAATCTAGATTGTGAGCCCCAATGGGGACAGTGCCCATAATGTCTGTAAATTGTGTGAATTGTAAAGCGCTGCGGAATATGTTGGCGCTATATAAATGAAAAGATTATTATTATTAATGTATGTACACAGTGACTGCACCAGCAGAATAGTGAGTGCAGCTCTGGAGTATAATACAGGATGTAACTCAGGATCAGTAATGTAATGTGTGTACACAGTGACTGCACCAGCAGAATAGTGAGTGCAGCTCTGGAGTATAATACAGGATGTAACTCAGGGTCAGTAATGTAATGTATGTACACAGTGACTGCACCAGCAGAATAGTGAGTGCAGCTCTGGAGTATAATACAGGATGTAACTCAGGATCAGTAATGTAATGTGTGTACACAGTGACTGCACCAGCAGAATAGTGAGTGCAGCTCTGGAGTATAATACAGGATGTAACTCAGGGTCAGTAATGTATGTACACAGTGACTGCACCAGCAGAATAGTGAGTGCAGCTCTGGAGTATAATACAGGATGTAACTCAGGATCAGTAATGTAATGTATGTACACAGTGACTGCACCAGCAGAATAGTGAGTGCAGCTCTGGAGTATAATACAGGATGTAACTCAGGATCAGTAATGTAATGTATGTACACCGTGACTGCACCAGCAGAATAGTGAGTGCAGCTCTGGAGTATAATACAGGATGTAACTCAGGATCAGTAATGTATGATGAGTGAAGCTCTGAATTATAATACAATAGTCACTTCAGCATCAGTACAATATATAATGGAATATATTTGAAAGGTGACAAATATTCATGTAGGAAATATATCCACAGTTTCATTTCTCTTACAGCAGGAAAACTCCAAGCCTTGATAAAACCTTCCCTTGAAAAATTATAGCAGAAGAGCAAGGTCCATCTTTATCAAGTAAAGCAAAATAATGCATTCTGAATACTGGTCCTATTTACCAAGTGTATTTGATAGAGGGGATGAGAATCCCTGACACGCGTTGTTTTGTTTCATTGACAGCTGTAGAATAAACACATTTTCACCAACAAGTTTACTACTCTTCCAAGTGGTGCTGATATTATATGTTTCCCCAACACAGGCGATCTTTCTCTTCTTTTATTTCTACCACTTAGTGATGTTGGCAACCCAAGCTTTGAAGGATACCAGTACCGGCAGCGTGGTCCGGTGTACACTACAGGTGCCGCTCCAGAGTGTTGTACCGTCTCCAGCACAACCTGCAGATACAGTCTATCATTTATTACTTCTAGTAATTATGTACTAACCCCATGAAACGCCTTTTTCTTCTCCCCATCTTCTTAGACTTGTTTCATGATTGAAAAATGATGGCATAGATCATGAAAAGAAGGGAGCGCTGGTATTTGTAGTACACGTTGACTGTCCGGGAAGTCACCAGTTTTCCTAGGAGGTGTAGTGCACCGCACCTGGTGCTGATAAATATATCTATATGATGGATAAATGCAACTGAGTTCCACCGATGGCTGGAGGTTTTCATTCTTGCCATATAATGAGGAACAGCTCCAACTCCTGTGAGTTCAGCAAAGCAACTATCAAGGTTATGACTCGAGATTCCCCAGATTCATTGAACTGATGAATGTTTCCTCACTACTGCAGTGTCACCATGTCTGAGACATATAGCTCATTGTTGCCCAATATAGGGATGAAATCTCCGTTGGACGCACCTCTGACAGCTGCACGACAGTGAAGCAAACACTAAGTCATTGCACCATTGATAGAAACCTGACATACAATGGGTCTGCAGAATTGATAACATACATTAAAGCCTTATTCTCATTTTAGCAGGTTAGCACCTATTTATCTATCTACTGGATTGGTAATAACTCTCTGGGGGTCCGAGCACTGGCACCCCCATCAATGTCACATATATGGCTCAGTATTCTCAATGTTAAGGCCAGGTGAGGAAAAATCAGAGAAAAGGTATAATAGAAACAAGTCACCGATTCTGCATTTATCACCCACTCCTGGTTTTGTCTCCCACTCCCGAGAAATAATACTGATAGTGGGGCTGTGGCCAAAGGCTATTACCCGACGTGCATGCCACCTCTCTATTCATTGTCTATGGGACTGCTGAAAATAGCTGAGTATTGGACTCAGCAATCTCCGCCCTATAGACGATGAATGAGGCGGTGGAGGGAATGCTCATCCAATGCTCAATTCTAATGAGACAATAAACAAGTCTGTTCTTGGGATAATTTAAAAGAGTTATTCCCAAAATTTCAAGTTATCCCCTATGTTTCTGATCGCTGGAACCAATGATGATCCTGAGAACAAAGCCCTTCAGAGCCCAGACATGAATGAGGCTGAGGAGCACAAGCTCAACCTACGCACTAGTCATTGACTATGGAACTGCTGGAGAAAGCCGAGTACAGCACTCCACTACTTTTGACAGTCTCATAGCAATAAATGGAGAGGAGGTCGGGCATGCATACTTCTACTCCATTCATGATGGGGTTCTGTTCTCGAGTAATCACGGTCGGGCCCCTAGTTATCCCCTATTCAGTAACCTGCAATTTTGTGAAAAACCCTTTAACCACGAGTGATCAGCTAGCCTGTTGATGGGACAATGCCTTTAACAGATGTTTGTGTAAAAGAGTCCCCTTAAGGGACTGAAAATAAAAAAGTTAGCGAGAACCTTTCAACAGTTGATAAGTGGGCACTCTTTATTTTATTCCCACTGCTCCCCTTATTATTCACTTTTCTATTTTTTAATTTGTCATACTGTTCCATAGATATGGACCTCTGGCTTATTTTGATGGTCTTAGCCAAGGGGGCGTGGCTCATAGGATTCTATAGGGGGGATCTTTAGGCTGCTCGGCATAATTATCCTGTTAGCACCGTCCCCATGGTAAACACCATAAAAATTAGCACTAAGTGAAAAGGTCCATAGCTCCAGAATCAAAAAACTGTGAACACCATTATTTTTTTTTTAATAAAAAGTAATTTTACTAAACAAATGATCGTTACAACTGGTACAATTAATATAAGGTGTAAGAATAATAATCTTTAATTACATGGTGCCAATTATTCCCCAGGCACTTTACAATCCAGAGAACACATGTACAAACTAAATCAGTGATCAACAATCTAACAATCCCAACATTTAATAATGTATGAAAAACTACAGAATATTATCCAGAAAGTAGACGTGAAATAATTATTTTTTCATTAAAAATAAATAAATAAATAATATAGTGATTGGGACTGAGCTGCAATACCACACACGACCAATAGACTGGTGTGGCGCTGTTTTTTAATTTTTTTTTTTAGAAAGTCATGCTTTTTTTTTACTCCTGTATAACTTGGCACAATAATATATGTTTGCATTTTATACTAGAGATTGTGAAGGGCAAACAATTGGTCTATTGAGTAGCTTTGGAGGACCTTGATTGTCCTGCAGTCCTTATATATGAATTAGTTCTATGTAATGCTTCCTATTCCCTGTAAAATAGATTACAGGTGATTAGTGGGGGTCCCAGCAAGGTGATGGTGATACTTTAAAATAAGTTTAACATGAATGGTTTGTCAGAGCGGAGACCCCCTTTAAATTTGTGTTGTGTGGCCCCTTTTTTTCTATGCGCGTTGCAGTTAATTCTCCAGTTTTGCAGTGACGCTCATATGTGGCTCAATGTGAGATTTGCAATGAAGTCATTTTTGAGCTTTTAGAGTGGAGGATCCAGTGCAAAATAAATGGCATAAAAGGCGAAGAAATAAAAATTCTTAAACCTTTTTAATGAGTCCCTGGTGTTGGTCTATGTGACATCACAGAGGAGGATGCAGTCCTGATGATACAGTGTAGCGCTTCCATGGTACATCAGGACTGGCTGAGGCTCATGGTCGCTTTTGCACTTTGCAGGGCTCCCTATATTGTGTTTTATGCTGCAGTCTCGACCTGTTTGCATTACACAACCCTCCAGTGTCTGTTAGCATTCCGGACCTGACTTTGCGGATGATGAGAGAATTCCACACAGTTGGACCCCGTCCAGTATTTCAGAGGACACTGTGTATATTCCTGCCAAACATTTGCCATCTAGCAAAATGGCTCTTTTGTTAAATTAGGAGCACCAGCTTTAACCCCCTGCTGGCCAGTACATAATCATTTCTGATCAAACAGAACAGAGTTTTTTATTTTTTATTTTATTTTTTTTTGGACTAATGAGCAGGAATTGGCAGCGCAGAGCTTGTTGTTGCAAACGCTACTGACAGCAACCAGACCAATTAGACGGGGGTATCTTTGTTATGCCTGGGTCCTGTCGCTACTCACTTTAATTAAGTCATGAATATTCCAAGTCAATAAGCTCGACGGGAATAATTACTGCTGGAAACACAGACTTACAAAGCGATTTATGGAAAAATATGTAGAAGCGATTACCCATCAAGTGGTCAATTTACAATTCTGATAACTTATGGGAAGAAGTTTAATATTTATAGAGCATTTCCCCCTTTAAAAAAAGCAATTCTGCTTAAATAACAAGTGAGTTGTTTTCTTCAGTTTCTAGGAAAGTTAGGCGACAACCAATATGGCGGCTAATACGGCTTTCCCAGGACTCTCTGGCAAAATTTCTCTAAAATTTTTGTCCAGTTTCAATCAGCCGCTGTATTAAATATTTTAGTCATAGTACAGCCAAAATACCAAAAAACTTTCCTTTTGTTCTGCTAAACTTGTTTTGAATCATCATAGGGTTATATGGTCAATACAGAATGAATGGAAGTCTATGCATGATGGCTGTAATGTGAACCCTAAAATGTGGCCCCTGCCATGAGATTGTCTAAGTCTTTGTCCACACGTCACATACTTGATGACGTTGCTGTTTGGTGGGGACGTCAAGTTCTTCCTTTTCCGTTCAAGTTTTGGTTGCACTTCTGTTAAAAAGAAGTTGTGGTCTTATCCCGGCAGGGTGGTCCCTCTGCATATGACAAAATAGTGGTGTTATTAATGATGTATAATAGTTGGGAGGGCCTCCATATTTGTGTATCAAGGATCTAGAACACTGTATTCCAACCTTTTTGTTGACAAAATAACTTATATATTAGGGCAGAATGGTGGCTCAGTGGTTAGCACTGTACACGGTGGCTCAGCAGTTAGCACTGTACACGGTGGCTCAGCGGTTAGCACTGTACACGGTGGCTCAGAGGTTATCACTGCCTCCTTGCAGCGCTGGGGTCCTGGATTCAAATCCCACCAAGGACAACATCTGCAAGGAGTTTGTATGTTCTCCCCATGTTTGCTTGGGTTTCCTCCTGGTTCTCCAGTTTCCTCCCACACTCCAAAGACATCCTGATAGGGAATCTAGATTGTGAGCCCCGATGGTGAAGGTGCCCATAATGTCTGTAAATTGCAGAATATGTTGGCGCTACATATAGAAAAAAAGATTATCTGAGTATACCCTTAGCCTCTGAATATATAAAAAATACACTGTGCCCCCTGAATATATAAAATATACACCATGGCTCCTGAAAATAAATAAAAAATACACTGTGCCCACTAAATATAAAAATATACACACTGTGCCCCCTGAATATATACAATATACACTGTGTGCCCCCTAAATATATATAAAATACATTGTGCCCCCAGAATATAAGCTATACACATGGTGCCCCCTGCTGATTATTGCTTCCTGCAGCACCTCTGCTTTATTAAATGGCATCCATATTTTAAAGACACAGAGGCATCTGAATAAATCAGCGTAGCTGCAGGACGCCATGGGAGGCTTCCTGCCTAGTGCCCTGTGCTCTCGCCGCCATTTACCCCAGGATGTCACAGTAACACTGAAGGGGATTTCTAGATGGGAAACTCTGGTCCAGAAGATAAAAATTTAACTTTTGTGGAGACAAAATATTAGGCTGTGGATAGGTGTTGGGGGTGGATGGAATAAAATAAAAAAAAAAGTATTCTTTACTTGTTAAATCCCCAGCTGCTCTGCCATATAACAAGACACCATTAATGTAAATGGAATATTTAGGGGGGATCCTGTTAAACATTTTGCATTTGGTCTTCAAGTAACGTGAGCGGTTTCCATCTTGTATTGAGGAGACGGTTTTGAGGAATTGCACTAATACCTGTTTTCTTTTGTTTTGCGAGAAGAGATGTAAGATATTGCACATTGAGTGTTGGTAGACGGACTCTTTCTCAGGAATCAGGGGTGCTCGGCTCACTTGTTTCTTGCACTGAGGAGCAGTTAGAAGCCGCCGTGGGCCATACACGATTTCTATGGGACTGACGGAGACACTTTAACAAAACCACTGAGGCTTGAAGTTCAACCCCAGCGAGTCGCCAAAGATCTGTTTTTTTCTTCTTCTTCTAAAACCTCATTGGTAAAACCATGGTGAATTAGTGTCATAGTCAGGAGCGAGGTCTGTGCGGCGATGACCTTGATGTTCATTATTAAATGTGCAATCAATCCTGGAAGGTTTTATAAGGACATTGTTGTATCTGGCAGGATGCCGTCATCTCACATTGATGTGATGTAAAGTTCCGCTGTCTGGCACAAGGTTTTCGCTTCTCGTGTCCTGGTGCAGTCATTTAAGGTAACATGCTCCTGATTTTTAAGGAAATACATACCAGGATTGGGGGGTGAGGAGGCCATGCATACCAGGATTGGGGATGAGGAGGCCATGCATACCAGGATTGGGGGATGAGGGGTGCTATACATACCAGGATTGGGGATAAGGGGGCCATACATAGCAGGATTGGGGATGAGGGGGCCATACATACCAGGATTGGGGATGAGGGGGCCATACATATCAGGATTGGAGATGAGGGGGCCATGCATACCAGCACTGGAGATGAGGGAGCCATACATACCAGGACTGGAGAAGAGGGAGCCATACATACTAGGATTGGAGATGAGGGGGCCATACGTACCAGGATTGGGGGATGAGGGGGCCATACATAGCAGGATTGGAGATGCCGGATACTTGTGCTTTCATCGTTTTATCTGCCGTCAAGAGGATCGTGGACCGTGGCTACAGACTATACTGGCTGGAGATACGAAATCTGTGGTCCAACCAAAAGTTGGGAGACAGTGAGTATGGCCTGATACAAAGCAAGTGGAACTACTGAACCCAGATTGAGAACTTAAGGACTAAGAGAACTGTATTTTGGCCATTTACCTGGAATTGCTTTATTACCATGGCTGTAATTAATAAAATATTGTTGCACCTGCCTAGGTGATTACTTACAACCCACAACCTCAGATCTCTGGTGGCAAGGGGTGGGATCACCTATCTCTAGAGAGCATACCAGGGAAAGTTACTGAGCGGTGACTTGGCAGAAGAGATGACGGAGGATGGACCGACTGAGTTGAGGCGGATGCTGGACGCGCTAGGAGAGCGGGCCACGGAAATAGAGCGGGCGGCAGTGTTAAACAAATTTCTGGGTGTGCATGTAGCAGTACCCCCACCCGCCCCATCACAGATGACAGTGGATAACAGGAGAGAGGGGCCTGCATCTTTAAGGTACCGGGATATACCACAGTTTAATGAGGACACCTCAGATATTGGTGAACATCTCCGGTTATTTGAGAACCTCTGTCTGCTGCATGAGGTGTCAATCGGTGACTGGCCCAGATTTTTGAGCGTTGGTCTGACCGGAAAAGCAAGAGAAGCTTTTAATAACTTGTCTTCTGGGGATCAGAGATGTTACTCTTCCATTCGCAGCGCATTACTAGAGAGGTATGCCGTCACACCGGAAACCTACCGGAGGAAGTTTCGGGAGACTGACAAGCCTGCTGCACACACACATCGGGAGTTTGCCAACACACTACGTATGGCATGCACTCGGTGGATAGAAGGACTGGGGGCTCGGGAAGCAGAACATGTAATGGATATAATCACGCTGGAACAATTTATGTCAAAGCTCCCAGGTAATTTAAAAGAATGGGTGGCAGATAGAAAACCACTCAGCCTGGATGAGGCTGCAAGATTGGATGATGATTGGTCTGCTAATCGGCCAGGGCAACGTGGAAGTTCAACCCTAGTGATAGGGAACAGGAGCTTACAGGGAGGCCATTGAAACCCATGGACTGGCCAGGGGAGGAACGGCAGGGAGTTCGAACTTCACAAAGAGGGGGAAGTTGCTCAAGCCCCCAAGTACAGCCCGTGTTGGGGCGAGGAGGGCTTAACTGCCATAACTGTGGACGCATGGGACACTTTGCCAGGGAATGCCGGGTACGTTCTAGCCCACATCATCCGCGTCCCCAACCTGTAAACACTGTGCTGCAATGGGGCTGGAATGCTGAGGGAGAGAGGATCCCACTACCCCGACCGGAAGAAGAAGAGGCATATGTGGTACAAAGAGAAGTGTCCCGGACTAGATGGGACACCTCAGAGTCTATTAACCAGCATCTGCAGCCGGTCTGGGTAGAGGGCGTGGAGGCTGTGGGGCTCTGTGACTCCGGAGCCTCAGTCGCATTGATAAAAGACTATTTAGTACCGGACCAATGTATTATCCTCGGCAGCCATATGTTAGTCAACATAGCTGGAGGAGAATCTTTGAACATTTGAAGGGCCCGACTACATTTAGACTGGGGTCACAGTCATGGAATGGTGGATGTAGGAGTAGTAAGGCACCTACCAGTAGATGTGTTGCTGTGAAACAATCTGGGAGCAGGATTGGTGTGCCACTGGGCCAATGTTGTAACCGTAAGCCAGGGATCGGTTCTCACTGCTTCAGCCGAGAGGGAGCGGCGCTGTCTGCAGACTAACCCCCCACCTGTGGTGAGTAATACACAAAATACAATGACTTCTATCATGAAGGAATGTGACCTGGGGGAGGTAAATGACATCAGGGAGGGGGCCCAGGGACTTCGGGACACTGGTTCTACCATCACCCTGGTCAGCCCAGATATTGTCCCCCCAGAACACTATTTACCTGGTCTCAAGTGACCATTCCCCTAACTGAGTGTCAGCACTCTGGGGTTGGTCGCAATGAATACAAGTTTGGTTCTCATCAGGCACGTGGGGAGTTTCCCAGGACAACCGGGGATCAGGGGGCGGATATGGAGGACCCCGCAGAAGGGACAGACCCATGAACCAGCTAACTAAATACAAAGTTCTCATCTCAGGACTTCCCCCATCGGTAAGTTGGCAGGATCTGAAAGATCATATGAGAAAAGCTGGAGATGTCTATTACACTGATGTATACCAGAGTGGAATGGGGACTGTGGAGTATATTCACAAGGGCGACATGGAATATGCTTTGAGGAAACTGGATGATACAAAATTTTGTTCTCATAAAGGCGAGACCTCTTACATTCGTGTCTGTGCTGAAAAAGTGGGGGAGGAGTGTGAGGACCTGGCCACTTACTAAATACTTTTCCAGCACTGAGCACCCATTTTCATTGATCTTATTTTTGTATTTTGTTAGTGATTTGCTTGCTGTATTTTGTTAGTGATTTGTTTGCTCATCAGTTCAATCTCAGGTATCCATTCCATTCTGTGAACTTATCTCAGGGGCACTGGACCATTGTTCTTTAAAGCCCCCGTCTCACATAGCGATATCGCTAGCGAGATCGCTGCTGAGTCACGGTTTTGGTGACGCAACAGCGACCTCACCAGCGATGTCGCTATGTGTGACACTTTGCAACGATCAGGCCCCTGCTGTGAGGTCGCTGATCGCTGCAAAGTGTCCTGGACCATTTTTTGGTCGTTGGCCTCCCGCTGGCCAGCACACATCGCTGTGTGTGACCAGCGGGACCAACGATCTGGCTGGTAACCATGGTAAACATCGGGTTACTAGGGGCATGCGCGCACTTAGTAACCCGCTGTTTACCATGGATACCACTCTGCTACGGTGCGCGGAGGCTACCGTTCACCTTAGCAGAGTCGTATCCATAATAAACATCGGGTTACTAAGTGCGCGTGTGCCCCTAGTAGCCCGATGTTTATCATGGATATGACTCTGCTAAGGTGAACGGTAGCCTCCCGCGCACCGCAGCAGAGTGGTATCCATGGTAAACAGCGGGTTACTAGGGGCACACGCGCACTTAGTAACCCGATGTTTACCATAGTTACCAGCCTGCTCCTGCTTCAGCAGGCTGGTAACGGGAGCAGGACATCGTGGAACGATTCTTTCCACGATATCGCTGCTCCCCTGATCGCTGGCGAGCCTGCCTGTTTGACAGCTCACCAGCGATGTATTAGCGATGCAGCAACGATCCCTGACAGGTCGTATCGTTGTCGGGATCGCTGCTGCATCGCTTAGTGTGACGGGGCCTTTAGCCAAGGGACCCCTTATGTAGATGGAAAGAGTGGACACAGCGGAGCTGCCACCACAGGAGGTCTTACATGCAGTCTCATGTTAAAGTAAATGCTTAAGGGGGAGAGTGTCATCACTTCTGACCTTTGGAGGGGGCTGACCCCAAGGAAGAAAGCAGACACATGCTTTAGTGAGGAGTTGTGTGGAAGGACATTAAAGGATGAGGATGGAGACCGTGGACTTGGAAGGATGGATAAACATGTTACCATTATGGATTATGTCGTCTGGATTTAAACTTTCTTAAAAGGACTGTTGCTGCTGGATACTTGTTCTTTCATCATTTTATCTGCCGTCAAGAGGATCGTGGACTGTGGCTACAGACTATACTGGCTGGAGATATGAAATCTGTGGGCCAACCAAAAGTTGGAAGACAGTGAATATGGCCTTATCCAAAGCCAGTGGAACTACTGAACCCAGATTGGGAATTTAAGGACTGAGAGAACTGTATTTTGGCCATTTACCTGGAATTGCTTTATTACCATGGCTGTGATTAATAAAATATTGTTGCATTGTTAACCTGTCTAGGTGATTACTTACAACCCACAACCTTAGATCTCTATACCATGCATATCAGGATTGGGGATGAGGGGGGCATGCATGCCAGGATTGGGGATGAGGGGGCCATGCATACCAGGATTGGGGATGAGGGGGCCAAACATACCAGGATTGGGGATGAGAGGGCCATACATACCAGGATTGGGATAAGAGGGCCATACATACAGGATTGGGGATGAGGGGGCCATGCATGGCAGGATTGGGATGAGGGGGCCATGCATGCCAGGATTGGGGATGAGGGGGCCATACATACCAGGATTGGTATGAGGGGGCCATACATTCCAGGATTGGGGATGAAGGGGCCATACATACCAGGATGGGGGATGAGGGGGCCATGCATACCAGGATTGGGATGAGGGGGCCATACATACCAGGATTGGGGATGAGGGGGCCATACACACCAGGATGGGGGATGAGAGGGCCATACATACCAGGATTGGGGATGAGGGGGCCATGCATGCCAGGATTGGGATGAGGGGGCCATACGTACCAGGATTGGTGATGATTGGACAATACTTACCAGGATGGGGAAATTTACCAGTAGCTGCTGCATTTCCCACCCTAGGCTTATACTCGAGTGAAGAAATTTTCCCAGTTTTTTGTGGTAAAATTAGGTACCTCGGCTTATACTAGGGTTGGCTTACACTCGAGTATATACGGTATGTGGAAAAGTTTCATACTGCACGGTGGTTCAGTGGTTAGCACTGCAGCCTTGCAGCGCTGGGGTCCTAAGTTCAAATCCCACCATGGACAACATCTGCAAGGAGTTTGTACATTTTCCCCATGTTTGTGTGGGTTTCCTCCCACATTCCAAATACATACTGATAGGGAATTTAGTTTGTGAGCCCCAATGGGGACAGTGCCCATAATGTCTATAAAGCACTGTGGAATTAATGGTGCTATATAAGTGAGTAAAATAAATACTGAAATTAATTAGCCATGGTGGTCTAGTGTGATTATGAGTAATACTTTAGTAATTAAAAATAAAAAAAGAGTGGCAGTAACTCAGCACTGCTAAAGAAGAATCCAGGTTATCCTTTTAAAGCATTTATTCGTGATTATATTAAACAGGGCTACATGTTTCGGTGGCCCTTCCTCGGGACACTATTTTTTTCTTTTCTAATACTTTAAACCCTCCAGGGTCAAGAGTGGCTCAGCTGTTTATACTTGCTACCACCGGTGGTGGGGATGAAGAGGTTAACATTGAAATCAATTGTCCATAGTGGGTTAAGTTAGTTTTCTGTTGATATCTGAATACCTAGATGTCTACAGTCATTTGGTGAATAACACTTAATATTATACGCTCCTCGACATTGATTTGCAACTCCAAGAAGGAGAAGTTGTAGAATTCTGGAAATCACAAGATGGAGACATTTTACTGATCTGCAAATGATTAAAAATTGGAATTGAATGAGTGGCACGTGCAGAAATCCCGGCACTTCCATCCTCAGCTGCTATCACTGAGGTTATTAATGGTCGTCTGAGGAAGGTTCTGCCGCTGAATGCACTTGGGGGAATCATCAAGATCCGCTGCTGGCAGCTTCTGTGTAATAACTGACCAGTCACATCAGAGATATGCACAATGACAGACAAGTCTGGAGACCAAAAAAGCAATGGAAGCACATTTAGGCCACGCAGGCTGCTCACAATAGCTCCAACAACATGCGGCATGAAGTTGTTGTGTTGAAAACATCTCATGGGACGCTTTGGAGAAATGACCATAACTTCATGGAGTTGTCTAAGCGGTCTCCAAATGGAGCAATGGAGGCTGGAATGAAGGTCTGTCTTATTCAGCAATGAATCCAGCTTTCGTCTTGGACACAACGATAGCCAGAGGTTGGTCTGGAGACCACATGGGCAACGCCATTTCCATAATTCCAAAACTTTTCCTTTTTGATGTTACAATTTCATTGTTAAGGAGTAAATCTCTAACTCAATGTTTTCTCTGCTGATCGTAGGTGGGTACTAGGAAATCTCCCTAAAGTTTGCCTCTAGGAGCTCTCTCTAAAAGGGCTCAAACTAAAGACACTTCTGAAGAAACGTGCACAATTGGACAGTGACAGTGGCGTACCGCCAATGGCGGCAGGCCATGCGACTGCTATGGGGCCCGTGAGCCAGAGGGCCCCATAGCAGTCGCCTGCACCATGTACCTGCATGGGGGTTCCCGCCACCCTTGCATCGGGCCCCTCCCTGCTCCTGACCCCCTGATCCGCCGGCGCTGCAGGCTGCAACTAGATTGCCGGCACTTCCTCAGACATAGCTGTGCGCTGCGCGGCTGTGTATGGTAGTAATGACACGCAGGGGCGACACTGCACCTTTAATTGTGCTTGTATGTCGCCCCTGCTGCGTCATTACTAGCAGACACAGCCACACACAGCGCGGCTATGTCTGGGGAAGTGCCGGCAGACAAGCTGCAGCGCCGGAGTGAGGTCCTGGCTGTACAGATGCTGGGGGAGCGGCCCAGACCCAGACGGTGAGGGAACCCCCCTGATGGTCCAGGGCCTTGATGGTGAGGGGCCCCCCTGATGGTCCAGGGCCCCAACAGCGAGGAGGCCCCCTGATGGTTCAGGGCCTCGACGGTGAGGGGTGCCCCCCTGATGGTCCAGGGGACCCGACGGTGAGGAGGCCCCCCTGATGGTCCAGGGCCTTGACAGCGAACGAGCCCCCCTGATGGTCCAGGGCCATGTCTGTGATGGCCATCAGACATGCCAGCGGCCCTGCACGGCTGAACGGGAGACAGGCCGGGGGCAGGTAAGTGAGGCTTGTCGCCAGATTCCCCAATCCCCATTTTAAATATATTTCTAATGTGTCTTGTGTGTGTGTGTGCATGACTGTGTGTATATATATATATATATATATATATATATATATATATATATTTATGTCTGTTTTATGTGTTTTTAAGAATGTGTTCAAATATGTGTGTATGTCTGTATGTGTACATATCTGTGTTTGTGTGCATGTCTGTGTACTGTGTGTGCGTGCATGTCTGCGTACTGTGTGTGCGCGTGCATTTCTGCATACTGTGTGTGTGATTGCATGTCTGTGTACCGTGTGTGATCGCATGTCTGTGTACCGTGTGTGTGTGATCGCATGTGTGCATACTGCGTGTGATAGCATGTCTGCGTACCGTTGGTGTGTGATCACATGTCCGCCTACCGTGTGTGATCACATGTCTGCCTACCGTGTGTGATCACATGTCTGCCTACCGTGTGTGATCACATGTCTGCGTACCGTGTGTGTGATGGCATGTCTGCATACCGTGTGTGTGTGATTGCATGTCTGCATACTGTGTGTGTGATCGCATGTCTACGTACCGTGTGTGTGTGATCGCACATCTGCACACCGTGTGCGCGCATGTCTGCATACTGTGTGTGTGCGTGCATGTCTTCATACTGTGTGTGTGCGTGCATATATTCATACTGTGTGTGTGTGCGTGTCTGCGTACTGTGTGTGTGACGCGCCCCCTGGGTCGTGTGTGTGGGGGAATACCCGGAGCCGGGTCCCCGTGTGATGCTGTGGGTTGTAGTCTCCGTGGCGGCGACCCGGTCCGTGCTCAGGGCGGTCAAACCAAATGGCCAGTCTATATGCTGAATGTCCGACTACGCCACCCGTGGATTGCGGTCAGAGTGAACCGCCGCTGCTGGGCAGACCGCTGAAGCTGGTGTTGTGGGTGCAGCGGAGGGTAGTTTAACTCCCCACGGGAGGAGTATAGCCTCAGGGCAGCGAGTGCTGATGTTGGAGGTGATGGTGCGCGGGAGCAGCAGTAACGACACAGAGTCCTGTAATGCAGTCCAGGGTATTTATTCACAGTTCTTTATCCACGTTACTCCAGCTGGTCATAACGTCCCACGTCGCACTGTGCTCACCAGGTGAGGGGCTCGGCCGACTCCCAGACAACTTTGGAGCGTTTCACAGGACCCCCTTTGCGTGTCCTTTCTCTGGCCTGTCATACCCCACCAGTGACCACGTTTGTGTCCGGCTGCCTCGGGCCTTCTCGGGTAAACGTTGGTGCCGTTTCCCTGACCCTATGTGGTGCCTTCCTAGCGGGTGTAGCGAGGAGCTGCGCCACATAAAATGTCACAGCCTCCGATTTCTAGCTGAGGGTAGTTCCCCGCCTCCACTAGTTTCGGGGACCGATCTCCCCCTTTGGCCTGACCCCCCTACGCAGGTAGATTCGGGCGTGCGGTGGCGACTCGCCGGTCCACACCCCTGGGGTCCCTTCGTTCCTTGTTCCTGGAGCCTCCTCCGCTCCTCTTCCTTCCTTCTCCTTCCTCCAGGCTCTGGCCGCTCTCTCAGGCCTGCCTGCGGAGCAGAGCTCGGTCTGAGCCTCTGCTCCCTGTCTTCTCCTCTTACTCTCAACTCTCTCTCCTTGCTCTTTCAGTGCTGGCTGGGCCTCACAGGCTAGGTCCGCCTCCGGAGCAGAGCCCCATGCAGAGGCCCTTACTCTGTCACTTCTTCTCTCTGACTGAACTGAACACAGAACTGAACTAAGATGGTGCCCACCTTTTATACCTCCTTCTCAGTGCACCCAGGAACTGCTCTCTCCCTCCTATGCACTACAGGGTTCCCCTTCCTCGGTGTTCCCTCCCCCCACTCCAGCCAGGGACAGGGACTGTCGTGCTCCACTTGGAGCATATCGGTCGCCCTGCCCCCTGGAAATGTGGTGTAATGCATGCAGGTGTCAGGGTCCTGATCCACACTCCATCCTTACCTGGAAGTGAGATATCGCACATCTGGTAGAGATGCAATACCTCTGTAGCGACCGAACCCTTGGGGTGCTACATTCCCCCCTGGTAAATCACAGCACGTCCGCGGGCTGGAACATAGCAAAAGACAAGGGAAATTAGGACATGCAAAAATTTTATTTTTATATTAAACTTTTCACACCTTAAAACTACCAACTGCACACAACTTCCCTTTATGGGAAACATTTTCTCTTTTCACCAGCATATAAAACATTCTTTTTAGTAGAAAACATATAAAACATCATCAGCAGCATATCAACGGCGATGACTCTTTTCAACAGGTCACAGTTCTTTCTGCGACCAGGTGTCCATTTTTCTTAAGGTGCAAACTTGGCAAAACTTTTGAACATAAGGGACCCGTTCTTAAACCCTCAACGTAGGCCCTGGGCGTGGCTGCAGGGCATAGGTGATCCGGCCGTTGGACCACGTCTTCCGCCACGCCAAACGAGTTTTTGTTCTGAGGTCTGTTGTTGCAACGTTTATAAAACCAATAGAGGGCACTTTAGGAAGTGCAACTATTTACATGGATTGGCTGCTCCCAGTCCTCAGCCGGATAGTTCACAGAGGTTTGGCTGCTCCCAGTCCTCAGCCGGATATTACTGACCCGTTTCTGGGTAACTTTTAGCAAAACAACAGGTAACAGTCCCCAGCCGGGATGAACTTTTATCAAACTTCTTCTTCTCTTACCCCGACGGGTAACTTTGTACAGTCAGGCTGTCGCTCATTAGTAGCGATGTCCCCCTTGTGGACGCTCCTCCTCCTCGCTGTACTCTTCAGACCCGTCCGGGTCCTCTTGGTAGTAGGGTTCAGGGTAGTGCCACTCCTCTACCCGCTGGACATTGAGAGCGTACCACCCCCGCAGGCCTCGATGTCGGGTGTAAGACACCAAGTCCCCCGGAAACAGATCCCGTCCCCGGTGACCCTCGGGCAGGTGGCTCTCCGCGTCCCTCCGGGTAACAAACATGTCAGTGTCTGTGGTGGGGTCCCGGATGAACCCCCACCCCTTCTCCTGATGGAATTTAACCACGGTCCCGGTAATTTTGGGACCGCGGGCAGCTTGGGGGTTTCGGAGGGTCCGCATCTTCTCCTCCGCGCTCCGGGCCTGCAGCTGCTCCCTCTTCTGGCGCCACGTCTGCTCCTCCTTCTCCAGCTGCGCCACCTCCCGGCGACAGAATTCCCACCTGCGGGCTGCGGCTGCCCGCGTCTCCTGCGAGAACCCCATTAGGTCTTCCCCGGTCTGGTCCCACTCAACCTGGACCTCCTCATCCGAGAGCTGGAGGACGGTGGTTGGCTGGGAAGCTGGAGGGAGCGGAGGAAGTGGGGCTAGGGCCTCTGCGGACGGATCCCTCCGTTGGCAGGGGTGGACCCATCCGTGCAGCAGGGGGACCGGCTCTCCCTCAGGACCGGTAAGCTGGGCGTATAAGTCTGTGCCCAGGGGTGGTAGTATTGGGAGCGGGGGCGCTCATGGGTGGAAAGCGCCCGGGGGTATCAGGCCTTGCGACCAGGCTTGGGGCGGGCCGCTCCCGGTTGCACCCGGGGTCAGGGGGCATGGCCTGGGGCGTGGTCCGGCGGCTGTGCTCGCGGCTTGGGGCCTAGGTGTCGGCGGCGGGAGCGGGGGAGGCGCAGCGACTCCCGGGACGTCTGACTCTGCGACAGGGTCAAGAGGCAGGTCTGTAGCATCAGGGCTGGTGGCAGGGGTGTCCCCCTACCTGCTTCCAGGGCTGCGCTGCTCTCGGCTTCCGGCCTCCACTCCTCGTCCTCAGGGGCTGGCTCGCTGTCCGATGATGGCGGCGTCACTTGCTGCCGGGTCGCGACCCGCCGGGCCATCTCTTCTCCCCATCCCGCGATGGCCTCCCGCTGCGCCTGGACCATCCTCCGGTCCAGATCCTGCAGCGCAGTCCGAAGGAACTCCGGGTCTTCTCCAGGGAGCTGAGCCATCAGCTCCGTGAGGCTGTACGGGACCGCCTCGGCCAGCAGCAGGCCACTCGTCAGGGTGCTGGAGTTGGTGCTGCCCGCCATCTCCAGGTGTGGTCTGCCGAGACTGATCCAAACCACACCCTGCCCCTTGGTTTTCTTCTCCTTCCGCCCCTGTTGGGGGTGGTCCCAGGGCAACCTGCTGGCAATCACTCTCAGGGGCAGCCCCCCCACGTTGATGGACATCTCTACAGCCGCACTCATGGCTGTTGGGGGTGGGCTCCTTCTTTGGTGCCATTCTGGGACCTGGCCCACGATGGGAGGTGGCTTCTTGTTGTCTTTTGGCGCGCACATAATGGCGTCCGTTCTGCTGGGGCGGGCGCCACATTCAATACAGTAAAACAGTCTCTTTTCAGGCACGCAGTACCCGGTGGTTGCTGGCACGAAATCCTGCCGACTACGCCAAAGTTGACACGCCCCCTGGGCCGTGTGTGTGGGGGAGTACCCGGAGCCGGGGCCCGTGTGATGCTGGAGGTTGTAGTCTCCGTGGCTGCGACCCGGTCCGTGCCTAGGGCGGTCAAACCAAATGGCCAGTCTATATACTGAATGTCCGACTACGCCACCCGTGGATTGCGGTCAGAGTGAACTGCCGCTGCAGGGCAGACCGCTGAGACTGGTGTTGTGGGTGCAGCATAGGGTAGTATAACTCCCCACGGGAGGAGTATAGCCTCAGGGCAGCGAGTGCGGATGTTGGGGGTGATGGTGCGCGGGAGCAGCAGTAACGACACAGAGTCCTGTAATGCAGTCCAGGGTATTTACTCACAGTTCTTTATCCACGTTACTCCAGCTGGTCATAACGTCCCACGTCGCACTGTGCTCACCAGGTGAGGGGCTCGGCCGACTCCCAGATAACTTTGGAGCGTTTCACAGGACCCCCTTTGCGTGTCCTTTCTCTAGCCTGTCATTCCCCACCAGTGACCACGTTTCTGTCCGGCTGCCTCGGGCCTTCTCGGGTAAACGTTGGTGCCGTTTTCCTGACCATATGTGGTGCCTTCCTAGTGGGTGTAGCGAGGGGCTGCGCCACATAAAATGTCACAGCCTCCGGTTTCTAGCTGAGGGTAGTTCCCCGCCTCCACTAGTTTCGGGGACCGGTCTCCCCCTTTGGCCTGACCTCCCTACGCAGGTAGATTCGGGCGTGCGGTGGCGACTCGCCGGTCCACACCCCTGGGGTCCCTTCGTTCCTTGTTCCTGGAGCCTCCTCCGCTCCTCTTCCTTCCTTCTCCTTCCTCCAGGCTCTGGCCGCTCTCTCAGGCCTGCCTGCGGAGCAGAGATCGGTCTGAGCCTCTGCTCCCTGTCTTCTCCTCTTACTCTCAACTCTCTCTCCTTGCTCTTTCAGTGCTGGCTGGGCCTCACAGGCTAGGCCCGCCTCCGGAGCAGAGCCCCATGCAGAGGCCCTTACTCTGTCACTTCTTCTCTCTGACTGAACTGAACACAGAACTGAACTAAGATGGTGCCCACCTTTTATACCTCCTTCTCAGTGCACCCAGGAACTGCTCTCTCCCTCCTATGCACTACAGGGTTCCCCTTCCTCGGTGTTCCCTCCCCCCACTCCAGCCAGGGACAGGGACTGTCGTGCTCCACTTGGAGAATATCGGTCGCCCTGCCCCCCGGAAATGTGGTGTAATGCATGCAGGGGTCAGGGTCCTGATCCACACTTCATCCTTACCTGGAAGTGAGATATCGCACATCTGGTTGAGATGCAATACCTCTGTAGCGACCGAACCCTCGGGGCGCTACATGTGCATGTCTGCATATATGAAGGATGAGGGGACAGCCTGGGCCCTGTGTACTATACCGATATTTCTCTGCCGTATCTGTGCATCATGAATAGTGGTACGTGCTAACGGGGCTGACGCGCCCAGGGGATGGGGACGACTTGGCGCCCGGGCCTTGTTATTGCCTGACCTTGGGGGATGTCGCGGTGGTCGGCTCCCAGGCCCGTACCCTGGGGTCATTCTTAAAAAGTGTAGCATCGGCGTCTCTGCCCCCTGCTAGGCAGAGACGCTGTCCCACTCACCTCCTCGCTCCCCGCGCTCCCCGCTCTGCGTTCTCCAGCGCTCCTCTTCCTGCTGCCGGCGCGCGCAGCTCCCCGGGCACCGTGCTTAGGGCGCGCGCTCCCTCCCTCTTAAAGGGGCCACGCGCGCCGTCCTAAGGAGTCCCCGGCCAATAGCCGAGGATGCTCCCATATATAAGGCACCTCCTCCAAAATGGAGGTGCCCGAGCAAAAGTTGTTGCACAGTGTTTCTGACCTCTGCTTCAGCCCTCAGCTCCCGCTGCTAGGTTGACTACCAGTCTTGCCCGCCAGCCTGCTACCTGCCTGTTACCTGCCATGCCTGCCAGCCCGCTCACCTGGGAGCACTTGCCTGTTGCCTGCCTGTTACCTGCCGTGCTTGCCAGCCCGCTCACCTGGGAGCACTTGCCTGTTGCCTGCCTGTTACCTGCCGTGCCTGCCAGTCCACTCACCTGGGAGCACTTGCCTGTTGCCTGCCTGTTACCAGCTGTGCCTGCCAGCCCGCTCACCTGGGAGCACTGGCCTGTGACCTGCCTGTTACCTGCTTGTTACCTGCCGTACCTACCCGGAGGCTCCTGCCGTCACTTGCCGTGACCACCTGCCAGCCCACCTAGAGACTCCTGCCGTCACTTGCCGTGACCACCTGCCAGCCCACCTAGAGACTCCTTCCGTCACTTGCCGTGTCTACCTGATAGCCTACCTGGAGGCTTCTGCTCGCCAGCCTGCCTGCTGTGCCTAACTGCTATTCCGGTCAGTCCCTGCCATCTGTACCGTGGGAGTCACCTGCTCCCTTACAAGGTCGTCCCTAGAGTAGCACCTGGTCCCTTGGCTCGGTCCCTCCCTGGTCACGGAGTCGTTAGCCGCCGTACGGTCAGGGTCTGTCCGAGTTGATACTTAGATACGCCCCTCTGGGTCCCTCCTTGCACCATAGCACAGAGGTTCCACCTCCCGGACCCTTAACAAAAAGCAAGGAATGGGGAAAGTTATATGGGATAGGGAAAGTTTGTGACGCCACCCGTGGTGTCTGGTGAGGATCACCAGCACTGCGACAGTCCTCTGAGGCCGGTGATCAGGCAGCTTAGTTGGTGCGGCTCCCCACAGGTGGAGAAGGGCCTCAGGGCAGCGTAGGAGAAGGGATGCAGGACAGAGGGGACCCAGCCGGGTCAGAGGAAGAATAGGCACACTCACAACAGTTCACTTCAGTACCTTTACTGATGGTGTTTCAGACACGATCCAGGGCACTGTAGGGTGAAGGGTGCATTTCAGGACTCTCCTAAGTGAGCGGGTATGGGGCCTCCTGGTTCTTGCCTTTTCCTGATAAGTTTATGACCTGCCTGGAGCTAGGCCTAACTTGGTCTCTGTCTTGCACCTGCTGACCTGGTGGTAGGGCCTTCTGTTGGAGATCACACTCCCTGGTCTCTTGGGCCTCAGTGACTCCTGACCCTGGAATGACAGTCAGCTTTTTGTGTTCCTGGGACATGTAGTTCACCAGGGGTTCCGGTTGTTTCTGCTGGGCCTTGGGGATCCCTGCAGACGCGGACCCGGTGTCCAGAAAATGCTTGTGGGGTGAGCTAGTTAAGCTCCTCTGCCCCCTATGTAGCTTGCTTACTCCACTCGCCTTCGGCCACGTTCGGGGCCCTCACTAGGCTTCACACTGGCAGTAGGCCTCGCTACTCTTCACCGCTCTTACGGCGTCGGCACTCCTTAGGCTCACTAACTGAGCCCCCTGAGTCTGTACTGACCTGACAACCTCTCTGGCTGCAGCAGACTGACTTCCTCACAGACTCCAGACTTCAGACTTGACTAAACTGCCTAGCTCCACCTTCCCTATTTATATCCCTAACGGGCTCCCTCTGGTGGTCTGAGGTGGAAGGTGGAGGTGTGTGAATGCTATGAGGGCCTCTTGTGGAGGAATCCGTCCATTCACCCCTCCGGGATCTGTGGCACCAATGCGGAGCAGGGCGCCACAGGGCCCACTGAGACTCTTTCGCCCGGGGCCCACGAAAACCTGGAGTCGGCCCTAGTTGATAGCAATGATGGAGCAGGGAACGTCATGTGACCCTCTCTCTCCCATCATTCCTCCTCTGCTTCTGACGCAGCGGCGTGATGACGCACCACGCTCTGTCAGACAGTGGAGCTGGCAGCTGCTGAGGTGATGACAGAGACGCGCTGTAGAGACTGAAGCAGCAGTGAACGAGGAGCGGTAAGTATGTATATATTTATAAATCAGTGAGTACTGATAAAACTGGAGGACTGGGGGCTGCATTTTACCCTATGGTGGGGGGAAGCTGCATTTTACCCTATGGGGGGCTGCATTATACTGCGTACAAGACCATGGGGTGCATTATACTATGTTGAGGACCATGGGGAGTGCATTATGATGTGTGGAGGACCATGGGGAGTGTATTATACTGTGTGGAGGACCATGGGGAGTGTATTATACTGTGTGGAGGACCATGGGGAGTGCATTATACTGTGTGGAGGACTATGGGGGGTGCATTATACTGTGTGGAGGACCATGGTGAGTGCATTATACTGTGTGGAGGACCATAGGGAGTGCATTATACTGCGTGGAGGACCATGGCCAGTGCATTATACTCTGTGGAGTGTGGAGAGGTGTGGGGCCACTATACTGTATGTAGGGCCATTATACTGTGTGGGGGGCTGTGTGGGGGTCACAGTTGGGGGATCATACTGTGTTGGGGTCACGATACTTTACCTTAGGAGTTGAGGTGGGGTACAGTAGGGTCATTATACTGTGCATGTGGAGGAATTTACCATGGGGATATCATACTGTGTTTGGGGGGGAGCTTTTGTTGGCATCGTACTTTATGGGGGCAATGAAAAAGGAATCTAGGACTTCAGCAGGAGGAAAATTACTATGTAAAGGCTGGAAAGTTGTGAGATCTGCTCTTCTGTGACCCCGACAATTATTTACTTTTTTGGGGGGGGGGGGAATTAGAACTTCTGCTATGGGGCCCCATGATTCCTATGTACGCCTCTGGACAGTGACATTTTTTTCTTATCCAAATGTATAAAAATGTAAGGACTCATTCAGATGCCAGTATTTTCCGCATATGAGAAAACAGACTTGATTATTCTGATCCGAGTTTGATCCTAGTGTGACCTGAGTGTGGTCCGACTGTCATCCGTTTTTCTTGTACGTGGAGAGAAAAAAAAAGAAAGCTTCTCGACCTTCTAATTTGTGACTGTCCATGAAAATCAGACCGTACTCGTATGGCATCCGAGTGCAGTCCGAATTTTTATCACAGACCCATAGAATTGCATTGCCGATTTTTATCCCACTCTTGGGTCAAATTTGGACATGTCTCCGATATTTTCTGAAGAAAAAAAAATTGCACGTGTGCACAGCCCCATAGAATATCATAGCAGGGGAGGACATATCATTGGTGCAACCTGTGCGGCTCCACAGGGGCCCAAGGGCTAAGGGGGCCCATTTCCACCCTAAAAGCAGCAGGAATTGTGCATTATGATGAGCTATTGGGTTCCATCTATTGGTCTTGCACAGGGGCCCTCTTCTGTCTGAGCTGAAAAAGAAGAAAGTGGGATTGGTGGCGAGAAGAAGGGTGATAAGAAGAGGGAGGAGGGTAGAGAATAGTAAAGTGCAATGGACTCTGCAGGAATGCAGCAGTGCAAGTAATGATGGCAAGATCTGAGGCGTCTGCTTTCATGTACTGTAGCTGTATCCTTACCACCCGCTGTGAAGCTGAAAGGAGAAGCTTTCTCTAAAATTCACAGCACTCACCCTGATTAATCCCCAGACTTCCTGCTGCGACTGAATACATTGAGCTAGGGCTTTAATGTGACATATATTCTGATTTTCTTTCAAAAACCCCTAAAGGGAAATGATACAGACGGAGAGGATCGGGCGTACAAACAGTTTTGGAATGAACTAGGACACAGACGTCACTTTCTTAATTCTGTCCCTTTTGCGGCATTTGTGCCCCCATTCATTCCAGTTTTACCTTCAGGCTGGCAAATCAAGGGCACGAAAAAAGGTCCTCAATTAAAATTAGTTCTTAGACTTCCTAGAGGAAAAATAAAATTAGATTTTTTTTTAGTATTTTCCATTCACTCTCAGTTACTCTCTGAAGGGAACCTGATACCAGGTGAAGTTTCCTTTAAATAATGAGATTGGGAAAAATAATAATAATACTAATAATGAGATTCATCAAAACTGGTGCAGGCAGCAAATGGAGCAATTATACTGTATGTATTTTTTATTAATTTCTTTATTTATTAAATTGTATAAGAACAACAAGAACTTAAGGACTGAGTGTGCCACATACGTAAATAATGCCAAAATTGTACTGTATTTTAAGAAAATACCAATGTAATTATAGTTTGGCTTTTGGCCCTCTATTTTTTCAGCTTTTTTGATGAAATTGGACATAACATTATTTTAAAAAGTTATACATTGTTATGTATTTTTTAACTTTTTTTTTTCTTTTTTAATGGTTTTATTACCCTAGACCTAACCCTAGACCTATCTCTAACCCTAGCCCTAACCCCAATCTTAGCCAAAAGTCTAGTTAAGGTTGGAAAAGGTGTGTAAAAATGCAAAATTTATCGTAATTTTAGTGTTTAGTATACTATTAGTTTTGGGGTTTTTTTGGCTTGTTTTTTACAGGGGACACTTTTTTAAATGTAGCACAGCTCCTCCAGTCTGTGCCTATCCTCTTACAATATTACAAGTGATAGGAAAGGCAGAGAGCCGAAACAGAGTGCAGTCAGGGTTGCCAACTGTACAGTCCATAAAAATAAGGTAATTTTTTTTCCCTGTTAGTAAACAAAAATGTAAAGCATCCGTGATTGTTTTGAAGCTGAAGAAAATTATACAGATTATTTTGACTGTAATTATCATTTTATAGTTTACAGCCAATACAGCTGATGTCTTTATATCAGAATTCTGGGCTAAAAACATATATCACTTTGACTACGTTCCCACGATGAGCTGTTGGTGAGTTTTTAATGTTGCAGATTTTCGGCATAATTTCGGCACCTATTATGCTAATTAGGTTGCTTACATTATTTCACTGCATTTTTAGTGTGGTTTTTTTAATATGCGCTTTTATCACGTTTTTGACACTGTGTTTTTTGTCTCCTGTTGATATGTCATTGTCGTAGAGAAAAATTGTAAAATCCATAAAGACATCTCTGGAGAGGGGACATATCACCCTCACATTGAACATATGAGATTAATTAGAACTGGGGAAGTGAGAAAGAGATGTTACTTCAACCTCCATTGAAGCAGGACCTCTGCAATGATCAGGTAATTACCATAGGGAGATTTGATGAGACCCAGCCAAAAAGCCTAGGATTTTTGTACTCAGAGGTGGAGAAGTACAGCGGCTTTCTCTTTTCAAAGGAATTAGCTTCCTCTGTTCAAAGAAGTTATCTCAGACTCTCTGGAGCCAGTGGTCAGTGATGAATATTTGGGTTTGCATCAATCTGCTATTTATGGGAGATATATTTCTGGTGTCACGGAGAAGGGATGAACATAACACATTCACTCACATCACAGTAAGGCCGGTCGAAAACCTCCAACTTAATATCAGGAAGATGGATGATGCTATCCATGCCATGTTTCATCTCTATCTGACAACAATATCCCCCGCCTGGGACCTCCATGGGCGAAGATATCTTGAAAGGTGGGGATCTCATGGGCTTCTGAAAGACCTAGCACATCCCAAAACCAGCCCCCATATGAGCTCAGCAAAGTGAGGTATATGGGCGTCACCTTGATCTAAAAAAATCAGAGTTTGGGTTTTGGTCATTTTTCAGTCCTGGAAGGTACAGCTTGCTGTAATTCTGTCCGTTTTCCCTAAGGAGTACCTCCCTCCACTAAGCTTTGAGCCATTTATGTGACACAGGTTTAGTACTTTTCTTTTGTTATCCCTTTTATTAGATGTGATTATATGATTTTGCAACATCTTTGTATATTTTTACAAGCACTGCCTACCTTTCCGTTTTGAATACATAAAATTTTGTAGCATCGGCGTCTCTGCCTCCTGCCAGGTAGAGACGCCGATCCCCTCACCGCCGCGGTCTCGGTCCGGCATCCTCCAGCTTTCCTGCTGCATCTGCCCGGGGTGTGCACACCAAGCAGCAGTTCCCCGGGCACTGTACTTAGGGCGCACTCGCGTGCGCTCCCTCCCTCTTAAAGGGGCCGCGCGCGCCGTCCTAAAGAGTCCCCGGTCAATCGCCGGAGGACTGCTCCTATTTAAAGCACCTCTTTCAAAATGGAGGTGCCTGTGCAAGGTTGTTGTCTGTGTGCTAACACTCTCCTCAGCCCTTAGGTTCCAGTGCCCGCCAGCCTGTCTATAAGCCGAGCCCGCCTGCCTGTCCATCAGCTGTGCCCGCCTGCCAGTCTATCAGCCGTGCCCGCCTGCCTGTCTACCTGCCGTGCCCGCCTGCTTGCCTACCCGCATCACCGGCCTGTCTACCAGCTGTGCTCATCTGCTGTGCCTGTCGGCTTCAGCCATCAGTCCCGTGGGAGTCACCTCCTCTCACACAAGGTTGGTCCCAGAGTGGCACCTGGTCCACCTTCCCGGTCCCTCCTTGGTTCACGGAGTTGACTAAGCCGCCGTGTGGCCAGGGTTGGTCCGGGTAGGCACTTAGTTACGCCCCTCTGGTCCCTCCTTGCATCGCAGCAGAGAGGTTCCACCACCCGGATCCGTAACAGTTTGCACAGGCCATGGAATCCGGTGGCTTGCAGACTCCTTCACTCTCAGACCTGTACCAAGAGATCTCTTGCCAGAGATCCCAACAGGATACTATCCTGTCCTATCTGTGGACAGTCAACTCTCGCTTGGACGCGCTGTCCCCCCCGACTGTGTCAGTCTCTAACCAGCTGGCACCCGCTCCGGCGGCACCTCAACCCAGTGGCGCTGTGGCATCCGGCTTAGGACCCCGGCTTTCTGCTCCTCCACATTTCGGTGGTGACCCTGCCCTATGTCGGGGCTTCATTAATCAGTGCACGCTGCACTTTGAGCTACTGGCACAGCAGTTCGCCTCCGACCAGACCAAGGTGGCATTCATCATGTCTCACCTCACCAGAGAGGCGTTGGCGTGGCTTAACCCTCTGTGGGAGAGAGGGGATCTTCTGGTGTCTGACCTCCAGGCCTTCCTCGCGGCTTTCCGGAAGGTGTTCGATGAGCCCAGATGAAAATCTTCGACTGCCTCCTCTCTTCTCCGACTCCGCCAAGGGAGTCTCTCTGTGGGACAGTATGCCGTGCGTTTTCGCACCCTCGCATCGGAACTTGCCTGGAACAATGAGGGTCTGGTGTCCACTTTTTGGGAGGGCCTTTCTGGACGGATCAAGGATGAGCTAGCCGGTCGTGATATACCTCCCTCTCTGGACGACCTGGTGTCAGTAGCTACACGGATCGACATCCATTTCCAGGAGCGTTCTAAGGAGGCGACCCGTGAGAAAAGGCCAGTCTCGCAACCAGCATCCCTTCCAGTGTCTTCTCCAGAGTCTATGCAAATAGACCAAGTTAACATGGTCAAGTCTCGTCAGAAGATACGCCTCGCTGAGGGGAGTTGCTTCTACTGTGGCAGTATAGAGCTTCAAATCCTCTCCTGTCCGGTGAGACCGGGAAACTCCAGTGTCTAGGACCGCTTGGAGAGGTCGTCCTAGGCAAAAGTTCTTCCTCTCCGCCCTTGACTCTCTCTGTTTCAGTTACCAGTGATGAGACCCGCTTCTTCATGACTGCCCATCTGGATTCCGGAGCCGCGGGGAATTTCATTCAACAGGCCGTTGTGGAGCATTATCAGATTCCTACCATATGTCTGGCTGATCCTTTAGCGGTTTCCTCTGTGGATGGAAAGCTTCTCTCTGAGACCATCTTGTTTGTCACTGAGCCTGTAACTCTTCAGGTGGGAATGCTGCATTCGGAGAAGATCTCCTTTTACGTGCTGTCCGGTCTCTCTCATCCCCTCTTGCTTGGCCTTCCTTGGTTATAGAGACATGAGCCCGTCCTGAATTGGAGCTCGGGTGAGGTGCTCCGTTGGGGTCAGGAATGTCATAAGTCCTGTCTGGTTCCGGTTCATCCTGCTCGACCTCCGTCTACTCCAGCTAACCTACCTGGCCTGCCGGCACCCTACTGGTCATATGCAGACGTCTTTGATAAAAAGGAGGCAGAGACACTACCACCTCAAAGGCCGTATGATTGCCCCATTGACTTAATACCTGGTGCTTCACCTCCTCACGGGCGAATCTACCCCTTGTCGCTGGCCGAGACCCCTGCTATGTCTGAATACATAGATGAGAATCTTGCTAGGGGATTTATCCAGAAATCCACCTCTCCGGCTGGAGCAGGATTCTTCTTTGTCAAAAAGAAAGATGGCTCTCTTCGTCCATGTATCGACTATAGGGGCCTAAACCAGATTACCATAAAAAATGAGTACCCCCTGCCTCTCATCTCAGAGCTGTTTGACCGCCTAAAAGGGGCGAAGATCTTCACTAAGCTCGATCTTCGTGGGGCGTACAATCTAGTCTGGATTCGCCAGGGAGACGAGTGGAAGACGGCATTCAACACTCGGGATGGTCACTACGAGTACCGCGTGATGCCCTTCGGTCTCTGTAATGCTCCAGCCGTCTTCCAGGAGTTAGTAAATGACATCTTCCGAGATCTCCTGTATTCCTGCGTGGTGGTGTGCCTGGACGATATCTTGGTGTTCTCCCCTGATCAGCCCTCTCACCGGAGGGATGTCCGTCAGGTACTACTGCGGCTCCGGAAGATTCCCCTGTATGCTAAGTATGAGAAATACCTCTTTGAGCAGACCCCCCTACCATTTTTGGGGTATATAATCACTGAGACCGGACTGCGGATGGATCCCGAGAAGGTGTCTGCCGTCTTAAAGTGGCCCCGACCTGAGGGGTTGAAGGCTATTCAGCGGTTTCTGGGATTCGCTAACTATTACCGTCTCTTCATTCCTCATGTCTCCTCCCGGACTGCTCCCATCTCTGCTCTCACCCTTAAAGGAGCAAATCCCAGGGAATGGACTTCCGAGGCGGAAAGTGCCTTTGTCTCTCTTAAGCAAGCCTACCTCTCCGCTCCAGTGCTACATCGTCCTGATTGCAATAAACAGTTCTTCCTGGAGGTTGATGCCTCTTCCTCCGGGGCCGGAGCAGTGCTCACCCAGAAATCCTCGTCCGGGCGAATGGTGACCTGCGGCTTCTTCTCCAAACTCTTTTCCTCATCCGAGCGCAATTACTCCATAGGAGATAGAGAACTGCTGACCATCAAATTAGCGCTGGAGGAGTGGTGCTACTTGCTTGAGGGGGCTCTGCACTCGGTGGTCATCTACACTGACCATTAAAACCTTGCTTACTTGCAGACCACCCAAAGACTAAATCCGCGTTAGGCCAGATGGTCTTTGTTCTTTGTTCGTTTCAGCTTCTCTCTCCATTATCGCCCGGCAGACAAGAATATTAAAGCTGACACTCTATCCCGCTCTTTTCTGTCTACCGACCAAGAGGAGGAGCCTCTACACATCATTGACCCCTCCAGAATAATGACTGTTGCGCCGTTTGACCTGTCTCATCTACCTCCTGGTAA
This sequence comes from Phyllobates terribilis, assembly GCF_046119375.1. Taxonomy (NCBI): domain Eukaryota; kingdom Metazoa; phylum Chordata; class Amphibia; order Anura; family Dendrobatidae; genus Phyllobates; species Phyllobates terribilis. The sequence goes on from NW_027362768.1 coordinate 179,011,827, forward strand.
GACCTTTGTAGCGGCTCAGGATCGGAAGAGGGTCTTACTCTGGGGTCATTCGTCCAAACTGGCTGGTCATGCCGGCCAGAGGAAGACGCTTCTGCTCATTGCTCGACATTATTGGTGGCCCACCCTGCGCAAGGATGTTGCGGATTTTGTCGCAGCTTGTTCCTCTTGTGCCGTAACAAGATACCTAGGCACCTTCCAGCTGGTCGTCTTCTTCCTCTTCCCGTGCCTTCTGCTCCTTGACAACACATTTCTATGGACTTCATCACTGATCTTCCGTTATCTTCCGGTTCTACCGTCATTTGGGTGGTCGCTGACCGCTTCTCCAAGATGGCTCACTTCATCCCTCTGCCTGGTCTTCCATCCGCACCTGTGCTGGCTAAGGACTTCATCCGTCACATCTTTCGTCTGTACGGCTTACCCCTCCACATTGTCTTGGACCGAGGAGTTCAGTTCACTTCTCACTTCTGGAGAGCCACGTACCAGCTGCTGGATGTCCCTTTGGACTTTTCTTCGGCCTATCATCCTCAGTCCAATGGTCTAGTGGAACGTATTAATCAGATCCTCACCAGTTTTCTTCGGCACTTTGTCAACGCTCACCATAGCGATTGGGTAGAACTTCTGCCTTGGGTCGAGTTTTCTTATAACAACCATGTAAGTGAGTCCTCTGCTAAGTCTTCATTTTTTGTGGTTTACGGTCGACACCCCCGAATTCCGTTTCCCGTCTCCTCAGTGGACAATCCTGCTGAGGAGTCTCTCATCAGTGAATTTTCGGTGATTTGGGAAGACACTAGATCTGCGCTTCTTCAGTCCTCCGAGCGGATGAAGAAGCATGCTGAAAAGAGACGTCTGGATCCGCCTATGTTTCGTCCGGGAGACAAGGTCTGGCTTTCCTCCAAATATGTCTATCTCAAGATACCATCATACAAGTTGGGCCCGCGGTTCATCGGTCCTTTCTAGATTCTGAACCAAATAAATCCAGTGGGGTACAACCTGAAACTCCCAGCCTCCTTACGGATTCCCAATTCCTTTCACGTGTCTCTCCTCAAGTCTGTTGTCCTTAATCCTTTCTCTGACGATCCATGTACCACTCCAGCTCCAGTCTCCGCTGAGGACGTCTTTGAGGTAGAGAACATTTTGGCCATCAAGAGGGTAAGAGGAAAGACTTTCTTTCTTGTGGATTGGAAGGTGTTTGGTCCTGAGGAGAGGTTTGGGAGCCTAGGGAGAACATTCATGCTCCTCGTCTTCTTGAAAAATTTCTTGCGGGCCTAAAGAAGAGGGGGCATAAAGGGGGGGTACTGTAGCGTCGGCGTCTCTGCCTCCTGCCGGGCAGAGATGCCGATCCCCTCACCGCCGCGGTCCCGGTCTTGCGTCTTCCAGCTTTCCTGCTGCATCTGCCCGGGGTGCGCCACCACGCGCAGTTCCCTGGGCACTGTACTTAGGGCCCGCGCGCGTGCGCGCCTGTTGCGCCCCCGGGGGCCTTACTGTTTGGGGACAGTATATATATGTCACGGTGGCTGGCCCAGGGCGGACAGTGCACAAAAGGGGTAGCGATTACTAACAAAGTTCAGAGAAATTCGTGACGCCACCTGTGGTGTCTGGTGAAGGTCACCAGCGCTGCAGCAGTCCTCTGAGGCAGGTGACAAGGCAGCTCAAAATGGTACAGCTCCCCACAGGTGGAGCGGGCCTCAGGGCAGTGTTGATCGATAGATGGTGGGTGGTGTGCTGGGCGTTGTAGTGCGGTGAGGATCAGTGATGCCGGTGAAGAAACAGACAGAGGCTGTTCGATGCAGTCGTCCAAGGTTTTACTTACAGTTCTTAGGCAATTCACTAATGCACTTTGCAGGTGAAGGCCTCCCTCGTCGCGCTTCGTTCACCGGTCGGGGGTTCAATCCTTTCTCAAGCAAATTTAGGAATGCCTGGCGGAACCCCACTTTCATATGTACCTATCTTGACCTTTTTCACACTCGGTCCTTCTCACCGTTGTCCTACGCTGCCCACTCTCATTCCCGCTCGGGTATGCTGAAGTCCTTCTTGTACGTCGGATCCGGGACCAACCTGACCCCCTGGGGTTTTGAGTGTAGCAACCGATCCTTCCTGACACCTGGCAGGAGCGGGGCGTGCGGGTGCCGTCCTGCACGCGCCATACCCCCTGGGATCCTTTACGTAGAATGGAGTCTGCTCCCTGCTCCCCTCCGGGGCCTCTATCCTGGGCCCTAACTTGTGGAGCAGAGCTCTGACTGAGCCTCTGCTCCCCACTGTACTCGACTGAACTCCTCTCCAGACCTAATATGGCTTCCTATTATATACTTACTGTATATGTGCTCCGTGTATCTGTTTCCTCCACCCACACCCACTATTGGTTCCCCCTACCTTTGGGTTCCCCCCTACTCCAGCCAGGGCCAGGGCTCAGCAGAAAATTACATTGCGTCTTGCCCCTCCTGCTGGCCTGGAGCAGTGTTGTGTTGGATGTAGGTGGTTGGGGTTCCGTGCAGCACTCCCATACTACCTGAAAGAAGGGAGACACCACACCTCGGGGTGAGGTGCAGTATCTCTGTGGCGACTGAACCCTCAAGGGCGCCACATTCCCCTCCGGTAAAACACAGCACGTCCGCGGGCTGGAACAAAGCAAAACAGGGGTAAATGACATGCAAAATTTTATAAGACATTTCTTCCCTTTATGGGAGGTACACTTTCTTTAAACGTTACATTACAAAATACTTTTATCATAAAACATTATAAGAGCACTTTTCAAGAAAGTTCCTGCACCAGGGTGCAACAGTAGTAGCATGAGGGACCCGCTCCAAACCCTCAACGTAGGCCCTGGGCGTGGCTGCAGGGCATAGATGATCCAGATACTGGACCTCGTCTTCTGCCACGCCAACGGGTTTTTGTTCTGAGGTATTATATTTCAAGTATAAAACCAAGAGGGTGCACTTTAAGAAGTGCTAAACTATATACAAAGTCAATGTCCGGCTGTTCACAGTCCTCAGCCTGTGTACCCTGACGGGTATTTATAGAAAACTTCACACTATATAGAAAACATTATTATAAAGTCAACATGGTAAACTCAGCAAAAACAAAACACAGCACCCGGGCGGGTGACTATAAACAGTTATTTGCAGTCCCAGTACTAAGCCTAGTACTGGGGGCCCCTCCTGGGGTACTCCTGATGCTTCCCCGACCCAGCCGGGTCACGGGGGACTTCCTCCAGGGGGTTATCCTTGGTGACGCGGTACACCTGCAGGGCATACCAGCCACGTTCACCATGATGTCGGGTGAACGTGACGTGATCCCCAGTGTAGAGGTTCCGGTCGGGATGGCCTTCTTCCAACTCGGGCTCCACATCCCACCGGTTTACGAAAATGTCCCGGTTAAATTCAGGACTGCGAATGAAGCCCCACCCAGCCTTGAGGTTGAACTTGACAATGAGGCCTTCCTCACGGGGGCTGGGGTTGGCTGTCTCCGCCTGGCGGGTCTGCGCCTTGGCGGCCTTGTCACGGTCCTCCAGGCGTTCACTGCGCGCCGCCCGCGCGCGTCGCTCCTTTTCGAGCTGCAGGAGCTCCCGCTTGCAGAACTCCTGCCTTTGTAGTGCTTCGGCCTCGGTCTCCCGCGGGAACCCCATCAGGTCCCCCCCCCCGGTTGTCCCAGCGTAACTCCACTCCGCTGGTATAGGCGACCGGTGGCCCTCGTGTCGGGAGCAGCAGGTACGGCTGCGGGTCCTCCATCTGGGCGGACCAGTCGAAGGCCGGCGCTCCGCACACCCACTGGGGTGCCGGAAGTGGCGGGAGGGTTTCCAGCGGTTGGCCCGCGGTTTCAGCGCCCGGGATTAACGGTTCCGGATAGGCGCTATATATGTCACCTTCCAGTGCAGCGCCTGGGAGCGGCAGTTCTGGGACGGCTCCAAGTGGGTGGCCCCTTGGTTCCGCGCCCGGGGGTGAAGGTTCCAGGCTGCACATTTGTTCCCACCAGGGCACGGCGGCATATGGCGAGGGCGGGGGAAGGAGGCCCAAGAGCAGGTCGGCGCAGGCAGCGCCCGGGACCGGGGATTCTCTCCTACCTGCTCCCGGATTCTTCACGGCCTCCTGATTCTCCGCCAGGGCTGGAACGCCACTACCGACTTACGGTGCTGCCTTCCGGTGTGTCTTTAGTTTATTCAGCAGCTCGCCTTTCCATTTGGCGATCACTGCCTGATGGGCCTGTTTGACCTGCTGGCCCAGCTCGAGAACCTCACTCTCGAGGAACTCTACGTCCTCCGGGGACAGCTTCTTCTTCTCCTGGGTAAGGGGGGTCACCTGTTGCAGCGGCAGGCCTGAGGTGGAGGCTGGACCCTCGCGTGCTTCCATCTCGGCTGCCGGGTGCAGTCTGACCAGACAGGTGGAGACCACCCCCTGTCTCCATTCTTTCTCTCCGCCTCCTTTCTTCTTTCGAGGGCGGTCCCATGGCAATTTGCTGTCGGTTACTCCCTGTGACGGCCCCCCTGCTTTGACGGACACATCTATGCGGACAGTCACTATTGCAAGGGGCAGGGCCTGCTTTTGGCGCCATTCTGGGACCCGGCCCACGATGGGAGGCTCCATTTGGTTGTCTTTTGGCATGCAGACAATGGTGCCCGTTCTTCTGGGGCGGGCGCCACATTCAGTATCACAACACAACTGTTTAGGCACACTTCACCCGCTGGTACGGGCTGGTCACGCATCATGTTTGAGACGCCAGTTGGGATGTCGTGCACCCCGGGGGCCTTACTGTTTGGGGACAGTATATATATGTCACGGTGGCTGGCCCAGGGCGGACAGTGCACAAAAGGGGTAGCGATTACTAACAAAGTTCAGAGAAATTCGTGACGCCACCTGTGGTGTCTGGTGAAGGTCACCAGCGCTGCAGCAGTCCTCTGAGGCAGGTGACAAGGCAGCTCAAAATGGTACAGCTCCCCACAGGTGGAGCGAGCCTCAGGGCAGTGTTGATAGATAGATGGTGGGTGGTGTGCTGGGCGTTGTAGTGCGGTGAGGATCAGTGATGCCGGTGAAGAAACAGACAGAGGCTGTTCGATGCAGTCGTCCAAGGTTTTACTTACAGTTCTTAGGCAATTCACTAATGCACTTTGCAGGTGATGGCCTCCCTCGTCGCGCTGCGTTCACCGGTCGGGGGTTCAATCCTTTCTCAAGCTAATTTAGGAATGCCTGGCGGAACCCCACTTTCATATGTACCTATCTTGACCTTTTTCACACTCGGTCCTTCTCACCGTTGTCCTACGCTGCCCACTCTCATTCCCGCTCGGGTATGCTGAAGTCCTTCCTGTACGTCGGATCCGGGACCAACCTGACCCCCTGGGGTTTTGAGTGTAGCAACCGATCCTTCCTGACACCTGGCAGGAGCGGGGCGTACGGGTGCCATCCTGCACGCGCCGTGCCACCTGGGATCCTTTACGTAGAATGGAGCCTGCTCCCTGCTCCCCTCCGGGGCCTCTATCCTGGGCCCTAACTTGTGGAGCAGAGCTCTGACTGAGCCTCTGCTCCCCACTGTACTCGACTGAACTCCTCTCCAGACCTAATATGGCTTCCTATTATATACTTACTGTATATGTGCTCCGTGTATCTGTTTCCTCCACCCACACCCACTATTGGTTCCCCCTACCTTTGGGTTCCCCCCTACTCCATTCAGGGCCAGGGCTCAGCAGAAAATTACATTGCGTCTTGCCTCTCCTGCTGGCCTGGAGCAGTGTTGTGTTGGATGTAGGTGGTTGGGGTTCCGTGCAGCACTCCCATACTACCTGAAAGAAGGGAGATACCACACCTCGGGGTGAGGTGCAGTATCTCTGTGGCGACTGAACCCTCAGGGGTGTCACACTCCCTCCCTCTTAAAGGGGCCGCGAGGACTGCTCCTATTTAAAGCACCTCCTCCAAAATGGAGGTGCCTGTGCAAGGTTGTTGTTTGTGTGCTAACACTCTCCTCAACCCTCAGGTTCCAGTGCCCACCAGCCTGTCTATCAGCCGTACCCGCCAGCCTGTCTATCAGCCGTGCCCGCCAGCCTGTCTATTAGCCGTACCCGCCAGCCTGTCTATCAGCCGTGCCGGCCAGCCTGTCTATCAGCCGTGCCGGCCAGCCTGTCTATCAGCCGAGCCCGCCTGCCTGTCCATCAGCCGTGCCCGCCTGCCAGTCTATCAGCCTTGCCCGCCTGCTTGTCTACCTGCCATGCCCGCCTGCTTGCCTACTCGCATCACCGGCCTGTCTACCAGCCGTGCTCATCTGCTGTGCCTGTCGGCTTCAGCCATCATTCCCGTGGGAGTCGCCTGCTCTCACACAAGGTCGGTCCCAGAGTGGCACCTGGTTCACTTACCCGGTCCCTCCTTGGTTCACGGAGTCAACTAAGCCGCTGTGTGGCCAGGGTCAGTCCGGGTAGGCACTTAGTCAGGCCCCTCTGGTCCCTCCTTGCATTGCAGCACAGAGGTTCCACCACCCGGATCCGTAACAAATTTCATAGCTCTTGCTCTGTAAACCGTCCTTGAAGCCATACATTACCTGTAATGGGTGTCCAATCGGCCTCTATAAACGATTGGTGGTGGCAGCTAGTAGTTATTTTTGTTAATGTGGAGCTGACAGTGATTGTATCGGGGTATATATATATATATATATATATGTATATGTATGGCCCATGTGTTAGAATCAAAGGTGTATATACCATACACTCACTGGGAGTTCCCCAATAACTGGCCTAGTAGTGGAAACAGCCGCAGCCTTGTCCATCACTCGTCAAATAATTGTCCTGACGATTGGAGGCAGCAGAGTTGCATCCCATGACAAACTGGTGGCAGCGGTGAGATCTGCGGGATTCCCCCTGCTGTTATCTGTGACAGTCATGCTTTAAATAAATCTTAGTTTTTGATACTTCCTGGTATTTGGCTTGGACAATACTTTATTGTTATACTTAGGTGTGGGTTACCTGCATCTTTTATGCCTTTTCGCTACCTAAACGCACTAAAAACACATGTGTGCTTTTTACCAGCGGATTTTCCGCTTCTATTGCAAGTCTGTGGGAAAAATCTGCACCTAAAACTCAGCGTACCCGCAAAAGAAATTGACATGTTGAGGATTTAGTTCTGTCTACTGGGAGTGTGCAGTCAGAGTTTGGCAAAACTGCATTATTTTGTTGGAATTTGACAATTTTGCAAAAACTGTGGCACTTTACTGTTTCCTCGCACCGCGTCCACCTAATACCTACTGATTTTATTTTTAATTCTGCCGACGGTGAGTTATATAAAAAATAGTAGAGATGAGGGAATCAACACCTAACAAATTGAATTCATTGGGAATTTCTCACAGAATTTGATTTGCCAGAATAAGAGTTCAAGAAGATTTCGGGATTAAATTCTTTAAAGGACTAGAAGGGGTAAAAAAATAATAAAAGTTGAAGCTCTCATGTCCTTGGGCTGCTTCTCAGTTGTCCTGCCGGTGTAGCTCCCATGCTGGTCCTCCAGTCTTTGGGTCGGTTTTCTGTCCTGATCGTCCGGTGCTGACCAGGCCTCACGTGGTCACGACATTGATGCCAATAGTGTGCATAGTGCCCAACATGACCTTGGGGAAGGGGTCGCCATTGATGTGACCATGTGAGACCTGGTCAGCACCGGAAGATCCGAACTGAAGACTGATGCGTAGAGCGGAAAACTTGGTTGGGGAGCTGCGGTGGCGCCACAGGTGAGGGATGAATCCAAAAAGGATGAGTATAACTTTCTTAATATTTTTTAACCCCTTCCTGGCCCTCTGTTTATTACTCTTCGTTTATTCCAAGCGAATTAAACCTGGAGCGAATCTGCCTGAATTTCTTTTTTCCCTGAGATTCGTTCATCTGTAATAAAAAGTGGTGCTTGATTTTTTTTTTTTTTGTATGTTAAAATTATAAACAGAGAATATGCACTATTGGCACTGACACTTGTTAGTAAAAATTGTGTGCAACTTTCCATTTATTGTCAAAAAATACATGGTGAACTGGTGTTGTGCGCACTACAATTTGGGCATTGTAATGGCTTTTCAGGAAAGCCGCCATATTGGTTGCTATGAGCCATTGTATAATTTCAACAGTTACCCATAGCAACCAATCAGGACGCTGCTTTCATTTCCCAATCAGCCTTAAAAAAACCGTAACCTCTGATCTGATTGGTTGCTGAGAACGAGCGCGTCATTTCCTCGCTGTCTCACACAGTTTGCTCAGCGCACCCTCTGGTGGTGAAAACGAGAACTGCAACAACGTAGTGTATAGTGTCGAATCTGCCGGCGTGAAAGTTCATCCGGCGCCGAAAGTGCGGGTGTGAGCTTGGCGCTGAGTGTTTGCCCTTCACTCCCAGACTTTGCACCTTGTGCAGCCTGTGACCGGCACTTTGTCCATGGCAGCACTGGGCTTGTATAGGTTCGGGCCACATGTGCTGGGACGGTGCCACCCTGCCCTCTGCAGCCCACCATGTTCCCTGCTCAGTGCCCAGGCTGCAGCACAGTCCTTCCCTGTCATAGCAGGGGGCATCCTGCCCATCCACAGGCATGTATACGAGGCCAACACCAGGAACAGTGCCAGGTGCAGTTACAGGTGAGACCTCGCAGGTCCCTCCATAACACCACCTGTCAATCACAGCAATCAACTGCTCAAACTTTTTTTATTTTGTGCAATAATTGACATTTATTTATATGGAATATTGTTTGTGTATTTTTTGCCAAAAGTAAAAACAATAACTTTTTGAGCCACTTCAATTATAACTTACAGGATAGATTTAATAGTCGAGCCTTCCCCTCAGCTCCGTCCCGTCCGCATCACCGCGTAATGGGGGCTTGTTTTTTTTTTTTGCAGGACAAGTTGTAACTTTGAAATGCATCAATAATGTTACCATATAATGTACTAAAAAAACAAGTGCAGTGAAATGGTGAAAAAATGCAATTCTATCATTGTATTTTGGTGGTTTTGTATTTACGGTATTCGTCCCGCCATTGCAGTAACCTGACGATATGTCAGGCCGATTACAGTGATGCAGGTTTTTTTTTTTTTATCTGAGTGTTCAAAAATTTCGGAAATATATTAAACAAAAAATAGTGGTTAGTGTCTCTTTTTTATGTGACCTGTAAATTTTTTTATTTTTCCATCCACCTGAGCTGTATGAAATGTCGTTTTTCTTTGTGGTGAAATTACGTTACGGATGGCTTTTTTTTGCATTTTTTTTTTTGGAAGACTAAAAAAGGGCAATTCTGGGACTTCCATCGTTTTACTTTTATTGTGTTTACTTTATGGGTCAATTAATTTAATATTCTGATCGGACATTTACAGATGCTGAAAATGTTTATTTTCTAATTTCTTTTTTTTTTTTTCTCCCTTCAGTTTTTAGTACTTTTAGTCGACTTGATCTGTAATCATTTGATCGCTTTTTCTATACATATATAGTCAGAATGCACCCATTAATTAATTAAAATAGGTTACTTGCATTTTTTAAAAAAAAATGCACCTTGAAAAACTCATCAAAAACTCAGTGTGAATGTAGCCTTAGAGGTGGGCGCTGTCTGTATAACACCTCCTGAGTCTGCTCCATACACCTGCACCTGATAGTGATACAGGTAGAATGTGTTATATCATAGATGCAAGTTCTCCCCTCCCTGCCCTGTGGATAGGTAATAACTTGCTTTTGTGGAACAATCCCTTTAAATACAATATGCATGGAGCATCAATCAATAATTTTTGCTCCTGGGAGAGATCAGTGACTACTGACATGACCTCCATTCCTGTTCCCATTGGGTTAGCAGCACCCAGATTCCTAGGAACAAGGGATTTACCATTCAGGAGCCTGGGATAGTTGTGTGACTATGTGTTTTCCACAGTCCTTCGTTCCAATTTCCTTCATGTGATGGAATCAGAACCTGTGATTGTTTTAAAGGAGACCATGTCCCGGTGGAGTCAGATTTAATGTGCTGGGCATGACGAATCTGTCACCGATCCATCTCTGGGATAATCCTCCCAAACCTGCTGAACTGGCGAGTGAGTGTCATAATGGGCAAATCCAAGAGACAGATGGGAAACCTAAGGGAGAAATGCAATTTGATGTGGTGTCTGGAATTAAACACTGTATGAGACACGTAGGCTCTCTGCTTTCCCAGACTCCTGAATGGCCGACCTCACTATTTCCAGTAATCTGGGTCTTAGCACCTAAAAGAGTTCTAATAGCGGTCATGTTGGTGGTCACCCAGCTTTCCCACAACCAGTTTTCAATGATTTATGAGCTTATTCTCACTTTACTTGGGGTTTTAACTGTTTCAACCCAAATTAATTTTGGGGTCTGGAGTCTGAATTTAAAGGGGAAATTCAGAAATTTCCCCATGTGCACATTTCGTTGTGAAAAAAACAAACTGACAGTCTCCATTGTTTGGCAGCAGTGGTGACAGCACATTGATATTGCTGCTGACAATCACTGATGTCAGTGGCTTTGAGCATGCCATGCCATCTACACGGGCAGAGCCGATGAGCTCAGCGATTGTAGTGATGTTGATGTGGCGTCACTGATGCAGCTAAAAAACGGAAACCGAGGTAGCGGCGGAGACTCAGTGCTGGACCTGGGGAGGGTGAGAAAATATATATATATTTTTTTTACAACCAAGTGTGCAAATAGGAAAAAGTTTTCTGAAAGGGGACACCCCCTTTTATTGTGGAATTAGAATAAATTTAAATGTTTCCTATTAAATTAATTGGTCGAGGGTTGTCTGGGAAAAGATATTTTTTCTCTAAGAGATCTGCAATGCTGGAAAAAAAAAAAAAAAAAAAAAAAAAAAAAAAAAGTTGGAAAATTTTGTACCAAAGGTTTACAGGGATTGGAAACCATTGTAACAAACTCTCAGCTCTGAAAGTTGGTCTTTTGTAGTTGGGGAATTTTCTGTTCACCGACAGCAAACACAGATAAAATTCTATTAGAAAGTTGTAGAACTTTTTTTTCCCACACAAGACCGGACTCTCCTTTGTGACGTTGTGCTAATTGTTTTTGCAGATACAAGGAATTACTTGAAAAGGTGAAATTAGGAGGAGGCGAGAATGCGATTCTACGGCACACACAGAGGAACAAAAAGCTGCTGGTGCGGGAGAGGCTGAAGAGGCTCCTGGACGACGAGAACTTCTTAGAACTGTCTCCATTGGCTGGGCTTGGTCTGCCGTACGGTGACGTCCCCTCTGCCGGGTGCCTTTCTGGTGAGACCCTGTGTTTAGGGACTTGAATATGAATCCTCCTGTCTGTTTAGATTCTTTTTGGGTAGATATTTCTAGGAAGGTTGAACGACAACCAATATGGCCGCTGTTATGGTTCCCGTATGTACTAAATAAAGTGTAGAAAAAAAAAAAATCATACTCCCTTCCTGTGACCCCCGTGGATACAGCGCAGGTTGGCAGCAGCTCCAAAAGTGATGACTGCATGTCGCTATTACAGGACCACTGATTGGCTACAGCGGTCAGGTCCCACTGAATGTGTCTTTGATGGTGTTTCAGAAAAGATAAGGCTCGCACAGCCATATAGAGTTTATCGTGCTCAGAAGAAGGCAGTATTCAAATAACCAATAGTCCAGGTCCTTCGGCACCGAAAATGGAGAGCTTGAGTAATGATGAAAATTATGTGTGTTTAGTAAACTGACCGGTGAATAACAGATTACGTTTCCAACGTTTCAACCTTTCAGGCCTTAGTCAAGGGTATCTGTACATAAGGTATAACATATAGAACATGTGTAATATATATATATATCAGATATTGAGAAAATATAAATTTCTTTATCACTTCATTGGGGGTCACAGGACCATGGGTGTATGCTGTTGTCGCTAGGAGGCTGACACTAGGCAAAAAAAGAAATATCTCCTCCTTGGCAGTATACACCCGCCTACAGGCACCAAGCTCACCAGTTTAAGCTTAGTGTCTGTAAGAGGTAGACCTGGATGCTAACTGATCCAACCCTGTTGTGTTTTATTAATCTTTGTTCTTTATTTTTCAGATACAGCTCTTCAGGGTTAACAGGGAACACTGCGTCCCCTGTTATCCCCATTCTCAAGCGACCGAGAGAGCAGTGTGGCATTTCCCACATCACCCACTCTCGGACCCGCTGGGCAGTACCAATCCCCTGTCACCTCCAGGTGTCTCAGGGTGATTCCCGGTGGCCAGTCCTTGCCTATTCCCCACCCCAGCCCCCTCCTCGGAGCGGCCTGGGAGGGAGATGGTGGTCACTGTGGTGACCTTCCCCCAGATTCTGGGGTCGACACCATCTCTTGCACTGTCCAGTACCGGTCAGTGCGGGAAGGAGGAAGAGCCAGGATCCACCCTATCCACGGAGGACCTCCTGTGACCATCCTCAGAAAGGGAGAGGAAGAGGCATCGGGACCGCTAGCAAAGGTAATTCCACCCACTCCTGCTGCCTTACAACCTCAGCCCCCCAGGTCCCTCAGAACACTGGATATGGCACAGAGTTGCCTGCCAGCGGGTCCTGTAAATCCCGTGGATTATTAATGGGGGCATCACATCTCCACCAACGCTCACTTACAGCAGCACTTCCCTGGCCACGTCCCCTCTCCTCGCATCTTCATGGCGTCCTCCTCAGCATGGCGTCCCCCACAACCCCCCCTTCTTTTTCCTTTTTGCGCGGCAAATCTGCCCACGCTTTCTCCGTCGGGGGGCGTCTCAGGTGGGGCGTTCCTCTTACCGGTGGGTATACGCCCCCTCCGGCAATCGGCCAATCAGGACCGAGGAGCAATGTGACGCTTCCGCCATGTTCACAGTTCTCCCGGGGACCTATCAGCGGCTGGGTTCTTAAGCCCGCCCCCATTCCTTCCGCCTATCAGAGCCTCGGCTCCCCTAGGTTACTCAGGGCAGCGCGCTCTGCTCTGGCTCCGCTCCTCTACGCTGCTCTCTGTTCTGGCTCTGGCAGCATCACCCTGTCTGACTGCCTCATCACCGCAGCCCTGCTCCTCTCTCCGCAGCTCCGGAGTTTCCGACAGGGGATACGGGACCGTGGACATTCCAGACCGGGTAGGCCCTGCTCTGGCACCTACACACACCCTTTCCTGTCCACAGGCTCCCTCCTCTGCAGTATTCCTGGTTAGGCACATATGCCCAAACCCAGGGAGCTTTCTGTCCGTCCTTCTCACACAGTCACTTACTACGCCTGTGCTCTTTGCAGTACTAAGTGGCCCGCGGGTCTGACAACGGCTTTCTGCTCGACCTGCAAGCCTCCCACCATGCTGGCACCCCAAGATCCCCCTGCCGCCCAAAACAAAGTAACTCTCCCTCCTCCGGAGTGGGCTGTTGCTACGTCCCAGTCTGTCTCTGACTTCACCAAGGTATCTCAATCTCTGGTGCAGGTCCTAGAACGCTTGCCCATGCTATCCACAGCCACCAGTGCTCCGAACGTTCCCACGAACGATTCGCAGGCACCCCTGCCCCCTCCTCCCAAGGGCAGACTGAGAGCACGTTCTCAGAAACGGACTCACACAAGTTCATCTTCCAGCTCTCCAGACTCCAAATTGCTCCCTGCATCTCACACCACTTCCCCAGAGGTCGCTCCGGGATCAGACACGGCATCAGATTCTGACTCTGGATCCGACACGGACCAATATTCTAGAGTCCAGGACATGGTTGACAGCCTTATATCGGCCGTCAATCAGACTCTGCATGTTAAAGAGGACGAGAGCCCTTCTCAGGACTACTCCGTTTTCTTCAAGAGAATCAAGCGCCCGGCACGCGCCTTTTCTAACCATTCAGAATTTGATGGTGTCTTTCAGAAACAGTGGGAGCATCCAGAAAAGCGCTTCACTGGAAAGAAACAGTTAGACATGCTATACCCCTTTAACCACGACCTCGTCAGCAGATGGACGGAGTCCCCTTCTGTGGATCCTCCTATCTTTCGTCTCTCGGCTAAGACGGTACTGTCCCTTCCAGACGGTTCTTCCCTCAAGGACACTACGGATAGACAGGTTGAGGCCTTGGCTAAGTCAGCTTTCGAGGCTGCTGGCACCTCCTTTTGTCCTTCCTTCGCCTCAACTTGGGTATCAAAAGCAGTCTCCGCAAGGGCCAAACAGCTTAGGCTGGGCATCCTCACGGGGGCTTCCCCAAACGATCTGGCTGACCTAGCGGATCAGATCGCCCACGCAGGGAAATATCTGCTCACGGCATCCCTTGACGCCGCTACCTGTTCAGCCCGCGTCTCTAGCAATATCATCGCTATGCGTAGAATTCTTTGGCTGAAGGCTTAGAACGCCGACCCGGCCTCCAAAATCTCACTAACAAATCTCCTGTTTCAGGGCTCCAGGCTGTTTGTGTCTAAGTTCGACCAGATCATCTCTGATGCCACTGGGGGCAAGAGCACTTCCCTTCCCCAGCCGAGACCTAATCGCCCCTTTCCTAGGAAACGTTCCCTTCAGTTCCGGTCCTTTCGTCGGTTCTCTCAACCGGGACCCTCCTCTCAACAGGACCATACCCCAGCACAGCAAGTGAGACGTAAACCTACCTTTAGGCCCACTCCCAACTGGCGCGCAAAGGGTCGCTCTTCCAAGCCCTCTGGATCCCGATCACGATCCAACAGATTTTCCTCAGCATGACGGGTCACTCCCACCCGGGATTTCTCCCAGGCTGGGCGGTCGTCTACTTCTTTTCCTAGACCCTTGGGTCTTGGCAATAGAGGATGCCTGGGTAAAGGAGATTGTGACCTCCGGCTACAAGATCGAGTTCAACGCCATACCAGGAACACGATTTCTCAGGTCCCGCCCCCCGCATCCATCTCTGCTTCCCGGTTTCCTTCAGGCCATTGCCTCCCTTCTGCACTCAGGAGTTATAGTTCCAGTCCCCCTTCAGGAAAGGTTTTCCGGTTTTTACTCCAATCTTTTCGTCGTTCCAAAAAAGGACGGCTCACTACGTCCGATCCTAGACCTCAAACAACTAAACCGACAGGTACGCTTAGGGCACTTCAGCATGGAGCCCCTCAGGTCGGTAATCGCCTCGATGGAGGCCGGGGAATACCTATGTTCAGTGGATATTCAGGATGCGTATCTTCATATCCCAATCTGCGCACCACATCAGAAGTTCCTTCAACTTGCCTTCCAGAACGCACATTACCAGTTCACTTCTCTCCCCTTCAGCCTGTCCTCCGCCCCGAGGGTTGTCACAAAGGTAATGGCAACGGTCATGGCCATTCTACGAGCCAGGAGGATTGAAATTATCCCCTACCTCGACGACCTATTGATCAAGGGTCCCACGTTCAGGGACTGCCTCCACAGTCTCCAGAACACCCTAAACACGCTGTCTCGGTTAGGCTGGCTGATCAACACAGGCAAATCCTCACTGGTCCCATCTCAATGCTCAACCTTTCTAGGGATGCTGTTCGACACGACCCATGCCCGGGTCCTTCTCCCGAGGGAAAAGATAAACTCTCTCCGTCTTGGGATTCACTTTCTCTCCGACCCAAGTCCACGCCGTCTTCATCTGTGCATGAGTGTCTTGGGAAAAATGGTGGCCGCTATGGAAGCAGTGCCTTTTGCCCAGTTCCATACCCGGCCTCTTCAACTGCCCTTCTGTCGGCATGGGACAAGAACCTGTCGTCTCTAGATCAACGCATCAGGTTACCTCTTCATGTGAGAAGGTCATTAATATGATGGACTCGCCCTTCTTCCTTCAGACCCAGGAGGTGATTCTTACCGCATCGCTGGCAGGTGGTCACGTCCGATGCCAGCCTTATCGGTTGGGGGGCAGTCTTCCTCCACCACACGGTGCAGGGCCGTTGGAGTCCGCACGAAGTCTCCCTACCGATCAGTATATTGGAGATAAGGGCGATCTACCTGGCGTTGCGTCACTGGCAGGATATTCTTGCAGGGTTCCCAGTCCGCGTACAATTGGACAACGCCACGGCTGTGGCGTACATAAACCGTCAGGGAGGAACGCGCGGCAAAGTCCGTCTTGAAAGAGGTGGCAAGAGTGCTAGTTTGGGCCGAGAAAACAGTTCCGGCAATCTCAGCAGTCCACATTCCGGGGGTCGACAATTGGGCGGCCGACTTCCTCAGTCGGCAGGGCCTTGCCTCAGGAGAATGGTCTCTCCATCCCGAGGTGTTCCATCAGATTTGTTTACGATGGGGCACGCCGGACGTCGACCTCATGGCGTCTCGGTTAAACCACAAGGTTCCATCCTTTGTATCCCGGTCCCGCGATCCCCTTGCGATTGCTCAAGATGCACTAGTCATTTCATGGTCTCAGTTCCACCTGCCCTATCTTTTTCCCCCTCTACCATTGATCCCTCGGGTCGTCAAAAAGATCAAGACAGAAGGAGTATCGGTAATTCTAGTAGCCCCGGATTGGCCCAGACACGTCTGGTACGCAGATCTAGTAAACCTGCTCATCGACTCCCCCTGGAGACTACCGGACCGTCCGGGCCTCCTCTCTCAGGGGCCTATTCTTCATCAGAGTTCTCTTTCTCTGAATTTAATGGCATGGCCGTTGAGGCCGCAGTGTTGAAAAAGGCAGGTTTTCCGGACAACGTCATCCAGACCCTAATTAGTGCCAGGAAACCCGCAACCTCGCGCATATACCATAGAACCTGGAGAGCCTTTTTTCGTCAATGTGAGAAGGATCAGCTAGCTCCCATGTCCTTTTCGCTACCGGTCATTTTGGCCTTTCTTCAGTCTGGCCTGGAAGCGGGACTCTCTCGAAGCACTCTCAAAGACCAAGTTTCGGCCTTGTCCATTCTATTCCAACGTAACTTGGCTTTCCGTCCTCAGGTCTAGACGTTTCTACAAGGTGTAGCACACCTGGCGCCGCCTTATCGCCCCCCGGTGGATCCATGGGACCTTAATATGGTCCTGAGTGTCCTTCAACAGCCCCCGTTTGAACCCATTCAGGACATCTCAGCCTCTCTTCTCTCCTGGAAGGTGGCTTTTTTGGTGCCTGTTACCTCTATTAGGAAGGTTGCAGAGTTCGCAGCCCTCTCTTGTCGGTCGACTTTTCTGGTCTTCCATCAAGACAAGGTAGTGCTCAGGCCAGTGCCTTCTTTTTTGCCAAAAGTAGTCTCTTCTTTCCACATCAATGAGGACATTGTTTTGCCTTCCTTCTGCCCGGCCCCAGTGCACCCACGAGAGAAATCCCTGCACAAACTGGATCTGGTCAGAGCTTTACGTGTGTACCTTTCTAGAACGGCTTCCCTTCGGCGTTCGGACGCCCTGTTTGTCATCCCTGAGGGGCGTCGCAAGGGTCTTCCTGCTTCCAAGTCAACCATCGCCCGTTGGATACGTTCAACCATTTTGAAGGCATATCGCGTCTCGGACAAGCCTCCCCCTCCGGGGGGTAAGGGCTCACTTCACCCGGGCGGTGGGAGCCTCTTGGGCTGTTCGCCATCAGGCTTCAGCTTCTCAGATCTGTAAGGCCGCAACATGGTCTTCACTCCACACCTTTTCAAGGTTTTACAAGGTCCACACTTATTCCTCGGCTGATGCCAGTCTTGGATGGAAGGTTCTGCAGGCAGCGGTTGCCCGCAGTCAGACCTAGTCTGTGGCTATCTTTTGTTCTCCCACCCTAGGGACTGCTTTTGGACGTCTCATGGTCCTGTGTCCCCCAATGAAGCGATAAAGAAAGAGGGATTTTTGGTACTCACCGTAAAATCTCTTTCTTGGAGCCTTCATTGGGGGACACAGCGCCCTCCCTGATTTTGGGCATAGGTACAGTGGGCCCTGTTGGGCATCTAATTTAGTTTTCACAGTTGTGCCCTTTGGGCATTGCATAGTTAATTGTTTTATGTTCCTCCTACTGCTTTAGCCACTAACTGGTGAGCTCGGTGCCTGTAGGGGGTGCATACTGCGGAGGAGGAGCTTTTTCTTTTTTTTTTTTGCCTAGTGTCAGCCTCCTAGCGACAGCAGCATACACCCATGGTCCTGTGTCCCCCAATGAAGGCTCCAAGAAAGAGATTTTACGGTGAGTACCAAAAATCCCTCTATATCTTCGAGTTTGTGATTTCGTATATATATCGGAGCAGACAATCGGAGCTATTTCATATGAATAACCTTTTTCAACACCATAAACCAATGTTTCGCCATCTTGACGTTCACCATGCATCATCACATACAGAAGGTTAATTTTCTTGATTCCCTAGTCATACTAGAAACATGCAACGTTAAATAATGCTTCTCCAGCTCCGCAGTCATTAATTGATGCCGGGGGTTTGGGTGGACCGCCCTGAGATAAGCTAACGGCCAGCGACATGTCCAAACCGGACAGACCCTTTAAGTTGTCACTGCAGAGTAATGTCTAGATTTGTATATGTGCGGATATGATCTTATAGCTTTATTATTTGATTTTCTCTTGTGTCTTGCAGGTATCGGGAAGATCTGTGGGATTTGGTGCATATTTATGGCTAACGATGCCACGGTGAAGGGCGGCACGGCTTATCCCATATCGGTGAAGAAGCATCTGCGAGCTCAGGAGATTGCCATACAGAACCGGCTGCCCATGGTGTACCTGGTGGACAGCGGAGGCGCCTTCCTGCCCCTTCAGGTGTCGTCATTCTCCTAGAACATGCGAGATGTAAATCCGTCATGATCACAATATAATGTAAACGTTTTGCAAGTTTCTAATTTACTCTGTTTCGATCTGAGAGTTTGCTACAGCCGTGTTCAGACTCTAGACAGTCCCCTGCGAAGATCCTGATACATTGTAGCAAACTATCAGAGAGACGAGACGCTTGGAGTCAGAATAGGGAGCCAGGAGGAGCAGCCGGACTGTGCACTGGCCTAGGAAAGCTGGGAGTTGTAGTACGAAGAGGACAGAAGCCGGCAGTGGGCGGAAGTGACGCTTATAAACAAATTGACTTGAGACAGGGGCATCAAGATTCGTGCTATGTGGAGGAGAACTTAGGAAGAAATATTACAATGAGTTTGAAAAATGTAGATCAGTGTTAGAAAATCCCTTTAAAGTCAACTTAGACATACCGGGATCACAAACTAGAATGTGTCCAATCACTGTCAGCAAGCAAAGATCTTTCTTATTTATTTTTAATTTTTTTACATTTCTTTTTTTTCCTCTTATTATGTCAGTGCATCTCCATCATTGTCTGGAAAGCACAATAATTCAGAATTCGCCAAGTAAAGTAGCGTTAATCTGGTACGATGCGATCAACAAAAAGAGCGTCTGCCATCATTTACCAAAATATGTGTGTAAATCTTCCTTGGCTAAAATGGCTGATAACAGAGGGCAATAGAGTACATTCAGATGGTCAGGAAATTAGAGAATAGAGTATTATTGGGGCGGTATTTTTTTACTGGAAGTTTCCAGTATATAGCATTGCTTATTGCAGATGCTCGGGTAGACCTATTCTTAGGGGGGCACAGATCTTGGTAGGGAGGCCGTGGCGGTGCTGTCTGATGATTACTTACAGTCATTCTGAATTGAGCATGTCGCTTTCTGTCCACAGTCTGAGCTGTTTTGTGACAAAGAGCACGGCGGGAGGACATTTTATAATGAAGCCATAATGTCATCGATGAAAATACCTCAGGTACGAGCGTCCGACGATGCACTGATGGACGGCTTATAGCGCCGTAGTGTTGGGTGCAACACGGGGCTGGACTAAACCCATCTACCAGATAGGGTACAATGGCTTCAGACTTGACAACATGGGAGTTTGTTCAAGTTGCAATGCCAAAGAAATATATATATATATACAGTTATATGAAAAAGTTTGGGCACCCCTATTAATCTTAAGCTTAATGTTTTATAAAAATTGGTGTTTTTTCAACAGCTATTTCAGTTTGATATATGTAATAACTGTTGGACACAGTAATGTTTCTGCCTTGAAATGAGGTTTATTGTACTAACAGAAAATGCGCAATCTGCATTCAAACAAAATTTGACAGGTGCATAAGTATGGGCACCTCACCAGAAAAGTGACATTAATAGTTAGTAGATCCTCCTTTTGCAAAAATAACAGCCTCTAGTCTCTTCCTGTAGCTTTTAATGATTTCCTGGATCCTGGATGAAGGTATTTTTGACCATTCCTCTTTACAAAACAATTCCAGTTCAGTTAAGTTTGATGGTTGCCGAGCATGGACAGCCCTCTTCAAATGATCCCACAGATGTTCAATGATATTCAGGTCTGGGGACTGGGATGGCCATTCCAGAACATTGTAATTGTTCCTCTGCATGAATGCCTGAGTAGATTTGGAGCGGTGTTTTGGATCATTGTCTTGCTGAAAGATCCATCCCCTGCGTAACTTCAACTTTGTCACTGATTCTTGAACATTAATGTCAAGAATCTGCAGATACTGAGTGGAATCCATGCGTCCCTCAACTTTAACAAGATTCCCGGTGCCGGCATTGGCCACACAGCCCCAAAGCATGATGGAACCTCCACCAAATTTTACTGTGGGTAGCAAGTGTTTTTCTTGGAATGCTGTGTTTTTTTGTCGCCATGCATAACGCCTTTTTGTATGACCAAACAACTCAATCTTGGTTTCATCAGTCCACAGGACCTTCCTCCAAAAAGAAATTGGCTTCTCCAAATGTGCTTTTGCATACCTCAGCCGTCTCTGTTTGTGGCGTGATTGCAGAAACGGCTTCTTTCGCATCACTCTCCCATACAGCTTCTCCTTGTGCAAAGTGCGTTGTATAGTTGACCGATGCACAGTGACACCATCTGCAGCAAGTTGATGCTGCAGCTCTCTGGAGGTGGTCTGAGGATTGTCCTTGACTGATCTCACCAATCTTCTTCTCTGCCTTTCTGATGTTTTTCTTGGCCTGCCACTTCTGGCCTTAACAAGAACTGTCCCTGTGTTCTTCCATTTCCTTACTATGTTCCTCACAGTGGAAACTGACAGGTTAAATCTCTGAGACAGCTTTTTGTATCCTTCCCCTGAACAACTATGTTGAATAATCTTTGTTTTCAGATCATTTGACAGTTGTTTTGAGGAGCCCACGATGCCACTCTTCAGAGGAGATTCAAACAGGAGACCAACTTGCAAGTGGCCACTTTAAGTAGCTTTTCTCATGATTGCATACACCTGGATATGAAGTTCAAAGCTCAATGAGGTTACAAAACCAAAAAAGGGCTTTAGTAAGTCAGTAAAAAGTAGGTAGGAGTATTTAAAACAAGAAAATGATAAGGGTGCCCATACTTATGCACCTGTCAAATTTTGTTTGAATGCAGATTGCACATTTTCTGTTAGTACAATAAACCTCATTTCAAGGCAGAAACATTACTGTGTCCAACAGTTATTACATATATCAATCTGAAATAGCTGTTGCAAAAACACAAATTTTTATAAAACATTAAGCTTAAGATTAATAGGGGTGCCCAAACTTTTTCATATAACTATATATATATATATATATATATATATATATATATATATATATATATATATATATATATATATATATATATATATATATATATATATATATATATATATAATGGGTTTCCCCCATTGCCAGAATGTTGATATGTGTGTACATATAGTATATAATACCGCCATGATGTGCTGTAGGTGGCTGTAGTGTGCGGCTCATGTACGGCTGGAGGCGCTTATCTCCCAGCAATGGCGGAGGAGGCAATCATCGTAGACCAGATCGGAACTATATTTTTAGGTGGACCCCCACTTGTTAAAGCAGCTACAGGTGAGGACGTCACTGCAGAGGACCTGGGAGGCGCGAAGCTGCACGCAAGGTAAAAACACAGACACTTTGACACCTTTTTTCATTTTTTTTATTTTATTGGAAAGTTTTGAAAAAAGGAGAACCAAATGGCACACCTTTCCTCCCCCCAGGATGTAATAGTGCGGTGTATGGAGTGGGCTCAGGAGCTGTATTGTACAGCCAGCGTCCGCCACCAACAGCAGCGATCAGAGCTTGCTCCAATCACTGATGGTTAACAAACGAGCCATCATACAGCAATGTGGACGGGAAACTAAAAAAGTTATGGCTCTTGGAAGAAGGAGAGGAGGAAATGAAAGCATAAAAATTAAGTCATTAAGGGGTTAATTAAGGTGCGATGTTTGCTGCAGAAGTAAGCGATAAGGTGGTGTAATGTCTATCAAGATGCAAGTGGGGGCAGAGGAGAGCACAAGTTTGCCGGTGACGCTTCTGTGCCAGGGCTTTTTTTTTTTTTTAGCGTAATAGCGCCAGCCGCACGGTGGGACCCTCCAGACACAGAACATCACCAAGTGTCCTGAATACCTTATTAAAAACCCAATTAAACGGTTGTCCTGGATTAGAAAAACATGGCTACCTTCATCCAAAAACACCGCCACCCCTGTCTTCAATATTGTTGAAAACAGTGCCGAGATGCAGTACCAAGCACCACCTGCAGATAGGAGTGGCGCTGTTTTTGGAACAAGCAGGCATGTTTTTCTACTTCTGAACTCTTTTAAGTAATTAACAACCCACGGGGGGCAGCTATCATAATCGCTGAAAACTATTCCCTGGGGCAGGGGCGAAGGAGTTGGCTGGAACCAGCTTGTGCCTTCATGCGCTCGGCAGGTGGGCATGTCATTCAGCTTGGTGGGCATGGAGCTTGGCTTCGGTGTGGCGCTATACACAGGAGGGGGTGGTGTTGGAACACTTACCATAAAGTATTTGTATACCGACGGCCATTTGTTTATCGCCCCTCTGCGCAGAGTCAGCGGATGTGTCGATCATTTTGCAGCCACTGAGTCGGACGCGTACAGCTACGCCAGAATGATTATCTCCACCTTAAATTTTGACCCGGAGCCCGAGGGTCGAGAGCAATTCGAGGATCCTGTGTACAATACTGAGGAGCTGGCGGGACTGGCGCCTCATGATTACGGTCACACGCTGGATGTTAAACTGGTGAGTTAGGTTTAGACCAACGAGGACAAGCCTGTCCATATCAAGGTGACCCCTCGGCTCCACGCTCCATCTGTGCCCGTGTCGGCTGTATATGACAGCTGACAATCTGCTGCAACAGCCGGGATCAGAGATGACACCGATCTCGGACGTTTAAGATATTAGATACTACGTTCAATAGAAACCGCAACATCTAATAGGTTAGACAGAAGAAGGGGCTTCATCTGCACTGGGGGTCTTAAGCAAAAATGTATTATAAGGACACAAGACCTAAAATATAATGTAACATTTAAAGGATTATTTTGAAAGAATCAAGTTATACCCATAACTTGCTGGGACCCCCAGTGATCTCGAGATCGGGTCTGCAGGCGCCTCCTGAATGGCGCAGAGGTCGAGCATGTGCCCCGTTTTTCAAGGTTTCAGAGCCCTGATCTCGATATGGCTAGGGGATCCCCAGAGATCAGCAACTTAACCTCTTATACCATTGACAGTTGATCATTTTTTTGATCATAGAATAAGCAGTCGGTTAACCGATTTCCGCTCTGTAGTACCCAGCAGAATGAATGCAGCTCTGGATGTGTAATATAGATCAGAACAACTGAATACCGCAGAACTGCTCAATAATATCTCTAGCTCATCACTTTGGTCTTTCTCTCTGCCGCAGGTTGTCGTGATTTAACGTCTTTGTTTACTAGTGAGTAAATGTCTATATAGTGTGTGACATCCATTAATACCAGCTTCTTTCCAGATACTCAGCCGACTGGTGGATGGCAGCAAGTTCCTGGAGTTCAAAGCCGAGTATGGAACCACACTAGTAACTGGATTCGCTTCAGTTGAAGGGTTTGTGTAATCGCGAATATCTACTAATGTTACTACACTAATCTATTACAGCCAGACAGGAACTCGCATTCATCCACAACCAAGTTCCCAATAGTTATATTCCTGTACATAGGGGCAGTATTCTAGTAGTTATACTCTTTTACATAGGAGCAGTATTATAGTAGTTATATTCTTGTACATAGGAGCAGTATTATAGTAGTTATATTCTTGTACATAGGGGGCAGTATTACAGTAGTTATATTCTTGTACATAGGGACAGTATTACAGTAGTTATATTCTAGTACATAGGGGGCAGTATTATAGTAGTTATATTCTTGTACATAGGGGCAGTATTATAGTAGTTATATTCTTGTACATAGGAGCAGTATTATAGTAGCTATATTCTTGTACATAGGGGCAGTATTCTAGTAGCTATATTCTTGTACATAGGAGCAGTATTATAGTAGTTATATTCTTGTACATAGGAGCAGTATTATAGTAGCTATATTCTTGTACATAGGAGCAGTATTATAGTAGCTATATTCTTGTACATAGGAGCAGTATTATAGTAGTTATATTCTTGTACATAAGGGGCAGTATTATAGTAGTTATATTCTTGTACATAGGAGCAGTATTATAGTAGTTATATTCTTGTACATAGGAGCAGTATTATAGTAGTTATATTCCTGTACATAGGAGCAGTATTATAGTAGTTATATTCTTGTACATAGGAGCAGTATTATAGTAGTTATATTCTTGTACATAGGAGCAGTATTATAGTAGTTATATTCCTGTACATAGGGGGCAGTATTATAGTAGTTATATTCCTGTACATAGGGGGCAGTATTATAGTAGTTATATTCTTGTATATAGGAGCAGTATTATAGTAGTTATACTCTTGTACATAGGGGGCAGTATTATAGTAGTTATATTCTTGTACATAGGGGGCAGTATTATAGTAGTTATATTCTTGTACATAGGGGGCAGTATTATAGTAGTTATATTCTTGTACATAGGAGCAGTATTATAGTAGTTATACTCTTGTACATAGGGGGCAGTATTATAGTAGTTATATTCTTGTACATAGGGGGCAGTATTATAGTAGTTATATTCTTGTACATAGGGGCAGTATTATAGTAGTTATATTCTTGTACATAGGGGGCAGTATTATAGTAGTTATATTCTTGTATATAGGAGCAGTATTATAGTAGTTATATTCTTGTATATAGGAGCAGTATTATAGTAGTTATACTCTTGTACATAGGAGCAGTATTATAGTAGTTGTATTCTTGTACATAGGTGACAGTATTATAGTAGTTATATTCTTGTACATAGGGGGCAGTATTATAGTAGTTATACTCTTGTACATAGGAGCAGTATTATAGTAGTTATACTCTTGTACATAGGAGCAGTATTATAGTAGTTATACTCTTGTACATAGGAGCAGTATTATAGTAGTTATACTCTTGTACATAGGGGCAGTATTATAGTAGTCATATTCTTGTATATAGGAGCAGTATTATAGTAGTTATACTCTTGTACATAGGGGGCAGTATTATAGTAGTTATACTCTTGTACATAGGAGCAGTATTATAGTAGTTATACTCTTGTACATAGGGGGCAGTATTATAGTAGTCATATTCTTGTATATAGGAGCAGTATTATAGTAGTTATACTCTTGTACATAGGGGGCAGTATTATAGTAGTTATACTCTTGTACATAGGAGCAGTATTATAGTAGTTATACTCTTGTACATAGGGGCAGTATTATAGTAGTTATATTCTTGTACATAGTGGGCAGTATTATAGTAGTTATACTCTTGTACATAGGGGGCAGTATTATAGTAGTTATACTCTTGTACATAGGAGCAGTATTATAGTAGTTATACTCTTGTACATAGGGGGCAGTATTATAGTAGTCATATTCTTGTATATAGGAGCAGTATTATAGTAGTTATATTCTTGTATATAGGAGCAGTATTATAGTAGTTATATTCTTGTACATAGTAGCAGTATTATAGTAGTTATACTCTTGTACATAGGGGGCAGTATTATAGTAGTTATACTCTTGTACATAGGAGCAGTATTATAGTAGTTATACTCTTGTACATAGGGGGCAGTATTATAGTAGTTATATTCTTGTACATAGGGGGCAGTATTATAGTAGTTATACTCTTGTACATAGGGGGCAGTATTATAGTAGTCATATTCTTGTATATAGGAGCAGTATTATAGTAGTTATATTCTTGTATATAGGAGCAGTATTATAGTAGTTATATTCTTGTACATAGTAGCAGTATTATAGCAGTTATATTCTTGTACATAGAAGCAGTATTATAGTAGTTATACTCTTGTACATAGGAGCAGTATTATAGTAGTTATACTCTTGTACATAGGGGGCAGTATTATAGTAGTTATATTCTTGTATATAGGAGCAGTATTATAGTAGTTATATTCTTGTACATAGGAGCAGTATTATAGTAGTCATATTCTTGTATATAGGAGCAGTATTATAGTAGCTATATTCATGTACATAGGAACAGTATTATAGTAGTTATATTCTTGTACACAGATGGCAGTATTATAGTAGTTATATTCTTGTACATAGGGGGCAGTATTATAGTAGTTATATTCTTGTACATAGGAGCAGTATTATAGTAGTTATATTCTTGTACATAGGGGCAGTATTATAGTAGCTATATTCATGTACATAGGAACAGTATTATAGTAGTTATATTCTTGTACACAGATGGCAGTATTATAGTAGTTATATTCTTGTACATAGGGGGCAGTATTATAGTAGTTATATTCTTGTACATAGGAGCAGTATTATAGTAGTTATATTCTTGTACATAGGGGCAGTATTATAGTAGCTATATTCATGTACATAGGAACAGTATTATAGTAGTTATATTCTTGTACACAGATGGCAGTATTATAGTAGTTATATTCTTGTACATAGGGGGCAGTATTATAGTAGTTATATTCTTGTACATAGGAGCAGTATTATAGTAGTTATATTCTTGTACATAGGGGCAGTATTATAGTAGTTATATTGCATATAGGATGCAGGTTTATAATGTATAGATTTTGAATGTTTGTTTCTTTTATTTCAGTAATTTGGTTGGCATTGTGGCTAGTAATGGAGAACTGACTCATGACTCCTCTCTAAAAGGAAGCCACTTTGTACAGATCTGTAACCAGCGGTATATTCCTCTGCTGTTTCTTCAGAACACAACTTCTCAGGATCTCTTACCTCCTAGTGTGTATAAGGTAAGTTCTTGGGTGACTTTCAGAAGAAAAAACTTCTCTTTATACTAATCTGAGTATTTCCATAGTAGAATTCTGTCCCTTTATTTCCCAGGCAGAACAGCTGACAAACAGATTAAAAGCTCAGGCCTCAATGATCGCTGCTGTATCTTGTGCCACGGTGCCCAAAATTACGGTGGTGATCGGTGGCTGCCACGGGGGAGAGAGCTTTGCCATGGTAGGTATAACAATGGTATGGAAAACCATTAATGGTAATGATTCTGTCCTTACAGTTAAATCTATTTTCCTTTTAATCTTCTTAGTGACTAATATTCCGGTATATCAGGCAATCAGTGGAAAGTATATAAAATTTAGAAGAACTTCTTACTTTTTTTTTCTCTGTAAGCGTCTTGCCTTATGAACATAGTTTTTTAAGGTTGAAGGAAGACTAAGTCCATCTAGTTCAACCCATAACCTAACATGTTGATCCAGGGGAAGGCAAAAAAAACAATGTGGCAAACACTAAGCTCCACATTGGGGAAAAAAATTCCTTCCCGACTCCATATGACAATCAGACTAGTTCCCTGGATCAACGCGCTATCAAGGAATCTAGTATATATAACCTGTAATATTATACTTTTCAAGAAAGGCATCCAGGCCCTTCTTAAATGTTATTAGTGAATCACTCATTACAACATCATGCGGCAGAGAGTCCCATAGTCTCACTGCTCTTACAGTAAAGAATCCCCGTCTGTGATTATGATTAAACCTTCTTTCCTCCAGTTTTAGAAGATGCCCCCTTGTCCCCATCTCAGGCCTCAGAGTAAAAAGATCAGTAGAAAGGTCTTTGTACTGTCCCCTCATATACTTGTACATAGTAATAAGATCACCCCTAAGCCTTCTTTTTTCCACAGTAAATAACCCCAAGTGTAATAACCTGTCTTGGTATAGCAGACCCCCCAGTCCTCTAATAACCTGTCTTGGTATTGCAGACCCCCCAGTCCTCTAATAACCTGTCTTGGTATTGCAGACCCCCCAGTCCTCTAATAACCTTTGTCGCTCTTCTCTGCACCCGCTCTAGTTCAGCTATGTCTTTCTTATACACCAGAGACCAGAACTGTACACAGTATTCTAAGTGTGGTCGCACTAATGACTTGTATAGAGGTAAAATGATGTTCTCCTCATGAGCATCTATGCCTCTTTTAATGCATCCCATTATTTTATTTGCCTTTGCAGCAGCTGCCTGACACTGGCCACTAAACGTGAGCTTGTCATCCACCAATACACCCAGGTCTTTTTCAGTGACAGTTTTGCCCAGTGTTTTACAATTAAGCATATAATTATACATTTTATTTCCTCTGCCCAAGTGCATTACCTTACATTTATCCCCATTAAAGCTCATTTGCCATTTATCAGCCCAAGCTTCTAGTTTACATAGATCCTCCTGTAATATAAAATTGTCCTCCTCTGTATTGATTACCCTGCAGAGTTTAGTGTCATCTGCAAATATTGAAATACTACTATGTATGCCCCCTACAAGGTCATTAATAAATATGTTAAATAGAAGGGGGCCCAATACTGACCCCTGTGGTACCCCAATACTGACCCCTGTGGTACCCCACTATTAACTGAGACCCAGTCTGAGTGTTTTCCATTAATAACCCCCCTTTGTTTCCTATCACTGAGCCAGTTCTTAACCCACATACATATATTTTCCCTATCCCCATTGTTCTCATTTTATGTATCAACCTTTTGTGTGGAACCGTATCAAAAGCTTTTGAAAAGTCCATATACACAACATCCACTGCATTTCCTTGCTCCAGTCCAGAACTTGCCTCCTCAGATTAGTTTGACAGGAACGGTCCCTCCTAAACCCTTGTTGATATTGGGTCATGAGGTTATTCTTCTTCAGATACTCTATCATAGCATCTCTTGGGAAACCCTCCAGGATTTTACCCACAGTAGAGGTTAAGCTTACCGGCCTATAATTTCCAGGTTCAGTTTTTGTCCCCTTTTTGACTCTTGGCACCACATTTGCTATACGCCAGTCGTGTGGTACAGACCCTGTTATTACGGAATCTTTAAAGATTAAAAATAATGGTCTATCTATGACGTTACTTAATTCCTGCAGTACTCCTGAAGTTCCATATTACTTTGTCTTTTTGTTTTGGAAACAAGTGATTAATAATTTAGTCTTGTTGGATTATGAAATGCTGGATTAGAGGAATGTTACTATACATGGATAGTACATTCTTTTTATTTTAGTAACTGCAATGCAAAAAATATTAAGTGATCACACCGGTGAAGTCCCCTGAAGGGGTTAAAAAAAGGTTCAAAAATGTAAAAAAAAAAGAAAAAATATTGTATAACATGCGTGTTTTTTTTTTTTTTAATGTATGTAAAAAACAAAACAAAAGTGCAAATGATTAGTTTTGTCACAAGCATGATATAAAAGGATCACATCTATACTGGTCTCTGAAAGCCATAACCTCCTTGCCCCCCCCCAAGAATAAAAATATGGCAGTATATTATTTTCTTGGAGACTTCATTGAGGGACACAGGAAAGTAGGGGGGAGTCTGCTGCCATCTGGAGGCTGACACTAAGAATACATCATCTGAAATGTTTTTATTTCACTTTACACCTGGCCTGCTATTCAGTTTAGCTTATTGTCACATACAGTCATATGAAAAAGTTTGGGCACCCCTATTAATCTTAAGGTTTTATAAAAATTGGTGTTTTTGCAACAGCTATTTCAGTTTGATATATGTAATAACTGTTGGACACAGTAATGTTTCTGCCTTGAAATGAGGTTTATTGTACTAAAAGAAAATGTGCAATCTGCATTCAAACAAAATTTGACAGGTGCATAAGTATGGGCACCTCACCAGAAAAGTGACATTAATAGTTAGTAGATCCTCCTTTTGCAAAAATAACAGCCTCTAGTCGCTTCCTGTAGCTTTTAATGAGTTCCTGGATCCTGGATGAAGGTATTTTTGACCATTCCTCTTTACAAAACAATTCCAGTTCAGTTAAGTTTGATGGTCTCCGAGCATGGACAGCCCTCTTCAAATGATCCCACAGATGTTCAATGATATTCAGGTCTGGGGACTGGGATGGCCATTCCAGAACATTGTAATTGTTCCTCTGCATGAATGCCTGAGTAGATTTGGAGCGGTGTTTTGGATCATTGTCTTGCTGAAAGATCCATCCCCTGCGTAACTTCAACTTTGTCACTGATTCTTTCACACTATTGTCAAGAATCTGCTGATACTGAGTGGAATCCATGTGTCCCTCAACTTTAACAAGATTCCCGGTGCCGGCATTGACCACACAGCCCCAAAGCATGATGGAACCTCCACCAAATTTTACTGTGGGTAGCAAGTGTTTTTCTTGGAATGCTGTGTTTTTTTGCCACCATGCATAACGCCTTTTTGTATGACCAAATAACTCAATCTTGGTTTCATCAGTCCACAGGACCTTCTTCCAAAAAGAAATTGGCTTCTCCAAATGTGCTTTTGCATACCTCAGCCGACTCTGTTTGTGCGTACTTGCAGAAACGGCTTCTTTCGCATCACTCTCCCATACAGCTTCTCCTTGTGCAAAGTGCGTTGTATAGTTGACCGATGCACAGTGACACCATCTGCAGCAAGTTGATGCTACAGCTCTCTGGAGGTGGTCTGAGGATTGTCCTTGACTGATCTCACCATTTTTCTTCTCTGCCTTTCTGATGTTTTTCTTGGCCTGCCACTTCTGGCCTTAACAAGAACTGTCCCTGTGTTCTTCCATTTCCTTACTATGTTCCTCACAGTGGAAACTGACAGGTTAAATCTCTGAGACAGCTTTTTGTATCCTTCCCCTGAACAACTATGTTGAATAATATTTGTTTTCAGATCATTTGACAGTTGTTTTGAGGAGCCCATGATGCCACTCTTCAGAGGAGATTCAAACAGGAGAACAACTTGCAAGTGGCCACTTTAAGTAGCTTTTCTCATGATTGCATACACCTGGCTATGAAGTTCAAAGCTCAATGAGGTTACAAAACCAAAAAA
Organism: Phyllobates terribilis; assembly: GCF_046119375.1. NCBI lineage: Eukaryota > Metazoa > Chordata > Amphibia > Anura > Dendrobatidae > Phyllobates > Phyllobates terribilis. The sequence goes on from NW_027362768.1 coordinate 179,042,762, forward strand.
AGTGCTTTAGTAAGTCAGTAAAAAGTAGGTAGGAGTATTTAAAACAAGAAAATGATAAGGGTGCCCATACTGATGCACCTGTCAAATTTTGTTTGAATGCAGATTGCACATTTTCTGTTAGTACAATAAACCTCATTTCAAGGCATAAACATTACTGTGTCCAACAGTTATTACATATATCAAACTGAAATAGCTCTTGCAAAAACACCAATTTTTATAAAACATTAAGCTTAAGATTAATAGGGGTGCCCAAACTTTTTCATATGACTGTATAAGGCAGACATTGGTCTGTTTTTGCCTATGATTTTTCTGGCTCCTACCTTAGCCTTGGCAGAAGGGTTCTGCTAGCTTTGGTTGCTCGGGTGGTAATCTAATCGATTGCTGTTACTCCTTCTGCAATATTTTTAGCAGTTTTCACACCCCAGAGATTGAATTTGGACGTTCCTTGGTTTCCTGTGTCCCCCAATGAAGCGCTCAAGAAAAGAGGATTTTTGGTACTCACCGTAAAATCTTTCTCGTAGCCTTTATTGGGGGACACAGCGCCATCGTTTGGTTAATCTTAGCTGGGTGTCAGCAGGTCTGGTGTGATCTGTTGGGGAGGAGCTGACTATTTTCTTAAGATGTATTTTCAGTGTAAGCCTCAAGATTGCAGCTGACATCCCATGGTTTCCTATCTCCTGCCCATAAAGGCTACGAGACTGGTTTTACGGTCAGTACCAAAAATCCTTTTTCCTTTTCTCCTCCCAAATTAAGAACTAAAAGTGAATCAATAAAAGTCCTATATATCCCCAAGTATTACCAATAAAAACTACAACTCATCCTGAGAAAACCAAGCTGTCACAAAGCGCCCTTAATGGAAAAATTAGAGTTTTTTTTCATTGTGCAAAAAGCATAAAATATATGTACATTTGGTATCGGCGTTATCATACCCATACTCAGAGTGAATTGAACATAGTACTGTTACCAAAACAGCAATGACAGATTAGCTGTTTTTCTTTTGTTTTTCCTATTAAAAAAGTTGAAAGTTTTTTTTTTAATAAATGATCTATGCCAATAAAAATACAACTAATAGTAAAAAATGGTGACATCAATAGAAAAGTTCTAAACTTATTGGCTCTGTGATAGAGGTGATTACAGAAAATTAAAAAAAGTGGCGTCTGTGATTGGTGTTCCGTTTTAAACTTTGGTTTAGTGCGGGAGATCTTATGAGCCAAATTTCTTGTTCCTGTGGCCAAATGCAAGAATTGGTCTTGTGGACGCCGGGAGGTTGTCGTGGAGCGATCAGAAGGATAAAGGCTGGACGGACGAGACAGAATTCAAGTCTCAGCTGGATAGGTATGAAGATTAGGATCCTGGTGTAATATCGCAGGGAGCAACCGATCACGTCAGATCTTATTCCATAAATTCATATTACAAAGAAAGTATATATCTGATCATGTTATATTCATTTATCAGTAATATTTTAATTGTCAATTCTGTTTATTTTTAAGTTTTTTTCTTTGTTTTTTTTTTTTCTTACGGAATTTACCATACAGGTTAAATAATTCTATATTTTGATAGATTGGACTTTTAGCGAATGTTCATCTTATTTTTATATTTATTTATTTATTTTTTTAATATTACTTTCACTTTATTTTCTAGTCCCCTTAGGGGACTTGAACCTACGATAGTTTGATCAGTTGTACTATATACGCAATGATCGCAGTAAAAAGTATAAATAACGATCTCCTATGAATCCTAGACCATGTTTGGGCGTCATAGGAGTACCATATTGGGCATCGAAATTGACGCCACAATATTGCACCCCTTAAATGCCCCCGGTCAAAGATTGATCTGAGCAAGCTCTGTAAAGGGCAGGGGCCGGGTAATTATTTAAAGGGACACTACCCTAGCAATGTCGGTGGGTTTTGATGTGTCAGCGGTGCAGGCTCCTGACCGACACTTTATTATATACCTCTTAGACTAAAGGAGGAAAGTTCAGCGTTTTATTCATCCGCCAGATTGTGGGACGATGGCGTGATCTTACCTCAGGACACCAGACCGGTGAGTAGAAAAAAAAATCCCAATATGATCTCCAGGGCTTGTGCGTGTCATCCAGGCTGCAGAGTCACTAAAAGACAATTTTTTTTTGCTGTTTTTTCAGGTTCTTGGCAAATGCTTGAAAATCATTAGACAACAAAAATATGAAAAAGTAACTTTTGAAAGTTCTCCGGTGCTGAGGATGTGACAAACTGATGTGACGCAGCGCAGAAAAGACTTTTTATCGTGTAAATAGTATATACAGTAATCAGAGTGCCTTATAGTGTAATATATTAAAGTGCAACACACTCAGCTATAACTGTGTCTGTGTTATCTGATAATTACTGTACACTATATGGAGAAAAGTATTGGGCCGCACCTCTTTAAAGGTGTTCTCCAATATATATAATTCCCTATACTAATACGTATTTTAAAGCCTTAACCACTTTTGTAATTTGCTTTACTATAAAATTCCCAACCTTTCTTCCTATACAGCTATCCCCTATATTATTTTTTTTTCCTTTTATCTCCATGATGGTTCTTTTGAGGGAAATCTTAAACAGAATATCACAGGAGGCTGGGGCAACTGCTATTACCCCTCACGAAACAGGACGTCATCATGGAGCGGCGTTGCGGTCACTTACCACAGCTTTGTCACTGCCATCCCCTGATAATGTCCCAAATCAATCGTGGTGATGGAGGCAGCGAAAAATGACCGGAGCTTCTATCACCGCCACAAGTCACGTCTGTCCCTGCCGACTTGTTCACTGTAACAAATCGTAATCAGGGAGCGGTGATGGAAGCAGTGTGAGTGACACCAGCACCGCAGCTTCTATCGGCGCCTCCAGTTACTTCTTCTGTCCCTGCCGCCTCATTCGCTGTAATGAATCGTAATCAGGGAGCAGTGATAGAAGCAGTGTGAGTGACACCAGCACATCAGCTTCTATCAGCTCCACCAGTTAATTCTTCTGTCCCTGCCGCACCGTTCACTGTAACGAATCGTAATCAGGGAGCGGTGATAGAAGCAGTGTGAGTGACACCAGCACCTCAGCTTATAAGCTCCACCAGATCCTACTTCTGTCCCTGCCGCCTCATTCGCTTTAACGAATCGTAATCAGGGAGCAGTGATAGAAGCAGTGTGAGTGACACCAGCACCGCAGCTTATAAGCTCCACCAGATCCTACTTCTGTCCCTGCCGCCTCATTCGCTATAACGAATCGTAATCAGGGAGCGGTGATGGAAGTAGTGTGAGTGACACCAGTACCTCAGCTCCACAAGTTACTTCTTCTGTCCCTGCCGCCTCATTCGCTTTAACGAATTGTAATCAGGGAGCAGTGATAGAAGCAGTGTGAGTGACACCAGCACCGCAGCTTCTATCGGCGCCTGCAGTTACTTCTTCTGTCTCTGCTGCCTCATTCGCTGTAAAGAATCAGAATCAGGAGGCGGTGATACACCAACACCACATCTTCTATCAGCTCCACCAGTTACTTCTGTCCCTGCCGCCTCGTTCTCTGTATAGAATTGTAATCGGGAAGCGATGATAGAAGCAATGTGAGTGACACCAGCACCGCAGGTTCTTTCAGCTCCACCAGTTACTTCTTCTGTCCCTGCCGCATCGTTCTCTGTAAAGTATCGTAATTGGGGAGCGGTGATAGAAGCAGTGTGAGTGATACCAGCACCGCAGCTTCTATCAAACAAATTGTCATCAGGGAGTGACGCTCCTGCCCTTCACCCTACTTCTAGCTCAGTCCCCCTGATGATGTTTTGTTTCAGGGAATGAGGTCGCGTGATAGAAGGTGCGGTCGCTTCTCCATCATCGCTACTAAAACCTTCACTTTTTACTGCAGTTTGCAAAAGTTAGCTATTGTTATTTTAGAAAATCTAATCTTGGAGAAACGCTTGTGAAATTTCGAGTATGTTCACATCGGACAGATTATGTGGAGGTTCCACAGCAGGAGGAGCTGTCATGATGATTTTTCTATTTTGTTTTATATAAAGGGAACATGAACGTTCATCAGCAAAGCAATGCAAAAGATATTTATTAAGAAATGAGGATGACTATAAATTCCTCCTAGGATCAACATAAAGCAATAGATACAGAAATATACAAAGTGATGAACGTGTGCAGACTGCCTGGGCCGTGTCGTCTCTCGCCCTCGGACTGGACCTGGACACGTTTTGCGGACTGGATCCAGTACGATGTTGTACGTTGTGTCGCTGCCACGTGATCGGTTTCATTTAGGCGTCTCTGAACATGCCGTGAAATGTGACGGGGATGATGGTGTCGACCTCTGCTCTGGCGATTTCACTCATGTCCTTCGCGTCCAGGATCAGCAGGAAGGAGGGCTTGTGCCCCACCGCTGGAGCGATAGCCACACTCAGTATGACCCCTGTATTAATAATACAAGGAAAAGTAATATTAAAGTTTGACTTTTAGCGGAGTCCTCTCTCTGGGGTTCATATGGGTTGTTGCATCCCCCCTGTGAGAGTAAAATCCGTCACGGACGAGTGCTGCTGCAGCCTCTGTGACGGGTATATACTGTACATTACTGGAGGGTACAGACCAATCACCAGTCTCCTGCTGCAAAGACCAAAAGCGGAGATAACACCGATCCTGGCTTTTAATCCCTTAGATGCCAAAACTAAGTATCCAGATCATTATACAATAGAGTTGAGCATGGTCCAGCGGCCATGTCCAGTAGTCCATGACCGCCGTACTCGAGCCCTGTGAACCTCCTCCTATCTGCCAGCATTCCCGGCGCCTCTTCTGATTTTTCGGCTTTGCATGATGTCATCATTATGACCGTAAACACATATGACATCGCACTGGGATAATCAGAAGAGGTGCCAGGATTACCAGCAGATAGGACGAAGTTTCCCGGGCTCTGGTCCAGCTGCCACGGACTACCAATGTGGCTGCTGGACCTGAGACCTGGACCAATGTGGCTGCTGGACCTGAGACCTGGACCAATGTGGCTGCTGGACCTGCACCTGGACCAATGTGGCTGCTGGACCTGAGACCTGCAAATCATAAAAGTGATCAGACGATCGCTGCTTCAGGTCCTTTAATGGGACAAAAAAGGGGTAAAATAAGTTTAATAAAGTTCTAAAAAAAAAAAAAAATTAATTGCAAGAAAATGTCGTTCAACGTAAAAAAAAAAAATACATCTGAGTACAATTGTAACGATCTGTACATTAAAGGTAACTTAAAGGGGAAGTCATGATGGTACCTATAAAAAAGTACAGCTCATCCAACGAAAAATAAACCAAGACCTGATACTGTTATATTGATGGAAAATTAATTAAATGAGGGCTCAAAATCTGCCGCTGCAAAAATGACGTTTTTTTCTATAAAAAAAGTTTAAGAGCTGAATTATACACATGATATACACATTATCGAGCAAGTAGAATCGATGAGTGGCAGGAACCTCCTAGCAATAGCGGGACGCAATCTTCATTTTCTTAACTTTTTTTTTTTTTTGGGATGGGACACGTGTTTGCTTGTGACTTTTTCTCCCATAGGAAAACATAAGGTATGATTTTACCATAAATCACACATGATGAAATATTACCGCAAACCGCAGAACCAATTAACCCCTTAAAATATCGTTACCATCATCTTCCTCCAGGGCGTCAGGGGTCGGGACAAATATGGGCTCAGACGGGTAGGTGTTGGGCTCCTGCCATACCCACGTTTCTTTGCTCTTGACATTCAGCTTCACGAGCTGGAATATAGTATATACAACAGCGTTATATACTCCATCTCCAGACGAGTGCAAAATAGTAAATCTATATATATATATACTCACCCTGTCAGGAATGAAGTGATTCAGCCCCAGCCCATACGCGTACTTGTAATCTTTGCCGCAATACGCTTTGTAGTTGATTTGCGGGAATTCGAAAGCTGCGGGAATATTACAGTAAGGATGAGCGAATACATCTTTTGCTGTAATTGAGTCCATTTAGGGGAAATATTTGCACAGACTTTGTGGATTTGCCCTTGTGTGTGTTTTCAGGTCTTGTGAACCGTTACGATCTGTATACAGGGCTGCAGAGTATGTTGGCGCTATAGCTGTACTACTATGGTATTTCTACAGGACAAGATTACAGCAAACACTGCCACCCGGTGGTCACATGGTTATTAGCAGCCTTTTCAAACTTTTAATGAGTTGTACAAACTTATCTGTGCCAAAGTAAAGCAATATGTAGTAAAATCCACTTCTAATTAGGAGTTAACAAAAGGAAAACCGTCCCTTTAGGCAAACAATTAAATTAGAAAGAAAGATGACTCATGCTGCAGCAGATGCTTTAATTAGGAGTTTGTGTGAGACTTAAAAAAAAAAAAAAAAAAATAGTTAAAGAATATCCCCCACCCTAGGAAAGATAGCTTATCCATCTGTGAAACCGCAACATGTAACAGAAAAAAAGTTAATTAAAATTCTACTAATACAATCTCCACTAAATATTCACTGATCTGTCGTAGCATTAATCCCCAATATATAGTGTACGGCCACATGTGCCATATGCTGCGATGCTCTGCGTGTCCTGACACCTTTCTATCATAGCCAGCAGTACATTTATCAGCAAATTGTGGGATCGGATCAGATGGCCACCTTTACTACCCGAGTTCATTAATGACCCTTAGATGCGCACGACTGTCGCTAGTTTACAAGTTCTGCTTCCTCGGATCACTTTTGGTAGATAATAACCATTATTTACAAGATCATTTCACAAGGCTCAACATATACTGGGAAGACTTCACAAGGCCCCCCCGCCCCCCAACATCAGAAATGCGCCACATACTGGGAACACCCCTCGAGACCCGGCGCGTACCAGGAACACCCCACGAGAACCCGCGTAGAGCAGGAACACCCCAGGAGGCCTGCCATATATTGGGAACACACCACGACACCTGGTGTATACCACCACACGAGACTTGCTGTGTACCAGGAATACCCAACATAAACTGGGAACACCCTACGAGAACCGGCGTATAGTAGGAACACCCCAGGAGGCCTGCCATATATTGGGAACACACCACAACACCTGGCGTATACCACCACACGAGACTTGCTGTATACCAGGAATACCCAACATAAACTGGGAACACCCTACGAGAACCGGCGTATAGTAGGAACACCCCAGGAGGCCTGCCATATATTGGGAACACACCACAACACCTGGCGTATACCACCACACGAGACTTGCTGTATACCAGGAATACCCAACATAAACTGGGAACACCCTACGAGAACCGGCATATAGTAGGAACACCCCAGGAGACCTGCCATATATTGGGAACACACCACGACACCTGGTGTATACCACCACACGAGACTTGCTGTATACCAGGAATACCCAACATAAACTGGGAACACCCTACGAGAACCGGCGTATAGTAGGAACACCCCAGGAGGCCTGCCATATATTGGGAACACACCACAACACCTGGCGTATACCACCACACGAGACTTGCTGTATACTGGGAATACCCGGCGTGTACCGGGTACACCACACGAGAACCGGCGTATAGCGGGAACACCCCAGGAGGCCTGCCATATATTGGGAACACACCACGACACCTGGCGTATACCACCACACGAGACTTGCCGTATATTGGGAACACACCTCGAGACCCGGCGCGTACCAGGAACACCCCACGAGAACCCGCGTATAGCGGGAACACCCCAGGAGGCCAGCCATATATTGGGAACACACCACGACATCTGGCGTATACCACCACACGAGACTTGCTGTATACCAGGAATACCCAACATAAACTGGGAACACCCTACGAGAACCGGCATATAGTAGGAACACCCCAGGAGGCCTGCCATATATTGGGAACACACCACGACACCTGGCGTATACCACCACACGAGACTTGCCATATATTGGGAACACACCACGACACCTGGCGTATACCACCACACGAGACTTGCCGTATATTGGGAACACCCCTCGAGAACCGCCGCGTACCGGGAACACCCCACGAGAACCGGCGTATAGCGGGAACACCCCAGGAGGCCTGCCATATATTGGGAACACACCACGACACCTGGCGTATACCACCACACGAGACTTGCTGTATACCAGGAATACCCAACGTACATCGAGAACACCCCAAGAGATCTGGCGTATACCGGTAACACCTCACAATTTATTCCTTGTCCGTTGATCGGACATCACAATTTGTCAATTATCAGCCACTCTGATCTTTCCGCTCGTCCACTTTTCCTGCTTCTAACTCATCATCTTCAGTGACTGGTTGTTCACTAGTGTTTCCCACCCCAGACAGGAGACAAATATCAGGGCACCAGTTTTATTTTCCATGACACAAACCTTGCCGGGGTCCAGAGAAGAGAACCTCCGGTTCCAGCCAGATAGTGTCATCGCTGCGCAGCGTTGCGGTAGCTGTGGTGTACGGCAGGTTCACCAAGTTCTTTCCCGAGTCGCTCTGGTATAAGAGCAAAAAATCAGAATTGAACTGGGCTGATGACATCATTTCATCCCTCACTTCCACTCTGAATCACATTTTCTCCAATATGTATACTAACTAAATTTTGTGCAAGTAGAGCCGCAGTGTAAAGCATAGAGGACGCAATAAAGTCGTAGAGCTTATCTTAAGTGCCCGTGGAGTGGGTGGGGGGTGCACCTTACCTTCTGGATGTCGAGGGGCAGGACGTATCTCCGAACTTCAGGTTGGGGAGCTTTCTGTGCCAGTCTCTTCACTTCCTCCCAGTTCTCACGTAAATTGGCCAGATACAAATAATTGTAGATAAATTCAAAGCTGCAACAATAAAAGATTCCGGTGATGTCCAGAAGTCGATGCGGCTCTTATAGAGGTTACCAAAACAATAGCTAAAGAGAGGAAGCAGCTGCAAAGAGCATCTCTCTGCGGAGGACCAAGGTGTCTGTGGACTTCACTGTGACCTATGTAATGCTTATGTTTCCCTGCAGGGGCGCTGTGGATCAATTAAACACATGATCCTAAATTTCTTCACAGTTTATAATCTGAGATCATTTTATTTTTTTGAACCCTTTTATGAAAAAAGATTGTCTTAAGTGAAAAACCTCTTAAATAATCCCTCTCCTTCTTTTTTTTGTACTTTTTTGGGTTTATTAGATCTTATGAGTTCCCGTGGTTCAGTTCCAATGATGACATTACCCCTTCCAGCAGCAAAGATCCACGATGATAAATCCATTGTCTTCATATGTATTAATGTGATGGAAAATGTTGAAGGCCGACGTCCTGTACTTTATATTGAGATATTCTCCTGTGTGCTTCTCACCAACATGCATCCACACCTGGTGAGAGAAGGGGTTAATACTGGTGGGGGCACAAGAGTAAAAGGGAAAACAAGCCCCCAACCATAACGATCCCCGAAAAATGTATTACACCTTTACCATAGGTAACATTCACCACTCTTCCTATACATAAGGGCAGTATTATAGTAGTTATATTCTTGTATATAGGAGCAGTATTATAGTAGCTATATTCTTGTACATAGAGGCAGTATTATAGTAGTTATATTCTTGTACATAGGAGCAGTATTATAGTAGTTATATTCTTGTACATAGGAGCAGTATTATAGTAGTTATATTCTTGTACATAGGGGGCAGTATTATAGTAGTTATATTCTTGTACATAGAGGCAGTATTATAGTAGTTATATTCTTGTACATAGGAGCAGTATTATAGTAGTTATATTCTTGTACATAGGGGCAGTATTATAGTAGTTATATTCTTGTACATAGAGGCAGTATTATAGTAGTTATATTCTTGTACATAGGAGCAGTATTATAGTAGTTATATTCTTGTACATAGGGGGCAGTATTATAGTAGTTATATTCTTGTACATAGGGGGCAGTATTATAGTAGTTATATTCTTGTACATAGGGGCAGTATTATAGTAGTTATATTCTTGTACATAAGGGCAGTATTATAGTAGTTATATTCTTGTATATAGGAGGCAGTATTATAGTAGTTATATTCTTGTACATAGGGGCAGTATTATAGTAGATATATTCTTGTACATTTGAGCAGTATTATACTAGTTATATTCTTGTACATACGACCAGTATTATAGTAGTTATATTCTTGTACATAGGAGCAGTATTATAGCAGTTATATTCTTGTACATAGGGGCAGTATTATAGTAGTTATATTCTTGTACATAGGGGCAGTATTATAGTAGTTATATTCTTGTACATAGGAGCAGTATTATAGTAGTTATATTCTTGTATATAAGAGCAGTATTATAGCAGTTATATTCTTGTACATAGGGGCAGTATTATAGTAGTTATATTCTTGTACATAGGACCAGTATTATAGTAGTTATATTCTTGTACATAGGAGCAGTATTATAGCAGTTATATTCTTGTACATAGGGGCAGTATTATAGTAGTTATATTCTTGTACATAGGGGCAGTATTATAGTAGTTATATTCTTGTACATAGGAGCAGTATTATAGTAGTTATATTCTTGTATATAGGAGCAGTATTATAGCAGTTATATTCTTGTACATAGGGGCAGTATTATAGTAGTTATATTCTTGTACATAGGAGCAGTATTATAGTAGTTACATTCTTGTATATAGGAGCAGTATTATAGCAGTTATATTCTTGTACATAGGGGCAGTATTATAGTAGTTATATTCTTGTATATAGGAGCAGTATTATAGCAGTTATATTCTTGTACATATGGGCAGTATTATAGTAGTTATATTCTTGTACATAGGAGCAGTATTATAGTAGTTATATTCTTGTATATAGGAGCAGTATTATAGCAGTTATATTCTTGTACATAGGGGCAGTATTATAGTAGTTATATTCTTGTACATAGGAGCAGTATTATAATAGTTATATTCTTGTACATAGGAGCAGTATTATAGCAGTTATATTCTTGTACATAGGGGCAGTATTATAGTAGTTATATTCTTGTACATAGGAGCAGTATTATAGTAGTTATATTCTTGTATATAGGAGCAGTCTTATAGCAGTTATATTCTTGTACATAGGGGCAGTATTATAGTAGTTATATTCTTGTACATAGGGGCAGTATTATAGTAGTTATATTCTTGTATATAGGGGGCAGTATTATAGTAGTTATATTCTTGTACATAGGAGCAGTATTATAGTAGTTATATTCTTGTACATAGGAGCAGTATTATAGTAGTTAAATTCTTGTATATAGGGGGCAGTATTATAGTAGTTATATTCTTGTATATAGGAGCAGTATTATAGCAGTTATATTCTTGTACATAGGGGCAGTATTATAGTAGTTATATTCTTGTATATAGGAGCAGTATTATAGCAGTTATATTCTTGTACATAGGGGCAGTATTATAGTAGTTATATTCTTGTACATAGGGGCAGTATTATAGTAGTTATATTCTTGTATATAGGAGCAGTATTATAGCAGTTATATTCTTGTACATAGGTGCAGTATTATAGTAGTTATATTCTTGTACATAGGAGCAGTATTATAGTAGTTATATTCTTGTACATAGGAGCAGTATTATAGTAGTTATATTCTTGTACATAGGAGCAGTATTATAGTAGTTATATTCTTGTACATAGGGGCAGTATTATAGTAGTTATATTCTTGTATATAGGGGGCAGTATTATAGTAGTTATATTCTTGTACATAGGAGCAGTATTATAGTAGTTATATTCTTGTACATAGGAGCAGTATTATAGTAGTTAAATTCTTGTATATAGGGGGCAGTATTATAGTAGTTATATTCTTGTATATAGGAGCAGTATTATAGCAGTTATATTCTTGTACATAGGGGCAGTATTATAGTAGTTATATTCTTGTATATAGGAGCAGTATTATAGCAGTTATATTCTTGTACATAGGGGCAGTATTATAGTAGTTATATTCTTGTACATAGGGGCAGTATTATAGTAGTTATATTCTTGTATATAGGAGCAGTATTATAGCAGTTATATTCTTGTACATAGGTGCAGTATTATAGTAGTTATATTCTTGTACATAGGAGCAGTATTATAGTAGTTATATTCTTGTACATAGGAGCAGTATTATAGTAGTTATATTCTTGTACATAGGAGCAGTATTATAGTAGTTATATTCTTGTACATAGGAGCAGTATTATAGTAGTTATACTCTTGTACATAGGGGCAGTATTATAGTAGTTATATTCTTGTACATAGGGGCAGTATTACAGTAGTTATATTCTTGTACATAGGGGCAGTATTATAGTAGTTATATTCTTGTATATAGGGGGCAGTATTATAGTAGTTATATTCTTGTACATAGGAGCAGTATTATAGTAGTTATATTCTTGTACATAGGAGCAGTATTATAGTAGTTATATTCTTGTATATAGGGGGCAGTATTATAGTAGTTATATTCTTGTATATAGGAGCAGTATTATAGCAGTTATATTCTTGTACATAGGAGCAGTATTATAGTAGTTATATTCTTGTACATAGGAGCAGTATTATAGTAGTTATATTCTTGTATATAGGAGCAGTATTATAGCAGTTATATTCTTGTACATAGGGGCAGTATTATAGTAGTTATATTCTTGTACATAGGGGCAGTATTATAGTAGTTATATTCTTGTATATAGGGGCAGTATTATAGTAGTTATATTCTTGTACATAGGAGCAGTATTATAGTAGTTATATTCTTGTACATAGGAGCAGTATTATAGTAGTTATATTCTTGTATATAGGGGGCAGTATTATAGTAGTTATATTCTTGTACATAGGAGCAGTATTATAGTAGTTATATTCTTGTACATAGGGGGCAGTATTATAGTAGTTATATTCTTGTACATAGGGGGCAGTATTACAGTAGTTATATTCTTGTACATAGGGGCAGTATTATAGTAGTTATATTGTTGTACATAAGGGCAGTATTATAGTAGTTATATTCTTGTATATAGGAGGCAGTATTATAGTAGTTATATTCTTGTATATAGGAGGCAGTATTATAGTAGTTATATTCTTGTATATAGGGGCAGTATTATAGTAGTTATATTCTTGTACATAGGAACAGTATTATAGTAGTTATATTCTTGTATATAGGAGGCAGTATTATAGTAGTTATATTCTTGTACATAGGAGGCAGTATTATAGCAGTTATATTCGTGTACATAGGGGCAGTATTATAGTAGTTATATTCTTGTACATAGGGGCAGTATTATAGTAGTTATATTCTTGTATATAGGGGGCAGTATTATAGTAGTTATATTCTTGTACATAGGAGCACTATTACAGTAGTTATATTTCTGTACATAGGGGCAGTATTATAGTAGTTATATTCTTGTACATAGGAGCAGTATTATAGTAGTTATATTCCTGTACATAGGAGTAGTACTATAGTAGTTATATTCTTGTACATAGGGGCAGTATTATAGCAGTTATATTCTTGTACATAGGAGCAGTATTATAGTAGTTATATTCTTGTACATGGGAGGCAGTATTATAGTAGTTATATTCTTGTACATAGGAGCAGTATTATAGTAGTTATATTCTTCTATATAGGGGGCAGTATTATAGTAGTTATATTCTTGTACATAGGACAGTATTATAGTAGTTATATTCTTGTACATAGGGAGCAGTATTATAGTAGTTATATTCTTGTACATATGGGCAGTTTTATAGTAGTTATATTCTTGTACATAGGGAGCAGTATTATAGCAGTTATATTCTTGTACATAGGAAGCAGTATTATAGTAGTTATATTCTTGTACATAGGGGGCAGTATTATAGTAGCTATATTCTTGTATATAGGGGCAGTATTATAGTAGTTATATTCTTTTACATAGGCGGCAGTATTATAGTAGTTATATTCTTGTACATAGGGAGCAGTATTATAGTAGTTATATTCTTGTACATAGGGGCAGTATTATAGTAGTTATATTCTTGTACATAGGAGCAGCATTATAGTAGTTATATTCTTGCACATAGGGGCAGTATTATAGTAGTTATATTCTTGTACATAGGAGCAGAATTATAACAGTTATATTCTTGCACATAGGGGCAGTATTATAGTAGTTATATTCTTGTACATAGGGGCAGTATTATAGTAGTTATATTCTTGTACATAGGGGACAGTATTATAGTAGTTATATTCTTGTACATAGTGGCCGTATTATAGTAGTTATATTCTTGTACATAGGGGACAGTATTATAGTAGTTATATTCTTGCACATAGGGGCAGTATTATAGTAGTTATATTCTTGTACATAGGGGCAGTATTATAGTAGTTATATTCTTGTACATAGGGGGCAGTATTATAGTAGTTATATTCTTGTACATACGCACAGTATTATAGTAGTTATATTCTTGTACATAGGGGACAGTATTATAGTAGTTATATTCTTGTACATAGGGGGCAGTATTATAGTAGTTATATTCTTGTACATATGAGCAGTATTATAGCAGTTATATTCTTGTACACAGGAGCACTATTCTAGTAGTTATATTCTTGTACATAGGGGACAGTATTATAGTAGTTATATTCTTGTACATAGGGGGCAGTATTATAGTAGTTATATTCTTGTACATAGGGGCAGTATTATAGTAGTTATATTCTTGTACATGGGGGACAGTATTATAGTAGTTATATTCTTGTACATAGGGGCAGTACTATAGTAGTTATATTCTTGTACATAGGGGGCAGTATTATAGTAATTATATTCTTGTACACAGGGGGCAGTATTATAGTAGTTATATTCTTGCACATAGGGGCAGTATTATAGTAGTTATATTGTTGCACATAGGGGCAGTATTATAGTAGTTATATTCTTGTACATAGGGGGCAGTATTATAGTAGTTATATTCTTGCACGTAGTAGCAGTATTATAGCAGTTATATTCTTGTACATAGGAGCAGTATTATAGTAGTTATATTCTTGTACATAGGAGCAGTATTATAGTAGTTATATTCTTGTACATAGGGGCAGTATTATAGTAATTATATTCTTGCACATAGTAGCAGTATTATAGTAGTTATATTCTTGTACATAGGGGGCAGTATTATAGTAGTTATATTCTTGTACATAGGAGCAGTATTATAGTAGTTATATTCTTGTACATAGGAGCAGTATTATAGTAGTTATATTCTTGTACATAGGAGCAGTATTATAGTAGTTATATTCTTGTACATAGGGGGCAGTATTATAGTAGTTATATTCTTGTACATAGGGGGCAGTATTATAGTAGTTATATTCTTGTACATAGGGGCAGTATTATAGTAGTTATATTCTTGTACATAGGGGCAGTATTATAGTATTTATATTCTTGTATATAGGAGGCAGTATTATAGTAGTTATATTCTTGTACATTTGAGCAGTATTATACTAGTTATATTCTTGTACATAGGACCAGTATTATAGTAGTTATATTCTTGTACATAGGAGCAGTATTATAGCAGTTATATTCTTGTACATAGGACCAGTATTATAGTAGTTATATTCTTGTACATAGGAGCAGTATTATAGCAGTTATATTCTTGTACTTAAGGGCAGTATTATAGTATTTATATTCTTGTATATAGGATGCAGTATTATAGTAGATATATTCTTGTACATTTGAGCAGTATTATACTAGTTATATTCTTGTACATAGGACCAGTATTATAGTAGTTATATTCTTGTATATAGGAGCAGTATTATAGCAGTTATATTCTTGTACATAGGGGCAGTATTATAGTAGTTATATTCTTGTACATAAGGGCAGTATTATAGTATTTATATTCTTGTATATAGGAGGCAGTATTATAGTAGATATATTCTTGTACATTTGAGCAGTATTATACTAGTTATATTCTTGTACATAGGACCAGTATTATAGTAGTTATATTCTTGTACATAGGAGCAGTATTATAGCAGTTATATTCTTGTACATAGGGGCAGTATTATAGTAGTTATATTCTTGTACATAGGGGCAGTATTATAGTAGTTATATTCTTGTACATAGGAGCCGTATTATAGTAGTTATATTCTTGTATATAGGAGCAGTATTATAGCAGTTATATTCTTGTACATAGGGGCAGTATTATAGTAGTTATATTCTTGTACATAGGAGCAGTATTATAGTAGTTATATTCTTGTATATAGGAGCAGTATTATAGCAGTTATATTCTTGTACATAGGGGCAGTATTATAGTAGTTATATTCTTGTACATAGGAGCAGTATTATAGTAGTTATATTCTTGTACATAGGAGCAGTATTATAGCAGTTATATTCTTGTACATAGGGGCAGTATTATAGTAGTTATATTCTTGTACATAGGAGCAGTATTATAGTAGTTATATTCTTGTATATAGGAGCAGTATTATAGCAGTTATATTCTTGTACATAGGGGCAGTATTATAGTAGTTATATTCTTGTACATAGGGGCAGTATTATAGTAGTTATATTCTTGTATATAGGGGGCAGTATTATAGTAGTTATATTCTTGTACATAGGAGCAGTATTATAGTAGTTATATTCTTGTACATAGGAGCAGTATTATAGTAGTTATATTCTTGTATATAGGGGGCAGTATTATAGTAGTTATATTCTTGTATATAGGAGCAGTATTATAGCAGTTATATTCTTGTACATAGGAGCAGTATTATAGTAGTTATATTCTTGTACATAGGAGCCGTATTATAGTAGTTATATTCTTGTATATAGGAGCAGTATTATAGCAGTTATATTCTTGTACATAGGGGCAGTATTATAGTAGTTATATTCTTGTATATAGGGGGCAGTATTATAGTAGTTATATTCTTGTACATAGGAGCAGTATTATAGTAGTTATATTCTTGTACATAGGAGCAGTATTATAGTAGTTATATTCTTGTACATAGGGGGCAGTATTATAGTAGTTATATTCTTGTACATAGAGGCAGTATTATAGTAGTTATATTCTTGTACATAGGAGCAGTATTATAGTAGTTATATTCTTGTACATAGGGGCAGTATTATAGTAGTTATATTCTTGTACATAGAGGCAGTATTATAGTAGTTATATTCTTGTACATAGGAGCAGTATTATAGTAGTTATATTCTTGTACATAGGGGGCAGTATTATAGTAGTTATATTCTTGTACATAGGGGGCAGTATTATAGTAGTTATATTCTTGTACATAGGGGCAGTATTATAGTAGTTATATTCTTGTACATAAGGGCAGTATTATAGTAGTTATATTCTTGTATATAGGAGGCAGTATTATAGTAGTTATATTCTTGTACATAGGGGCAGTATTATAGTAGATATATTCTTGTACATTTGAGCAGTATTATACTAGTTATATTCTTGTACATACGACCAGTATTATAGTAGTTATATTCTTGTACATAGGAGCAGTATTATAGCAGTTATATTCTTGTACATAGGGGCAGTATTATAGTAGTTATATTCTTGTACATAGGGGCAGTATTATAGTAGTTATATTCTTGTACATAGGAGCAGTATTATAGTAGTTATATTCTTGTATATAAGAGCAGTATTATAGCAGTTATATTCTTGTACATAGGGGCAGTATTATAGTAGTTATATTCTTGTACATAGGACCAGTATTATAGTAGTTATATTCTTGTACATAGGAGCAGTATTATAGCAGTTATATTCTTGTACATAGGGGCAGTATTATAGTAGTTATATTCTTGTACATAGGGGCAGTATTATAGTAGTTATATTCTTGTACATAGGAGCAGTATTATAGTAGTTATATTCTTGTATATAGGAGCAGTATTATAGCAGTTATATTCTTGTACATAGGGGCAGTATTATAGTAGTTATATTCTTGTACATAGGAGCAGTATTATAGTAGTTACATTCTTGTATATAGGAGCAGTATTATAGCAGTTATATTCTTGTACATAGGGGCAGTATTATAGTAGTTATATTCTTGTATATAGGAGCAGTATTATAGCAGTTATATTCTTGTACATATGGGCAGTATTATAGTAGTTATATTCTTGTACATAGGAGCAGTATTATAGTAGTTATATTCTTGTATATAGGAGCAGTATTATAGCAGTTATATTCTTGTACATAGGGGCAGTATTATAGTAGTTATATTCTTGTACATAGGAGCAGTATTATAATAGTTATATTCTTGTACATAGGAGCAGTATTATAGCAGTTATATTCTTGTACATAGGGGCAGTATTATAGTAGTTATATTCTTGTACATAGGAGCAGTATTATAGTAGTTATATTCTTGTATATAGGAGCAGTCTTATAGCAGTTATATTCTTGTACATAGGGGCAGTATTATAGTAGTTATATTCTTGTACATAGGGGCAGTATTATAGTAGTTATATTCTTGTATATAGGGGGCAGTATTATAGTAGTTATATTCTTGTACATAGGAGCAGTATTATAGTAGTTATATTCTTGTACATAGGAGCAGTATTATAGTAGTTAAATTCTTGTATATAGGGGGCAGTATTATAGTAGTTATATTCTTGTATATAGGAGCAGTATTATAGCAGTTATATTCTTGTACATAGGGGCAGTATTATAGTAGTTATATTCTTGTATATAGGAGCAGTATTATAGCAGTTATATTCTTGTACATAGGGGCAGTATTATAGTAGTTATATTCTTGTACATAGGGGCAGTATTATAGTAGTTATATTCTTGTATATAGGAGCAGTATTATAGCAGTTATATTCTTGTACATAGGTGCAGTATTATAGTAGTTATATTCTTGTACATAGGAGCAGTATTATAGTAGTTATATTCTTGTACATAGGAGCAGTATTATAGTAGTTATATTCTTGTACATAGGAGCAGTATTATAGTAGTTATATTCTTGTACATAGGAGCAGTATTATAGTAGTTATACTCTTGTACATAGGGGCAGTATTATAGTAGTTATATTCTTGTACATAGGGGCAGTATTACAGTAGTTATATTCTTGTACATAGGGGCAGTATTATAGTAGTTATATTCTTGTATATAGGGGGCAGTATTATAGTAGTTATATTCTTGTACATAGGAGCAGTATTATAGTAGTTATATTCTTGTACATAGGAGCAGTATTATAGTAGTTATATTCTTGTATATAGGGGGCAGTATTATAGTAGTTATATTCTTGTATATAGGAGCAGTATTATAGCAGTTATATTCTTGTACATAGGAGCAGTATTATAGTAGTTATATTCTTGTACATAGGAGCAGTATTATAGTAGTTATATTCTTGTATATAGGAGCAGTATTATAGCAGTTATATTCTTGTACATAGGGGCAGTATTATAGTAGTTATATTCTTGTACATAGGGGCAGTATTATAGTAGTTATATTCTTGTATATAGGGGCAGTATTATAGTAGTTATATTCTTGTACATAGGAGCAGTATTATAGTAGTTATATTCTTGTACATAGGAGCAGTATTATAGTAGTTATATTCTTGTATATAGGGGGCAGTATTATAGTAGTTATATTCTTGTACATAGGAGCAGTATTATAGTAGTTATATTCTTGTACATAGGGGGCAGTATTATAGTAGTTATATTCTTGTACATAGGGGGCAGTATTACAGTAGTTATATTCTTGTACATAGGGGCAGTATTATAGTAGTTATATTGTTGTACATAAGGGCAGTATTATAGTAGTTATATTCTTGTATATAGGAGGCAGTATTATAGTAGTTATATTCTTGTATATAGGAGGCAGTATTATAGTAGTTATATTCTTGTATATAGGGGCAGTATTATAGTAGTTATATTCTTGTACATAGGAACAGTATTATAGTAGTTATATTCTTGTATATAGGAGGCAGTATTATAGTAGTTATATTCTTGTACATAGGAGGCAGTATTATAGCAGTTATATTCGTGTACATAGGGGCAGTATTATAGTAGTTATATTCTTGTACATAGGGGCAGTATTATAGTAGTTATATTCTTGTATATAGGGGGCAGTATTATAGTAGTTATATTCTTGTACATAGGAGCACTATTACAGTAGTTATATTTCTGTACATAGGGGCAGTATTATAGTAGTTATATTCTTGTACATAGGAGCAGTATTATAGTAGTTATATTCCTGTACATAGGAGTAGTACTATAGTAGTTATATTCTTGTACATAGGGGCAGTATTATAGCAGTTATATTCTTGTACATAGGAGCAGTATTATAGTAGTTATATTCTTGTACATGGGAGGCAGTATTATAGTAGTTATATTCTTGTACATAGGAGCAGTATTATAGTAGTTATATTCTTCTATATAGGGGGCAGTATTATAGTAGTTATATTCTTGTACATAGGACAGTATTATAGTAGTTATATTCTTGTACATAGGGAGCAGTATTATAGTAGTTATATTCTTGTACATAGGGGCAGTTTTATAGTAGTTATATTCTTGTACATAGGGAGCAGTATTATAGCAGTTATATTCTTGTACATAGGAAGCAGTATTATAGTAGTTATATTCTTGTACATAGGGGGCAGTATTATAGTAGCTATATTCTTGTATATAGGGGCAGTATTATAGTAGTTATATTCTTTTACATAGGCGGCAGTATTATAGTAGTTATATTCTTGTACATAGGGAGCAGTATTATAGTAGTTATATTCTTGTACATAGGGGCAGTATTATAGTAGTTATATTCTTGTACATAGGAGCAGTATTATAGTAGTTATATTCTTGTACATAGGGGGCAGTATTATAGTAGTTATATTCTTGTACATAGGAGCAGCATTATAGTAGTTATATTCTTGCACATAGGGGCAGTATTATAGTAGTTATATTCTTGTACATAGGAGCAGAATTATAACAGTTATATTCTTGCACATAGGGGCAGTATTATAGTAGTTATATTCTTGTACATAGGGGCAGTATTATAGTAGTTATATTCTTGTACATAGGGGACAGTATTATAGTAGTTATATTCTTGTACATAGTGGCCGTATTATAGTAGTTATATTCTTGTACATAGGGGACAGTATTATAGTAGTTATATTCTTGCACATAGGGGCAGTATTATAGTAGTTATATTCTTGTACATAGGGGCAGTATTATAGTAGTTATATTCTTGTACATAGGGGGCAGTATTATAGTAGTTATATTCTTGTACATACGCACAGTATTATAGTAGTTATATTCTTGTACATAGGGGACAGTATTATAGTAGTTATATTCTTGTACATAGGGGGCAGTATTATAGTAGTTATATTCTTGTACATATGAGCAGTATTATAGCAGTTATATTCTTGTACACAGGAGCACTATTCTAGTAGTTATATTCTTGTACATAGGGGACAGTATTATAGTAGTTATATTCTTGTACATAGGGGGCAGTATTATAGTAGTTATATTCTTGTACATAGGGGCAGTATTATAGTAGTTATATTCTTGTACATGGGGGACAGTATTATAGTAGTTATATTCTTGTACATAGGGGCAGTACTATAGTAGTTATATTCTTGTACATAGGGGGCAGTATTATAGTAATTATATTCTTGTACATAGGGGGCAGTATTATAGTAGTTATATTCTTGCACATAGGGGCAGTATTATAGTAGTTATATTGTTGCACATAGGGGCAGTATTATAGTAGTTATATTCTTGTACATAGGGGGCAGTATTATAGTAGTTATATTCTTGCACGTAGTAGCAGTATTATAGCAGTTATATTCTTGTACATAGGAGCAGTATTATAGTAGTTATATTCTTGTACATAGGAGCAGTATTATAGTAGTTATATTCTTGTACATAGGGGCAGTATTATAGTAATTATATTCTTGCACATAGTAGCAGTATTATAGTAGTTATATTCTTGTACATAGGGGGCAGTATTATAGTAGTTATATTCTTGTACATAGGAGCAGTATTATAGTAGTTATATTCTTGTACATAGGAGCAGTATTATAGTAGTTATATTCTTGTACATAGGGGGCAGTATTATAGTAGTTATATTCTTGTACATAGGGGGCAGTATTATAGTAGTTATATTCTTGTACATAGGGGCAGTATTATAGTAGTTATATTCTTGTACATAGGGGCAGTATTATAGTATTTATATTCTTGTATATAGGAGGCAGTATTATAGTAGTTATATTCTTGTACATTTGAGCAGTATTATACTAGTTATATTCTTGTACATAGGACCAGTATTATAGTAGTTATATTCTTGTACATAGGAGCAGTATTATAGCAGTTATATTCTTGTACATAGGACCAGTATTATAGTAGTTATATTCTTGTACATAGGAGCAGTATTATAGCAGTTATATTCTTGTACATAAGGGCAGTATTATAGTATTTATATTCTTGTATATAGGATGCAGTATTATAGTAGATATATTCTTGTACATTTGAGCAGTATTATACTAGTTATATTCTTGTACATAGGACCAGTATTATAGTAGTTATATTCTTGTATATAGGAGCAGTATTATAGCAGTTATATTCTTGTACATAGGGGCAGTATTATAGTAGTTATATTCTTGTACATAAGGGCAGTATTATAGTATTTATATTCTTGTATATAGGAGGCAGTATTATAGTAGATATATTCTTGTACATTTGAGCAGTATTATACTAGTTATATTCTTGTACATAGGACCAGTATTATAGTAGTTATATTCTTGTACATAGGAGCAGTATTATAGCAGTTATATTCTTGTACATAGGGGCAGTATTATAGTAGTTATATTCTTGTACATAGGGGCAGTATTATAGTAGTTATATTCTTGTACATAGGAGCCGTATTATAGTAGTTATATTCTTGTATATAGGAGCAGTATTATAGCAGTTATATTCTTGTACATAGGGGCAGTATTATAGTAGTTATATTCTTGTACATAGGAGCAGTATTATAGTAGTTATATTCTTGTATATAGGAGCAGTATTATAGCAGTTATATTCTTGTACATAGGGGCAGTATTATAGTAGTTATATTCTTGTACATAGGAGCAGTATTATAGTAGTTATATTCTTGTACATAGGAGCAGTATTATAGCAGTTATATTCTTGTACATAGGGGCAGTATTATAGTAGTTATATTCTTGTACATAGGAGCAGTATTATAGTAGTTATATTCTTGTATATAGGAGCAGTATTATAGCAGTTATATTCTTGTACATAGGGGCAGTATTATAGTAGTTATATTCTTGTACATAGGGGCAGTATTATAGTAGTTATATTCTTGTATATAGGGGGCAGTATTATAGTAGTTATATTCTTGTACATAGGAGCAGTATTATAGTAGTTATATTCTTGTACATAGGAGCAGTATTATAGTAGTTATATTCTTGTATATAGGGGGCAGTATTATAGTAGTTATATTCTTGTATATAGGAGCAGTATTATAGCAGTTATATTCTTGTACATAGGAGCAGTATTATAGTAGTTATATTCTTGTACATAGGAGCCGTATTATAGTAGTTATATTCTTGTATATAGGAGCAGTATTATAGCAGTTATATTCTTGTACATAGGGGCAGTATTATAGTAGTTATATTCTTGTACATAGGGGCAGTATTATAGTAGTTATATTCTTGTATATAGGGGGCAGTATTATAGTAGTTATATTCTTGTACATAGGAGCAGTATTATAGTAGTTATATTCTTGTACATAGGAGCAGTATTATAGTAGTTATATTCTTGTATATAGGGGGCAGTATTATAGTAGTTATATTCTTGTACATAGGAGCAGTATTATAGTAGTTATATTCTTGTACATAGGAGCAGTATTATAGTAGTTATATTCTTGTACATAGGGGGCAGTATTATAGTAGTTATATTCTTGTACATAGGGAGCAGTATTACAGTAGTTATATTCTTGTACATAGGGGCAGTATTATAGTAGTTATATTCTTGTACATAGGGAGCAGTATTATAGTAGTTATATTCTTGTACATAGGAGCAGTATTATAGTAGTTATATTCTTGTACATAGGAGCAGTATTATAGTAGTTATATTCTTGTACATAGGGGCAGTATTATAGTAGTTATATTCTTGTACATAGGAGCAGTATTATAGTAGTTATATTCTTGTATATAGGAGCAGTATTATAGCAGTTATATTCTTGTACATAGGGGCAGTATTATAGTAGTTATATTCTTGTACATAGGGGCAGTATTATAGTAGTTATATTCTTGTATATAGGGGGCAGTATTATAGTAGTTATATTCTTGTACATAGGAGCAGTATTATAGCAGTTATATTCTTGTACATAGGAGCAGTATTATAGTAGTTATATTCTTGTACATAGGAGCAGTATTATAGTAGTTATATTCTTGTACATAGGGGCAGTATTATAGTAGTTATATTCTTGTACATAGGAGCAGTATTATAGTAGTTATATTCTTGTATATAGGAGCAGTATTATAGCAGTTATATTCTTCTACATAGGGGCAGTATTATAGTAGTTATATTCTTGTACATAGGGGCAGTATTATAGTAGTTATATTCTTGTATATAGGGGGCAGTATTATAGTAGTTATATTCTTGTACATAGAAGCAGTATTATAGCAGTTATATTCTTGTACATAGGAGCAGTATTATAGTAGTTATATTCTTGTACATAGGAGCAGTATTATAGTAGTTATATTCTTGTATATAGGAGCAGTATTATAGTAGTTATATTCTTGTATATAGGAGCAGTATTATAGTAGTTATATTCTTGTACATAGGAGCAGTATTATAGTAGTTATATTCTTGTACATAGGAGCAGTATTATAGTAGTTATATTCTTGTACATAGGAGCAGTATTATAGTAGTTATATTCTTGTACATAGGAGCAGTATTATAGTAGTTATATTCTTGTATATAGGAGCAGTATTATAGCAGTTATATTCTTGTACATAGGGGCAGTATTATAGTAGTTATATTCTTGTACATAGGGGCAGTATTATAGTAGTTATATTCTTGTATATAGGGGGCAGTATTATAGTAGTTATATTCTTGTACATAGGAGCAGTATTATAGTAGTTATATTCTTGTTCATAGGAGCAGTATTATAGTAGTTATATTCTTGTATATAGGGGGCAGTATTATAGTAGTTATATTCTTGTACATAGGAGCAGTATTATAGTAGTTATATTCTTGTACATAGGAGCAGTATTATAGTAGTTATATTCTTGTACATAGGGGGCAGTATTATAGTAGTTATATTCTTGTACATAGGGGGCAGTATTACAGTAGTTATATTCTTGTACATAGGGGCAGTATTATAGTAGTTATATTCTTGTACATAAGGGCAGTATTATAGTAGTTATATTCTTGTATATAGGAGGCAGTATTATAGTAGTTATATTCTTGTATATAGGAGGCAGTATTGTAGTAGTTATATTCTTGTATATAGGGGCAGTATTATAGTAGTTATATTCTTGTACATAGGAACAGTATTATAGTAGTTATATTCTTGTATATAGGAGGCAGTATTATAGTAGTTATATTCTTGTACATAGGAGGCAGTATTATAGCAGTTATATTCGTGTACATAGGGGCAGTATTATAGTAGTTATATTCTTGTACATAGGGGCAGTATTATAGTAGTTATATTCTTGTATATAGGGGGCAGTATTATAGTAGTTATATTCTTGTACATAGGAGCAGTATTATAGTAGTTATATTCTTGTACATAGGAGCAGAATTATAGTAGTTATATTCTTGTACATAGGGGGCAGTATTACAGTAGTTATATTTCTGTACATAGGGGCAGTATTATAGTAGTTATATTCTTGTACATAGGAGCAGTATTATAGTAGTTATATTCTTGTACATAGGAGGCAGTATTATAGTAGTTATATTCCTGTACATAGGAGTAGTACTATAGTAGTTATATTCTTGTACATAGGGGCAGTATTATAGCAGTTATATTCTTGCACATAGGAGCAGTATTATAGTAGTTATATTCTTGTACATGGGAGGCAGTATTATAGTAGTTATATTCTTGTACATAGGAGCAGTATTATAGTAGTTATATTCTTCTATATAGGGGGCAGTATTATAGTAGTTATATTCTTGTACATAGGACAGTATTATAGTAGTTATATTCTTGTACATAGGGAGCAGTATTATAGTAGTTATATTCTTGTACATAGGGGCAGTTTTATAGTAGTTATATTCTTGTACATAGGGAGCAGTATTATAGCAGTTATATTCTTGTACATAGGAAGCAGTATTATAGTAGTTATATTCTTGTACATAGGGGGCAGTATTATAGTAGTTATATTCTTGTATATAGGGGCAGTATTATAGTAGTTATATTCTTTTACATAGGCGGCAGTATTATAGTAGTTATATTCTTGTACATAGGGAGCAGTATTATAGTAGTTATATTCTTGTACATAGGGGCAGTATTATAGTAGTTATATTCTTGTACATAGGAGCAGTATTATAGTAGTTATATTCTTGTACATAGGGGGCAGTATTATAGTAGTTATATTCTTGTACATAGGAGCAGCATTATAGTAGTTATATTCTTGCACATAGGGGCAGTATTATAGTAGTTATATTCTTGTACATAGGAGCAGAATTATAACAGTTATATTCTTGCACATAGGGGCAGTATTATAGTAGTTATATTCTTGTACATAGGGGCAGTATTATAGTAGTTATATTCTTGTACATAGGGGACAGTATTATAGTAGTTATATTCTTGTACATAGGGGCCGTATTATAGTAGTTATATTCTTGTACATAGGGGACAGTATTATAGTAGTTATATTCTTGCACATAGGGGCAGTATTATAGTAGTTATATTCTTGTACGTAGGGGCAATATTATAGTAGTTATATTCTTGTACATAGGGGGCAGTATTATAGTAGTTATATTCTTGTACATACGCACAGTATTATAGTAGTTATGTTCTTGTACATAGGGGACAGTATTATAGTAGTTATATTCTTGTACATAGGGGGCAGTATTATAGTAGTTATATTCTTGTACATATGAGCAGTATTATAGCAGTTATATTCTTGTACACAGGAGCACTATTCTAGTAGTTATATTCTTGTACATAGGGGACAGTATTATAGTAGTTATATTCTTGTACATAGGGGGCAGTATTATAGTAGTTATATTCTTGTACATAGGGGCAGTATTATAGTAGTTATATTCTTGTACATGGGGGACAGTATTATAGTAGTTATATTCTTGTACATAGGGGCAGTACTATAGTAGTTATATTCTTGTACATAGGGGGCAGTATTATAGTAGTTATATTCCTGTACATAGGAGCAGTATTATAGCAGTTATATTCTTGTACACAGGAGCACTATTATAGTAGTTATATTCTTGTACATAGGGGACAGTATTATAGTAGTTATATTCTTGTACATAGGAGCAGTATTATAGCAGTTATATTCCTGTACATAGGGGACAGTATTATAGTAGTTATATTCTTGTACATAGGGGGCAGTATTATAGTAGTTATATTCTTGTACATAGGGGCAGTATAATAGCAGTTATATTCTTGTACATGGGGGACAGTATTATAGTAGTTATATTCTTGTACATAGGGGCAGTACTATAGTAGTTATATTCTTGTACATAAGGGGCAGTATTATAGTAATTATATTCTTGTACATAGGGGGCAGTATTATAGTAGTTATATTCTTGCACATAGGGACAGTATTATAGTAGTTATATTGTTGCACATAGGGGCAGTATTATAGTAGTTATATTCTTGTACATAGGGGGCAGTATTATAGTAGTTATATTCTTGCACATATGGGCAGTATTATAGTAGTTATATTCTTGCACGTAGTAGCAGTATTATAGCAGTTATATTCTTGTACATAGGAGCAGTATTATAGTAGTTATATTCTTGTACATAGGAGCAGTATTATAGTAGTTATATTCTTGTACATAGGAGCAGTATTATAGCAGTTATATTCTTGTACATAGGAGCAGTATTATAGTAATTATATTCTTGCACATAGTAGCAGTATTATAGTAGTTATATTCTTGTACATAGGGGGCAGTATTATAGTAGTTATATTCTTGTACATAGGAGCAGTATTATAGTAGTTATATTCTTGTACATAGGAGCAGTATTATAGTAGTTATATTCTTGTACATAGAGGACAGTATTATAGTAGTTATATTCTTGTACATATGAGCAGTATTATAGTAGTTATATTCTTGTACACAGGAGCAGTATTATAGTAGTTATATTCTTGTACACAGGAGCAGTATTATAGTAGTTATATTCTTGTACATGGGGGGCAGTATTATAGTAGTTATATTCTTGTATAAAGGAGCAGTATTATAGTAGTTATATTCTTGTACATAGGAGCAGTATTATAGTAGTTATATTCTTGTATAAAGGAGCAGTATTATAGTAGTTATATTCTTGTACATAGGGGGCAGTATTATAGTAGTTATATTCTTGTACATAGGAGCAGTATTATAGTAGTTATATTCTTGTACATAGGGGGCAGTATTATAGTAGTTATATTCTTGTACATAGAGGACAGTATTATAGTAGTTATATTCTTGTACATAGGAGCAGTATTATAGTAGTTATATTCTTGTACATAGAGTCAGTATTATAGTAGTTATATTCTTGTACATAGGGGACAGTATTATAGTAGTTATATTCTTGTACATAGGGGGCAGTATTATATTAATTATATTCTTGCACATAGTAGCAGTATTATAGTAGTTATATTCTTGTACATAGGCGGCAGTATTATAGTAGTTATATTCTTGTATATAGGGGGCAGTATTATAGTAGTTATATTCTTGTACATAGGGGACATTATTATAGTAGTTATATTCTTGTACATAGGGGCAGTATTATAGTAGTTATATTCTTGTACATAGGGGCAGTATTATAGTAGTTATATTCTTGTACATGGGGGACAGTATTATAGTAGTTATATTCTTGTACATAGGAGCAGTATTATAGTAGTTATATTCTTGTACATAGGGGGCAGTATTATAGTAGTTATATTCTTGTACATAGGAGCAGTATTATAGCAGTTATATTCTTGTACACAGGAGCACTATTATAGCAGTTATATTCTTGTACATAGGGGACAGTATTGTAGTAGTTATATTCTTGTACATAGGAGCAGTATTATAGCAGTTATATTCTTGTACATAGGAGGCAGTATTATAGTAGTTATATTCTTGTACATAGGAGCAGTATTATAGCAGTTATATTCTTGTACATAGGAGGCAGTATTATAGTAGTTATATTCTTGTACATAGGGGCAGTATTATAGTAGTTATATTCTTGTACATAGGAGCAGTATTATAGTAGTTATATTCTTGTACATAGGGGCAGTATTATAGTAGTTATATTGTTGTACATAGGAGCAGTATTATAGCAGTTATATTCTTGTACATAGGGGACAGTGTTATAGTAGTTATATTCTTGTACATAGGGGGCAGTATTATAGTAGTTATATTCTTGTACATAGGGGCAGTATTATAGTAGTTATATTCTTGTACATGGGGGACAGTATTATAGTAGTTATATTCTTGTACATATGAGCAGTATTATAGTAATTATATTCTTGTACATAGGGGACAGTATTATAGTAGTTATATTCTTGTACATAGAGGACAGTATTATAGTAGTTATATTCTTGTACATAGGAGCAGTATTATAGTAGTTATATTCTTGTACATAGAGGCAGTATTATAGTAGTTATATTCTTGTACATAGGGGACAGTATTATAGTAGTTATATTCTTGTACATAGGCGGCAGTATTATAGTAGTTATATTCTTGTATATAGGGGGCAGTATTATAGTAGTTATATTCTTGTACATAGGGGACATTATTATAGTAGTTATATTCTTGTACATAGGGGCAGTATTATAGTAGTTATATTCTTGTACATAGGGGCAGTATTATAGTAGTTATATTCTTGTACATGGGGGACAGTATTATAGTAGTTATATTCTTGTACATAGTAGCAGTATTATAGTAGTTATATTCTTGTACATAGGGGGCAGTATTATAGTAGTTATATTCTTGTACATAGGAGCAGTATTATAGCAGTTATATTCTTGTACACAGGAGCACTATTATAGCAGTTATATTCTTGTACATAGGGGACAGTATTGTAGTAGTTATATTCTTGTACATAGGAGCAGTATTATAGCAGTTATATTCTTGTACATAGGAGGCAGTATTATAGTAGTTATATTCTTGTACATAGGAGCAGTATTATAGCAGTTATATTCTTGTACATAGGAGGCAGTATTATAGTAGTTATATTCTTGTACATAGGGGCAGTATTATAGTAGTTATATTCTTGTACATAGGAGCAGTATTATAGTAGTTATATTCTTGTACATAGGGGCAGTATTATAGTAGTTATATTCTTGTACATAGGAGCAGTATTATAGCAGTTATATTCTTGTACATAGGGGACAGTGTTATAGTAGTTATATTCTTGTACATAGGGGGCAGTATTATAGTAGTTATATTCTTGTACATAGGGGCAGTATTATAGTAGTTATATTCTTGTACATGGGGGACAGTATTATAGTAGTTATATTCTTGTACATATGAGCAGTATTATAGTAATTATATTCTTGTACATAGGGGACAGTATTATAGTAGTTATATTCTTGTACATAGAGGACAGTATTATAGTAGTTATATTCTTGTACATAGGAGCAGTATTATAGTAGTTATATTCTTGTACATAGAGGCAGTATTATAGTAGTTATATTCTTGTACATAGGGGACAGTATTATAGTAGTTATATTCTTGTACATTGGGGGCAGTATTATATTAATTATATTCTTGCACATAGTAGCAGTATTATAGTAGTTATATTCTTGTACATAGGCGGCAGTATTATAGTAGTTATATTCTTGTACTTAGGGGGCAGTATTATAGTAGTTATATTCTTGTACATAGGGGACAGTATTATAGTAGTTATATTCTTGTACATAGGGGCAGTATTATAGTAGTTATATTCTTGTACATAGGGGCAGTATTATAGTAGTTATATTCTTGTACATGGGGGACAGTATTATAGTAGTTATATTCTTGTACATAGGAGCAGTATTATAGTAGTTATATTCTTGTACATAGGGGGCAGTATTATAGTAGTTATATTCTTGTACATAGGAGCAGTATTATAGCAGTTATATTCTTGTACATAGGGGACAGTATTATAGTAGTTATATTCTTGTACATTGGGGGCAGTATTATATTAATTATATTCTTGCACATAGTAGCAGTATTATAGTAGTTATATTCTTGTACATAGGCGGCAGTATTATAGTAGTTATATTCTTGTACTTAGGGGGCAGTATTATAGTAGTTATATTCTTGTACATAGGGGACAGTATTATAGTAGTTATATTCTTGTACATAGGGGCAGTATTATAGTAGTTATATTCTTGTACATAGGGGCAGTATTATAGTAGTTATATTCTTGTACATGGGGGACAGTATTATAGTAGTTATATTCTTGTACATAGGAGCAGTATTATAGTAGTTATATTCTTGTACATAGGGGGCAGTATTATAGTAGTTATATTCTTGTACATAGGAGCAGTATTATAGCATTTATATTCTTGTATACAGGAGCACTATTATAGCAGTTATATTCTTGTACATAGGGGACAGTATTATAGTAGTTATATTCTTGTACATAGGAGCAGTATTATAGCAGTTATATTCTTGTACATAGGAGGCAGTAATATAGTAGTTATATTCTTGTACATAGGAGCAGTATTATAGCAGTTATATTCTTGTACATAGGAGGCAGTATTATAGTAGTTATATTCTTGTACATAGGGGCAGTATTATAGTAGTTATATTCTTGTACATAGGAGCAGTATTATAGCAGTTATATTCTTGTACATAGGGGACAGTATTATAGTAGTTATATTCTTGTACATAGGAGCAGTATTATAGCAGTTATATTCTTGTACATAGGAGGCAGTAATATAGTAGTTATATTCTTGTACATAGGAGCAGTATTATAGCAGTTATATTCTTGTACATAGGAGGCAGTATTATAGTAGTTATATTCTTGTACATAGGGGCAGTATTATAGTAGTTATATTCTTGTACATAGGAGCAGTATTATAGCAGTTATATTCTTGTACATAGGGGACAGTATTATAGTAGTTATATTCTTGTACATAGGGGGCAGTATTATAGTAGTTATATTCTTGTACATAGGGGCAGTATTATAGTAGTTATATTCTTGTACATGGGGGACAGTATTATAGTTGTTATATTCTTGTACATAGGGGCAGTATTATAGTAGTTATATTCTTGTACATAGGGGGCAGTATTATAGTAGTTATATTCTTGTACATAGGGGCAGTATTATAGTAGCTATATTCTTGTACATGGGGGACAGTATTATAGTAGTTATATTCTTGTACATAGGGGCAGTACTATAGTAGTTATATTCTTGTACATAGGGGGCAGTATTGTAGTAGTTATATTCTTGTACATAGGGGCAGTATTATAGTAGTTATATTCTTGTACATAGGGGCAGTATTATAGTAGTTATATTCTTGTACATAGGGGCAATACTATAGTAGTTATATTCTTGTACATAGGGGCAGTATTATAGTAGTTATATTCTTGTACATAGGAGCAGTATTATAGTAGTTATATTCTTGTATATAGGGCAGTATTATAGTAGTTATATTCTTGAACATAGGGAGCAGTATTACAGTAGTTATATTCTTGTACATAGGAGCAGTATTATAGTAGTTATATTCTTGTACATAGGGGGCAGTATTATAGTAGTTATATTCTTGTACATAGGGGCAGTATTATAGTAGTTATATTCTTGTACATAGGAGCAGTATTATAGTAGTTATATTCTTGTATATAGGGCAGTATTATAGTATTTATATTCTTGTACATAGGGGACAGTATTATAGTAGTTATATTCTTGTACATAGGGGGCAGTATTATATTAATTATATTCTTGCACATAGTAGCAGTATTATAGTAGTTATATTCTTGTACATAGGCGGCAGTATTATAGTAGTTATATTCTTGTACATAGGGGGCAGTATTATAGTAGTTATATTCTTGTACATAGGGGACAGTATTATAGTAGTTATATTCTTGTACATAGGGGCAGTATTATAGTAGTTATATTCTTGTACATAGGGGCAGTATTATAGTAGTTATATTCTTGTACATGGGGGACAGTATTATAGTAGTTATATTCTTGTACATAGGAGCAGTATTATAGCAGTTATATTCTTGTACGTAGGAGGCAGTATTATAGTAGTTATATTCTTGTACATAGGAGCAGTATTATAGCAGTTATATTCTTGTACATAGGAGGCAGTATTCTAGTAGTTATATTCTTGTACATAGGGGCAGTATTATAGTAGTTATATTCTTGTACATAGGAGCAGTATTATAGTAGTTATATTCTTGTACATAGGGGCAGTATTATAGTAGTTATATTCTTGTACATAGGAGCAGTATTATAGCAGTTATATTCTTGTACATAGGGGACAGTATTATAGTAGTTATATTCTTGTACATAGGGGGCAGTATTATAGTAGTTATATTCTTGTACATAGGGGCAGTATTATAGTAGTTATATTCTTGTACATGGGGGACAGTATTATAGTTGTTATATTCTTGTACATAGGGGCAGTATTATAGTAGTTATATTCTTGTACATAGGGGCAGTATTATAGTAGTTATATTCTTGTACATAGGGGGCAGTATTATAGTAGTTATATTCTTGTACATAGGGGCAGTATTATAGTAGCTATATTCTTGTACATGGGGGACAGTATTATAGTAGTTATATTCTTGTACATAGGGGCAGTGCTATAGTAGTTATATTCTTGTACATAGGGGGCAGTATTATAGTAGTTATATTCTTGTACATAGAGGCAGTATTATAGTAGTTATATTCTTGTACATAGGGGCCGTATTATAGTAGTTATATTCTTGTACATAGGGGCAATACTATAGTAGTTATATTCTTGTACATAGGGGCAGTATTATAGTAGTTATATTCTTGTACATAGGAGCAGTATTATAGTAGTTATATTCTTGTATATAGGGCAGTATTATAGTAGTTATATTCTTGAACATAGGGAGCAGTATTATAGTAGTTATATTCTTGTACATAGGAGCAGTATTATAGTAGTTATATTCTTGTACATAGGGGGCAGTATTATAGTAGTTATATTCTTGTACATAGGGGCAGTATTATAGTAGTTATATTCTTGTACATAGTAGCAGTATTATAGTAGTTATATTCTTGTATATAGGGCAGTATTATAGTAGTTATATTCTTGAACATAGGGAGCAGTATTATAGTAGTTATATTCTTGTACATAGGGGGCAGTATTATAGTAGTTATATTCTTATACATAGGGGGCAGTATTATAGTAGTTCTATTCTTGTACATAGGGACAGTATTATAGTAGTTATATTCTTGTACATAGGGGGCAGTATTATAGTAGTTATATTCTTATACATAGGGGGCAGTATTATAGTAGTTATATTCTTATACATAGGGGTCAGTATTATAGTAGTTATATTCTTGTACATAGGGACAGTATTATAGTAGTTATATTCTTGTACATAGGGGGCAGTATTATAGTAGTTATATTCTTATACATAGGGGGCAGTATTATAGTAGTTATATTCTTGTACATAGGGAGCAGTATTATAGTAGTTATATTCTTGTACATAGGGGGCAGTATTATAGTAGTTATATTCTTGTACATAGGGGGCAGTATTATAGTAGTTATATTCTTATACATAGGGGGCAGTATTATAGTAGTTATATTCTTGTACATAGGGGGCAGTATTATAGTAGTTATATTCTTGTACATAGGGAGCAGTATTATAGTAGTTATATTCTTATACATAGGGGGCAGTATTATAGTAGTTATATTCTTATATATAGGGGGCAGTATTATAGTAGTTATATTCTTGTACATAGGGAGCAGTATTATAGTAGTTATATTCTTGTATTCTTTATATGGGAGCTGCATAATCCTATATTGCATATGGGACATATGAGAAGGCAAAGAATGGAACTTCTAAAAAAGCAGATGTTATAAAGACATCATAGGAGAATGTAAGATGACAAGCTGCAGTGTTCATACTCACACCCATAGTTTCATGAGACTCAAAACAATCCATGTAATTGGCTCCCCAGATGCTCCAGGCAGAGAGGAACTTGAACAGATTTATCTTCACTGGTTGTTCTACAAAAACTAGATAATTTGGAGACATTCCAAAACTAAAAGAAAAAAGACTGAGTTACCAACCGGAGTCTTACAGAACAGATAAATCATCTTATATATACAAATCGCTAACTATACATGGGATTAGATGCACAAAAATCAGACCATGAAAGCCACAGACATCTGTAAAATCAATCAAGTTTATCAAAACAAAAAACAATTCCGGTCAGACATTAGATTTCCTATCAGTAAAAAGTTGTACATAGGGGGCAGTATTATAGTAGTTATATTCTTGTACATAGGGGCAGTATTATAGTAGTTATATTCTTGTACATAGGGGGCAGTATTATAGTAGTTATATTCTTGTACATAGGGGCAGTATTATAGTAGTTATATTCTTGTACATAGGAGCAGTATTATAGTAGTTATATTCTTGTACATAGGAGGCAGTATTATAGTAGTTATATTCCTGTACATAGGAGCAGTATTATAGTAGTTATATTCTTGTACATAGGAGGCAGTATTATAGTAGTTATATTCTTGTACATAGGAGCTGTATTATAGTAGTTATATTCTTGTACATAGGAGGCAGTATTATAGTAGTTATATTCTTGTACATAGGGGGCAGTATTATAGTAGTTATATTCTTGTACATAGGAGCAGTATTATAGTAGTTATATTCTTGTACATAGGAGCAGTATTATAGTAGTTATATTCTTGTACATAGGGGGCAGTATTATAGTAGTTATATTCTTGTACATAGGAGCAGTATTATAGTAGTTATATTCTTGTACATAGGAGGCAGTATTATAGTACTTATATTCTTGTACATAGGAGGCAGTATTATAGTAGTTATATTCTTGTACATAGGGGGCAGTATTATAGTAGTTATATTCTTGTACATAGGAGCAGTATTATAGTAGTTATATTCTTGTACATAGGGGGCAGTATTATAGTACTTATATTCTTGTACATAGGAGGCAGTATTATAGTAGTTATATTCTTGTACATAGGGGCAGTATTATAGTAGTTATATTCTTGTACATAGGAGCAGTATTATAGTACTTATATTCTTGTACATAGGAGCAGTATTATAGTACTTATATTCTTGTACATAGGGGGCAGTGTTATAGTAGTTATATTCTTGTACATAGGGGGCAGTGTTATAGTAGTTATATTCTTGTACATAGGAGCAGTATTATAGTAGTTATATTCTTGTACATAGGAGCAGTATTATAGTAGTTATATTCTTGTACATAGGAGGGAGTATTATAGTAGTTATATTCTTGTATATAGGAGGCAGTATTATAGTCGTTATATTCTTGTACATAGGGGCAGTATTATAGTAGTTATATTCTTGTACATAGGGGGCAGTGTTATAGTAGTTATATTCTTGTACATAGGGGCAGTATTATAGTAGTTATATTCTTGTACATAGGAGCAGTATTATAGTAGTTATATTCTTGTACATAGGAGGGAGTATTATAGTAGTTATATTCTTGTATATAGGAGGCAGTATTATAGTCGTTATATTCTTGTACATAGGGGCAGTATTATAGTAGTTATATTCTTGTACATAGGGGCAGTATTATAGTAGTTATATTCTTGTACATAGGAGGCAGTATTATAGTAGTTATATTGTACATAGGAGGCAGTATTATAGTAGTTATATTCTTGTACATAGGGGGCAGTATTATAGTTATATTCTTGTACATAGGAGCAGTATTATAGCAGTTATATTCTTGTATATAGGGGCAGTATTATAGTAGTTATATTCTTGTACATAGAGACAGTATTATTGTAGTTATATTCTTGTACATAGGAGCAGTATTATAGTAGTTATATTCCTGTACATGGGGGCAGTATTATAGTAGTTGTATTCTTGTACATAGGAGCAGTATTATAGTAGTTATATTCTTGTATATAGGGGGCAGTATTATAGTAGTTATATTCTTGTACATAGGGGCAGTATTATAGTAGTTATATTCTTGAACATAGGAGCAGTTTTATAGTAGTTATATTCTTGTACATAGGGGGCAGTATTATAGTAGTTATATTCTTATACATAGGGGCAGTATTATAGTAGTTATATTCTTGTACATAGGGAGCAGTATTATAGTAGTTATATTCTTGTATATAGGGGGCAGTATTATAGTAGTTATATTCTTGTACATAGGGGCAGTATTATAGTAGTTATATTCTTGTACATAGGGGCAGTATTATAGTAGTTATATTCTTATACATAGGGGCAGTATTATAGTAGTTATATTCTTATACATAGGAGCAGTATTATAGTAGTTATATTCTTATACATAGGGGCAGTATTATAGTAGTTATATTCTTATACATAGGGGCAGTATTATAGTAGTTATATTCTTGTACATAGGGAGCAGTATTATAGTAGTTATATTCTTGTACATAGGGGCAGTATTATAGTAGTTATATTCTTGTACATAGGAGCAGTATTATAATAGTTATATTCTTGTACATAGGAGCAGTATTATAGTAGTTATATTCTTGTATATAGGGGGCAGTATTATAGTAGTTATACTCTTGTACATAGCGGGCAGTATTATAATAGTTATATTCTTGTACATAGGAGCAGTATTATAGTAGTTATATTCTTATATATAGGGGGCAGTATTATAGTAGTTATACTCTTGTACATAGGGGGCAGTATTATAGTAGTTATATTCTTGTACATAGGGAGCAGTATTATAGTAGTTATATTATTGTACATAGGGGGCAGTATTATAGTAGTTATATTCTTCTACATATAAGGGGTAATATAATTGTTATGTTGCTGTCAGTTCTTTAGTTCATCTATGATTACAGATGTGAAATGTTCTTGTTACCTGTGGACGTAGGACGGGGTAAATCTGTCACTACAAGGAAATTGCACAACCACTTTGCTCTTTGTTATGGGATCTTCTTTGTCTGTAACAGTAAATTATTAGAATTACCAAGAAGTTCCGTATTGCAGCATCGCACTGTCTGGCATTTGCAGTAGTCTGACAGATATATAGACGGAGTGGGTTCTCTGTGATCTCTGCCCTTTTATATAGTCCATATTACGGCCGCCCCCAGTCACTCACCTGCCTGCAGAGGAGGAATCTTGACCACGTTATATGCAAGTGAAAAGTTCTTCCCGAAGCAGTTTCCCATGTTGTAGACGGTGCCGTCGTTCTCGATGTGCGGGTGCGCGGTGACACCGTTGATGGAGATGTATTTACAGAGATCCACCTGAAAGTCACAGAAACAGGAGCCATGACTCCTAGAGAAGTATCTCCTGCATTTCGGGATCCCATTCCTGGTATACTTTTGCCTCCCGTCATTTTCTGTACCATGTCTGATTAAAAAAAAAAAATGAAGCTACTGCAGGATCTGACCACTTAGGGATTGTAGTCTGTAACCATGCCGACACATTGGTCTGCATAGGAGCTGTGTACTCAAAACGGTAGTAGATTTTTAATCGTAAATATTTGTAAAGGAGCCTAAATTTATTCTTTTAGAGCAGGATCCTCTTTATGATGTGTACGTGCCCTAACAGGACACATGGAATACCTCCACCGAAGAGTGAAATCGGCCATATACATTCATTCTTTTATCAGCAATTCCTCCAATAATCTTATCCCTACACAGACACCCTGACTGAGAACTCATTCTATATTATCGTATATTCCTATAAAGATAAGCGGCTAAATATCCAGTGATTGGCCACTGTTTGGCGACACTTTCCCTCTTTATCACTAAGTACCTTTTTCACCGTTTCCAGCGTCTCAGGATCGACCTTTGTTATGTAATTGGTTTCTGTGCAGGCGTAAAAATCCTCCCCCACGGGGTAAATGTTCACAAGGGCGTTGTCTGTTATTTCTAAGCCTTTAAAGTATGAAAAAAACCTATGGAGATTCAAAAAAATAATGATATATATATATAAAAACTATTTAACACCATAAAACTCTGAATTTTCAATGTTCTTGAGTTACCTGGAGAATATATTTTTACATGGATCTGGATAAGCAAAGGTACCGAACTCTGTTATTACAATCCTCTTCTCAGTCATTGCTCGGACGTAAGCATCGGTCTTTACAAATCTGTGGTCAAAAGCAACGCACTGTTATATTTCTTATAAATAGG
This sequence comes from Phyllobates terribilis, assembly GCF_046119375.1. Taxonomy (NCBI): domain Eukaryota; kingdom Metazoa; phylum Chordata; class Amphibia; order Anura; family Dendrobatidae; genus Phyllobates; species Phyllobates terribilis. The sequence goes on from NW_027362768.1 coordinate 179,082,027, forward strand.
AGCAGTATTATAGTAGTTATATTCTTGTACATAGGGGCAGTATTATAGTAGTTATATTCTTGTACATAGGGGCAATATTATAGTAGTTATATTCTTGTACATAGGGAGCAGTATTATAGTAGATATATTCTTGTACATAGGAGCAGTATTATAGTAGTTATATTCTTGTACATAGGAGCAGTATTATAGTAGTTATATTTCTTATAAATAGGAGCAGTATTATAGTAGTTATATTCTTGTACATAGGAGAAGTATTATAGTAGTTATATTCTTGTACATAGGGGCAGTATTATAGTAGTTATATTCTTGTACATAGGGGCAGTATTATAGTAGTTATATTCTTGTACATAGGAGCAGTATTATAGTAGTTATATTTCTTATAAATAGGAGCAGTATTATAGTAGTTATATTCTTGTACATAGGAGAAGTATTATAGTGGTTATATTCTTGTACATAGGGGCAGTATGATAGTAGTTATATTCTTGTACATAGGGGCAGTATTATAGTAGTTATATTTTTGTACATAGGGGGCAGTATTATAGTAGTTATATTCTTGTACATAGGAGCAGTATTATAGTAGTTATATTTTTGTACATAGGGGGCAGTATTATAGTAGTTATATTCTTATACATAGGGGCAGTATTATAGTAGTTATATTCTTGTACATAGGGGCAGTATTATAGTAGTTATATTCTTGTACATAGGGGCAGTATTATAGTAGTTATATTCTTGTACACAGGGGGCAGTATTATAGTAGTTATATTCTTGTACATAGGGGCAGTATTATAGTAGTTATATTCTTGTACATAGGGGGCAGTATTATAGTAGTTATATTCTTGTACATAGGGGCAGTATTATAGTAGTTATATTCTTGTACATAGGGGGCAGTATTATAGTAGTTATATTCTTGTACATAGGGGCAGTATTATAGTAGTTATATTCTTGTACATAGGGGCAGTATTATAGTAGTTATATTCTTGTACATAGGGGCAGTATTATAGTAGTTATATTCTTATACATAGGGGCAGTATTATAGTCATTAGATTCTTGTACATAGGGGCAGTATTATAGTAGTTATATTCTTATACATAGGGGCAGTATTATATCAGTTATATTCTTATACATAGGAGCTGTATTATAGTAGTTATATTCTTATACATAGGGGCAGTATTATAGTAGTTATATTCTTGTACATAGGAGCTGTATTATAGTAGTTATATTCTTGTACGTAGGAGCAGTATTATAGTAGTTATATTCTTGTACATAGGGGCAGTATTATAGTAGTTATATTCTTGTACATAGGAGCAGTATTATAGTAGTTATATTCTTGTACATAGGAGCAGTATTATAGTAGTTATATTCTTGTACATAGGGGGCAGTATTATAGTAGCTATATTCTTGTACATAGGGGGCAGTATTATAGTAGTTATATTCTTGTACATAGGAGCAGTATTATAGTAGTTCTATTCTTGTATATAAGAGCAGTATTATAGTAGTTATATTCTTGTACATAGGGGCAGTATCATAGTAGTTATATTCTTGTACATAGGAGGCAGTATTATAGTAGTTATATTCTTGTACATAGGGAGCAGTATTATAGTAGTTATATTCTTGTACATAGGGGCAGTATTATAGTAGTTATACTCTTGTACATAGGGGCAGTATTATAGTCATTAGATTCTTGTACATAGGGGCAGTATTATAGTAGTTATATTCTTATACATAGGGGCAGTATTATAGCAGTTATATTCTTATACATAGGAGCAGTATTATAGTAGTTATATTCTTGTACATAGGAGCTGTATTATAGTAGTTATATTCTTGCACATAGGGAGCAGTATTATAGTAGTTATATTCTTGTACATAGGGGCAGTATTATAGTAGTTATATTCTTGTACATAGGGGGCAGTATTATAGTAGTTATATTCTTGTACATAGAGGGCAGTATTATAGTAGTTATATTCTTGTACATAGGAGGCAGTATTATAGTAGTTATATTCTTATACATAGGGGCAGTATTATAGCAGTTATATTCTTATACATAGGAGCAGTATTATAGTAGTTATATTCTTGTACATAGGGGGCAGTATTATAGTAGTTATATTCTTGTACATAGAGGGCAGTATTATAGTAGTTATATTCTTGTACATAGGAGGCAGTATTATAGTAGTTATATTCTTGTACATAGGCGGCAGTATTATAGTAGTTATACTCTTGTACATAGGAGCAGTATTATAGTAGTTATATTTTTGTGCATAGGATCAGTATTATAGTAGTTATATTCTTGTACATAGGCGGCTGTATTATAGTAGCTATATTCTTGTACATAGGGGCAGTATTATAGTAGTTATACTCTTGTACATAGGAGCAGTATTATAGTAGTTATATTCTTGTGCATAGGGGCAGTATTATAGTAGTTATATTCTTATACATAGGAGCAGTATTATAGTAGCTATATTCTTGTACATAGGGGGCAGTATTATAGTAGTTATATTCTTGTACATAGGGGGCAGTATTATAGTAGTTATATTCTTGTACATAGGCGGCAGTATTATAGTAGCTATATTCTTGTACATAGGGGCAGTATTATAGTAGTTATACTCTTGTACATAGGAGCAGTATTATAGTAGTTATACTCTTGTACATAGGAGCAGTATTATAGTAGTTATATTCTTGTACATAGGGGCAGTATTATAGTAGTTATATTCTTGTACACAGATGGCAGTATTATAGTAGTTATATTCTTGTACATAGGGGTAGTATTATAGTAGTTATATTCTTGTACATAGGGGGCAGTATTATAGTAGTTATATTCTTGTACATAGGAGCAGTATTATAGTAGTTATATTCTTGTACATAGGGGCAGTATTATATTAGCTATATTTTTGTACATAGGGGCAGTATTATAGTAGTTATATTCTTGTACATAGGGGGCAGTATTATAGTAGTTATATTCTTGTACATAGGAGCAGTATTATAGTAGTTATATTCTTGTACATAGGGGCAGTATTATAGTAGCTATATTTTTGTACATAGGGGGCAGTATTATAGTAGTTATATTCTTGTACATAGGGGGCAGTATTATAGTAGTTATATTCTTGTACATAGGGGGTAGTATTATAGTAGTTATATACTTGTACATAGGAGCAGTATTATAGTAGTTATACTCTTGTACATAGGGGCAGTATTATAGTAGTTATATTCTTGTGCATAGGGGCAGTATTATAGTAGTAATATTCTTGTACTTAGGGGAGTATTATAGTAGTTATATTCTTGTACATAGGGAGCAGTATTATAGTAGCTATATTCTTGTGCATAGGGGCAGTATTATAGTAGTAATATTCTTGTACTTAGGGGAGTATTATAGTAGTTATATTCTTGTACATAGGGGGCAGTATTATATCCATATTTGACAAATGCATCAATAAGTCATGTAATAAGAGGTTTAATTTGCAGTATTCCTATAAAGGGGGAAGGAACGAGATAGCACCGGGTCAGTGCGGCTGATGATGTTACATACCTGCGATGATACGTCACATGTCCCTCCTTGAACTCAAACTTATGTAGCAGAGCTTGTCCATCAAACAGGTGATAAAACTGCTCCGATCCCACTTCAAACAGCCCGGGTCCACATCGCAGCAGACTGCCAGACAGCCATAAGGGTAACCGACCTGTCCCAGAAGTAATGGAGAGGTGAAAACGAATTTTCAATAAGCCCTTGAAGAGAAACATTCCCAAATATACCAACATTTATGTATTGGGATATTTTCACATTGGTGTTTTTCAGTTATATGTTTAACCAATGCATCTGTGTGTTATTCGCCACTCCATGTTACTACTGTGCAGTATATGGTTTTTACTGGATGCTCCTGTATGGAATATAGCGCAGTCTGCTCTGCTGTTTCATGCAGGAAAAAAAATGTATCCCAACATTTACCGACCCGGCAGAGGCCAAGTGGGCACTATATGGATATTGATAGAAGCTTAAAGGCCTGTTTGACGCATACGTCCGGTGCCCTTACCTGTGATGTGGACGCTCATTGGGGTGGCCAGTTCCTCCACCGTCTCAAACAGTTTCTTGTAGCCGCCAGCAGGGTGCTCCACGCTGCAAAAATAGCCAGAAATGACCAACTCCTGAAAGGACCAAGCCCCAAGTGGACTTAAAGGGAGAGGCTTAAAGGGATTGTACTGAAATGCTCAAAAGTGCCTGAATAAATAAAGTGAACAACACCTTTACAGATTCTCTGCAGGTCCCGTTCCAGGTATCCCCCGAGCCCCCCTAGTTCCTCTTCAGGGGACACATGATCGCTGGTTTGTGCTTTCTGGTCTGATCTCCACACATGACAGGAAATGCCTGCTCAGCCAATCACAGGCTGAGGCGTGTCCCTGCGGTGGCCAGTGATTGGCTGAGTGGCATTTCCTAACATTTCCTGTAGAGACCAGCGGGGGGATCCTGAGAGCTGGAATGGGACCTGTGGGGCATCACTGAGTCCCCCCGAAAAATAATGTTTATTCTTTTCACAACCCCTTTTAAAGCTAACAAAGCAATAATAGATCTCTGATTACAGCAGAAGAATATCTATCAATTTGGAATAATCTCTTACAAAAACGATTCTGTAAAGATGCAATTCCTCATACTTCATCCACAGCCAGAGCTGCATTCACAATTCTGCACAGTGGGAGATCAGATGAGAGTCGTACAGTTAGGTCTAACATACAGGATGAAGGAAAGCTAAAAAAAAATAAGGCTCCTTTCAGCAGCTACTTGACACCAACCACCTGTAACAGGAGATTCTGTCGCCCCAATTCTATTCCACCCATTAAATTAGGGGTGAGGCCAAATTTAAATGGCGTCTTATGGGCTGGGGGTCGTCCGTACAAACTGGAGCCTTCTACAAGGCTGTCCTATAGACAGAATACAGACCCCCATAAACAGTAGCCGGATTTTCTGGTTTGCACCGTGGAATTTCCCCCTATTCTATAAAAAAAAAAAATCTTAAAAACATAGAAGTTGAAACTTTGTAACAACAAAAAAAAACTTCCTTTGACTCGTCGTAAAAACTTCTCAACTCCTAGAAGACGACTCGATTTGGGTTTTGCTAACGGAGTCCAACCCGCTACTTACCGACTGACCATGGTGCCTCCTGCTGCGGGACGAGAGCGAGTCTGGGAGTCTGAAGTCTTTATCTATTTATAAGGACTTTGATTTGTTTCATGAGAATAATCTTCTTAGAGAGCGAGCGCAGCCAATCAGCGAGCGGACGGGGAACAGAAGATTCTTTCAGGACCGGGATTCTCTTGAAGCCGCTCTCTCTCCATTGAGTCTTCGGCGTCTTTGCTCTCCGCACAACGAGGCTCTTTGAAAAATGTTTAGTTCTAAATCCTTTCAAACCAGCGGTGGATTAAATGAAAGAATTCAGTCGCACGCTGCCAGACCCGAGATGTTCTCATTCTAATTGTTTACTATATATGGAAAAAACGCTCCGATACGTCTCACATTGGAGCCCGGTGGACGGACGTCTCGTGACAAGAGACTGTGATCCCTCCGGAGGTGTCCGGGAATCTTCCTGTAGGACCGAGATCCTCTGTCCTAAATCACTCATTGTCTTCCGTCAAATTGCAAAACACCCGACATTTCCAAACTTAAGATTAGTAGAGAAATATCCACATGGGATGGAAAAAAAACCTGCAACATGAGGATTTTTCTGTGGATTTGTGGTTGATCTCTCCATGGATTTCACCCCTCCACAAGAAAAATAGGCGTAGATTTGAGATAGAAATGTTAAGATCTATGCTAAGGGTTAATAGCCCTGCGGAATGTGGATGAGATTCGATCACGGGGCTGCTACCCTATTGTTTCAGATCTTCCAAATCCATACAGAAATTCTGCAGCATTTCTGTCCCATGTGGACGGACCCCAAATCCGCCAAGATATGAATTTATTCCTTATAGGAACGTGTTAGAAGAAGATGAACCAAAAAAGATCAAATGATTCTTTACAGTAAAAGCATTGAGGTCACTTATCTTTGAGTAATGTCTGTCCCATGTGGACGGACCCAAAATCTGCCAAGATATGAACAATTCCTTCTAGGAACGTGAGTATTAGAGGAAGACAAAGTAAAAATGATCAAAGAATTCTTTACAGTAAAAGTACTGAGGTCACTTATTTTTGAGTAATGTGGACGGACCCCAAATCTGCCAAGATATGAACAATTCCTTCTAGGAACATGAGTGTTGGTGAAAGACAAAGCAAAAAAGATCAAAGGATTCTTTACAGTAAAAGCATTGAGGTCACTTATCTTTGAGTAATGTCTGTCCCATGTGGACAGACCCCAAAACTGCCAAGATATGAACCATTCCTTCTAAGAACATGAGTATTAGAGGAAGATGAAGCAAAAAAGATCAAAGGATTCTTTACAGTAAAAGCATTGAGGTCACTTCTCTATGAGAGATGCCACCTGCACAGAGGCAGACCTAGATAGAACAGTCCCTCTATGAAGAAGCAGTATGCTGAATCAGGCCACGTTTGCTTGTAGTCTTTAACCTTTGAGACACATTGCTCTGCATAGGAGCTGTATACACAAATTGATGGAAACATTTTACTTAAAGGGGATTGTGTAAAGCTTTTCAGTTATCCCCTATGGATAGAATAAGGGAGAACTTACTGATTGCTGGTAGTCTGACTGCGATTTTCCCTTTCCTTTTGCACTCCCCAAGACTTCACTATTGTCCGCAGTGCCATAGAGAATGAGTGGAGGGGACCTTCGCTCCATTCACAGAGGGTCTGCAGAGACCCCTTCTCAGGATTGTCTGGTTCCTAGCAGTTGTGCCCCGAGCAATTAGGGGATAACTTAAAAACTTGATAAAAGCCTTTTAAGACTATGTACAGTAAGTTGTTGCATAAGTATTCATACCCTTAAAGACCCCTGTGCTTCCCATGAACAGGTGCAATTTTCAGACATGTGAACTCTGTATATTAGGCAATTGTTAGTTATGCAATTCCCTTTCTATAGCTGCACTTATTACCCATGTAGGGTTAACCCCTTGTGTGCTGCTGACAATATCCCAAGGATCTATAGACCGAGAATCATCGGAGGCTTTGTCGCACATTCTTCGTGGTGGACTTGTATAACGGGATTACAGCCTCTTGTTATTTCGGTTCTGTCCTCGGCTGCTGGGAACTGAGGACCCTTGTCCTAGAACATTTCATAATGAGATTACGGCCGTCACATCAGCTGCATTTTCAGGGGAATTTATCAGAGAACTTTCCGGACTATTATACAAGTGACTTATGTACAATATTCTCCATTGCCCCGGACACGGGGAGCTCCATAGAAATGCTGCAGAATCGGCAATACATTCTGCTCCACCAGCGGAAATATACGAGAGTCCACCGATTTCCATCATCTACGGTACCCTATAAAGAGAAGAGCTGTGCCATGTCATGAAATATGGTTCTATCTAGGGAACCACCTATATAATCCCCATAAATATTCCTGTGCAGGAGACATGGAGCAAAAAAAGATAAGCGGCAACCAGGCTCCTCCTGCACCACTTATCTAGTGCAACGGGATAAGACAGGTGGAAACCCAACCCTGACGCTGTTCACAGATACTGGGACCCTCGAACATATTATCAAAATCCCAAAATGAGGAAATTAACTTTTTTATTACTTTTATCCCATTGTAGATGCAGAAATTATTTGATTTTATTTTCCCGTCGACTTATAAAATATTAGTTTTCTGCAGGTTGAGTCGACTTTTCAATGACATCATTTTGCGGCACATATTGTATAACTTTTATTGGAGTGAAACAAGTTTATTCTTCAGGTCATTAGATTACGACGATTCCACATTTATATCGTTACTTTTTCGGATTTTCAGCAATAAAAACACTTTTGAAAATAATTTCCATCATTGCATTCAAAGGTCCGTAACATTTCTAGTTTTACATTCCTGAACTGATTACGTGGTTTTTATAGGACTTCTGCACATCGGTGCATTTTGAAGCACATCATTTTTTTATTACAATTTATCGCATTTTTTTTTTAAATTTTTTGGGGAGGTGGAGGAAAAAAAAAAAAAAAAAGCAAAAATAGCAATGTGATAATTTTATTGCAGGGGCCGTTAGGATTAGGATACCATCGATATATATTTGTAATAAGTTCTATGAAAATATTTTCTTGAGTTGTTTTTTTTTTGTTTTATCCCACACCATACCCATAGTACCAGTATATACAATGGAGACTAAATAATGCCTGCATATTGTTACCGAAAAAAAACCCTTGTATTCCACGCCCAATATTACCACTATATACAGGAGAAATAATACTGCCTTAAAATGACTACATATTACAATGATCAAAAACCCACTGAACCGAGCCCAATATTACACCCATACAGCGACCGTACGGTGCAGATACCGGCCCAGCTGATTACTGTACAGGTAAAGTCGTCTCCATTTGGAATCATTAACTCTTTTCTCCTCCATCTGCCCCAGAACGTCATGAAGGTTTCTACGTTTCCTCTCTGCAGAATGTAACACACGGACATCTTTGGGAGATTGCTTTTCTGGCCCTCTATGGTCCTATAGGCATTCATGGCACTAGACCGTAACAATCCATCGCTGGTGCCCAACATATATAATAGTTATAGTACCGTCTACCATTACTACCATGTGACAGATCGGCGAGTGGTGCAGAGATCACTGACACCAATGCGGTCCTGTAATAGGAGCCACTGGGGTAACAAGTCCGTCCATGACATTTCTTCCCCCATCACCAGTGAGTGATATTATAGAGAAGTGGAAGGAACTGCAGTAACTCAGCCACAAAGTCGAAACCCCATAACATTACAGATTGGGGGCCGAGTGCTGAGGAGCAGAAATGTCCCCACCGATCTGCTGACCCCAGAGTCCAGACCTTCCCTGGTATAACATCAGCACAAACACTCGCCCCCACCAGAAGCTTCATGGCCGAGCAGCTGCATGCAGCCTTACATCACCAAGCACAATGCCGAGCGTTGGATGGAGCGGTGTAAAGCTGCCACTACTGGACTCGGGAGGAGACGTGTTCTGTGCAGTGACGGATCGCACTTCTCTAGCTTTGTCTGATGGAGGAGTCGGGGGTTTTGGTGATTTCAGGAGGACGTTACCCCCTGGGAAATCGTACTCTTCAGCACAAGACATTATGGATAATTGTAGCTTCAGCTTTGTGGGAATAGTTTGGGGTTCACCCTTATCTGTCCCCCATGACTGCGCCCAGTGCACAAGCTCCATACAGACATGGAGGGAGAACATGAGGGGCCGCACAGAGCCCCATACAGACATGGAGGAGAACATGAGCGGCCGCACAGAGCCCCATACAGACATGGAGGAGAACATGAGCGGCTGCACAGAGCCCCATACAGACATGGGGGGAGAACATGAGCAGCCGCACAGAGCCCCATACAGACAAGGAGGAGAACATGAGCGGCCGCACAGAGCCCCATACAGACATGGAGGAGAACATGAGCGGCCGCACAGAGCCCCATACAGACATGGAGGAGAACATGAGCGGCCGCACAGATCCCCATACAGATATGGGGACTATAACTGGAGCTGCGCAGATACATCAGTGACCCAAACAGTCAGAGCCCATTGATTTGGCAAATTAACTAGAACAGGTTAATATTGCAGGGAAACAGCGGAGTCACATAGAAAGCCACAAGGCCATTACGAGCCGCCGCGAGGCCCTTACGAGCCGCCGCGAGGCCATTACGAGCCGCCGCGAGGCCATTACGAGCCGCGACGCGGTCTCATAACAGAAGAAACTATTTCACTGCAAGATTCAGTCATTTACGGTTTCTGCACAAACACCGCGGAGGCGCAGAAGTGTGAATGCAGCCTTAGGAATCAGGAGGAACGTCACATCCCGAAGATGTATTATTAAAAAGAATAAGAAATTATACAAAAAAAATCATTTATTATATTTCCATGAATATAAAGTCTTTGCAGTTTAGATACAAAAAGTTTAAAGCTCATTTCCTAATGCAGAAAGTGTAATAAGAAAATTGCAGAAAAAAAAAAAGAAGCAAAAACACATAAATATAAGCGCAAATATATACAAAGGAGGAGTGCAACATGCAGCGAGCCCGGAGACCGGACCAAGCACCTAATTATGTCAGTTTTCTGCGAGGAGGCACAGGGTGATACAGATTTTTTTTTTTTTTTTAAATAGCACAGATCTCCCGAATGTTGTGTGTGCGGCCATTGCTTGTTCCTTAAAGGGAAACTCCACAGTCATTCTCTACGGAAGAAGATTGGCTCAAAGGCCCCTGTGTCCATCAAAGTGTTACTGAGCATGTGCAACCACCGCTCCTATAGAGTCAATGGAGCAGCGGTCGCACATGCTCACAATGGACTCCACAGGACACATGAGAAATGTGCACCATGGAACAACCCCTTTAACTCTGTCTGCAGACCGTCATTTGGACACTACAACTCCCAGCATTGCAGACGATTGCCTTCTAGATTGAGGATCGTCCTGAATGCCGGAGCGGGAGACTTGTGCCATTTAATGTGCAAATAGGCAATGTCAGAAATGTCAGTAAAAGTCAGGAAAAAACAAAACAAAAAACACACACAAATAGGAAACAAGTCCCGATAAGTCCCCGATGCTGGAGGCGGCCACCACTCTTCATCCTGCAACGATGGGTGACGCTTGGCTTCTCCAGCAGTAAATCATCTTTGGCAATGGTTTCATGAGAGCATAATTCTGCACGGACGTCAGTCCCGGGGCGACGCCGATCAGCGGCAGCACAGATCATCGCTGTCCGCCACAGTCAGGTAATAAATGGATAACGAGCAGGAGGGTTAGAAGTCTCCATCAGGTAAAGGAACTCAATGGTGACCAGGCCGGACTCTATAAAGGGGTCATCATGGGCACTAAGGCGACAGTGGCCAACTTATTAAAAACATAGATTTGCGTCCATATCTGGTACGTGTACAAATGGGCCAAGCTAGAAACGCCTACAAGTATATTACGTTAAATAGGGCATTGCCATTTAAGCAATTCTGCACTACACAGCTTTCACTTGCAGTACCATTTTTTCACCACATCTGTTGCAATTTTTAACCTAGGTGGCAATGCAACAGCGCCACCAATTGGAAAAGTAATATTTAACACGTAAACATGTGGACGCTTTGCATTGGTAACCCAGTGTCATTAATGGGTGAAGATTTTAGGGATCATTTATTTTGTCGGGGGAACTTCTTAATAACCGCTCCTGCTGTAAACGTGGATTGTGTGTTTTTTTTTTTATCTAAATTTTAAGATGTAATTAGCAGGTTTTCTGAAGTTTAGTAAAATGAATGAAAGGAACGTCTCATTCATGGAGAAGACGAGGGACGTGGTGACCGCTCTAGTCAGTATCTTAAGTTGCGAAACTTTGGTCTTTTCAGGAGCAGCATCGGCTGCTTGATCGTAGGCTTGTCTCCCAAGAGTTGGGCTTCGCTCTCGGTGGTTGGGAAGCGGCTGCGGTAGATGTCAGGATATTCTTTCTGAAACTGAAGAAGGAAAAAAAAAAAAAAATATAATGAGAATTTTGCTCTTTTCTAGTTGAATCTTTAAGAAAGATCCTGGTCAAGAGGCCACGTCCGTAGCCCATGGCCGCAGGACAGGAATGAGTCAACCTTCCCCTTGATTAGTAGGACAGATGCGATGTCACGTGAAGACACCAGGCCTACAGATCAGAAGAGGTTCTCAGGGCTCACGTCTGGCGGTCACTGGACCCTTCCATTGTGTATACAGCCCCGGTGCAGAGCCATGTGTCTCTGTAGCAGCAGACCGACCTGTTTGAGTTTCTTCTTCTTGTCCTTCATTGATAGGTTCTTGTCCTTCACGATGCTCTCCAGAAGCTCCATGATGGCGGCCTGCGAGGTCACCACCTTCTGCTCCTCGAACTCCTGTGCACTGATCTGCTTACAGAAGTAGAAGCCCAAGGCCGACGGGTCCTTCACCTTTAAAAATGAGACTTCAGTTAGCTTTGGCTCAAAGAGACCATGAACTAGCGATTCATTCTAAGACTGGATGAGAAAGAGTCCATCAGGTCAGTAATGGCGCCCAATCTTACCAGGGTGGGGGATGATGGGCAACTCTACACCAAGATCATTTATATGGATACCTCATTGTACAAAATCTTCCCTAATGGAGGATCGGGAGGCGGCCGGAGCCGGCACAGCGTCCTCTGCTGGAGACTGGTGGTGGCTTTCTGTTCTGATTGATGGAGGATCTTCCAGGATATAAATAAGTCTCCAAAGGGCAGTGAGGTCCTCTCCTAAGTGTACAATCCCTTTAAATATCATGCATTTATTTTATTCTGGTACAGAAATCCAACCCAATAACGCAGTGGCTAGCAGATTTTATTAAAAGAATATATATATATTTGGGTCGTTATTTTCCGAGGCCGTAACTTATGTATTTTTCCATCTCTATCCCTGTATAGGGGCTGGTCTTTTTTATCAGAACATTTTGGGGTACATACAATGTTTTGCTGACTCTTTATTCTATTTTTTTTTTGGTGGGGGGGGACGGGACGCGAGAAGATCTAAAACCATCAACTCGGGTGTTTCAATCATTTTACTTCTTTACCGTACAGATTAATTTTCTATTGTTATAGATGTGGCGATAGAGTGTTTTTTTTCTTCTTTTAACGTGTTTTTTTTTTTTTTTAATGTTTTGAGTCCCCCACGGGGACTTGTTCCATCTACAATATTGCAGTATTTAGCCCAAATGTGGATGGGCTTGAAGGGAGAATGAAGATGGCAGCGACAGGAGCCTAGAGTAGGTTCCTGGTCACCAGGATGATCCGTCGGCACGCGGCCTGATTGACAGCAGCGATTGGTCACTGCAGTTATAGGCCGGTGCGTGCCGTCTGTACGGTGCAGCCGATACCCGCCATGTATTTTGTGACGCACTGGTCGCGTCCTTCGTCAGGAGGGGGAAGGTCACACATGTGGTAATGGATTCCACACCTGGGCTCTCTGCAGATACTGGATGTGATCCTGGACCGCCGTCTGCAGGTAGCAGGGCACTTGCAGGATCTCCTGGTGATGGTCCATGAGGAAAGACACCAATCTTGTCGCCAACAACTCGTCCAGATCCACCTCTTCAGCGCAGCACAAGACGCAGCGGGAGAACGTCTGGATCATCTGGTAGAAAGAATATTAGACGGCAAACACGTCCGAAAACAGCGGGTACGCTGGCGACTGTTCACACACACCGACTTCTTACCAGAGATCGGGTGCCCATGGCGTCATGCAGGCGCGGCATATCCACGTTCTGGCTCATGCGGGAGATCATCCTCATCAGCAGCTGCAGCTTCCGGCGGTTCGGGGGTGGGAGAAGCAGACAGCAGAGCTGGAGGGCGTCTATGGCCACCCGCTGCAGATGGGGCTGCAGCAGACCTGAGCGACGACAGAGGGAGAAGAAAAGCTCCGTGAGCGCCAAACGTCACACAAAATAACTAAGAAGGTTGAGTAAATTTGCAAATACTTCACTGAGTGAATGCAAATTATCTTCTACTCTAGTCCCAACCAGAGCTGCACTCAAATTCCCACCGGCTCCATCCCATTGTCAGACTTTTAATGGAGCCGCACTGCAAGACCAGGCGTGACCTATTAATTGACAGCCAGGTTCTTTCTAATCTCGGGCAGCCCCTCAAAGCTCCCGGAGGTCCATTAATGCACCCTGAACTGTGAATGCAGCTTTGGGTGTGAGCAGAGAATCACAAAACAAATCAAAACAGAAAAATAAATAAAGTTGATATAAGAAAATAGCAATTACTCAGCTAATCAAGAAGATGAAAATCTGTGCAGGATAATTCTTTCCATTTTGCACATAAGGATCAGCCGTAGAAAACACCAGGGTGGACAGGAGGGGCGAGACCCCAACAGCCACCACCAGGGGTCCGATAAAGCAAAGCAGATCAGCATCTTCATGCAGCAGCTTGGCGCCGTTCACACCGTACAGTTAGTTTTCAACATGGAAACAGATAGCAGATTAACCCCCGCCTTACAGGTGGACCTGCGGTCTGCCTCCCACAATGCACTGCTCCCTGGGAAAAACCTCAGCAGCAGAAGACTACGTTTTGTGCGGTCACTTTTATATGGTAAAGCTGCCGTGGCGACGGCAGGAGGAGAGGTTTTTAGTCCTTGGAGGAACAATGTAAGGAGATTGTATTGATGACTAGAAAAGGAGCGGTCCTCCGACTACGGTGCCGATAAGAGCGGGTAGAGGGGGAGTAACCCAGAATTACAGGACCAGACTACAGCCTGAAACCATGAAGACACATAGGTCTGCATAGGAGCTGTGTACACAAAACGGCAGGATTATATTTAAGACTTTCCAGAGCAAAGGGGTCGTTAAGTATTTATAATCGTCATTTACCACTAAACTGCCGACGTCCGGTATATTCAGTCACCGACCACCGGACGGCGTGATCGTTTCTGGTGGGATTACGTCCCGTTCATTAGTCACCAGACCCCGCATGTGGCCAATCAGCCTCAGTGGTCAGATGACTGAGCAGAAAAAGGGTCACGATGGAGAAGACCACCGGAGCGTCAAGTCAGGCTTATTTCTAGAACGACCCCTTCGCTTTGGCAAGTTTTGTAAAGTTTGTGGAAAATCCTTTTAATCCGGACGATTCATTATGCAGCTTTATTTTCTACTCTAGATCCGCTGGAACAAGAAAAGGAGGCAACGTGAGAGAAAGACATCAGATTGTAGGAAAGGGTCATACAGGGCGAGCGTGAGGAGGGCAGACGGCATTAGGACCACATGCTGGATTACTAGGACACACAGGGAGCATTAGGACCACATGCCAGATTACTAGGACACACATGCTGGATTACTAGGACAAACGGACAGAATTAGGACCACATGCTGGATTATGAGGACGCACGGACATGCAGGAACATGCAGTAAATAGCATTACCCTTACTTTGAGTGCCAGTGCAGGGCGCAGCAGCGTGCAGTGAAGAAGAGTTTGTGGGGACAGAACTGGAGAGCTCCATATTGCTCTGGCACAAGCGTTTGGTGACGGCGATGCCCGGGTCAGTCACGTCGCTTCCCTCCATAGAGCTCAGGCGTTTCTGCAGTCTACCCTGACCCGTCTGCCCGGGCTTGATGGTAATCTCGGCCACTGGAGTGTTTATACTAGAGCACGAGCCAAGACAGTCGCCCATGCTGTGTGCCCGGGACAGCGTCCTGCAGTCGGCTCCGTGAGCGCCCCCTGCTGCAGGGTTGTGGCGGAGCAGTGTTCGGGCGTTGCCTACAGCAGCGGGCACAGCATGCTCGGCAGATGGAGGTGGATTTGGGGATTGGGTCACAGAATAGCTCTCGTGACTCGTTTCAGAATAGGACACATCTGCGATTCCCTCCAATGAGCAACTGCGCAGCCGGACTTTATAAGGCGCCGCGGAGTCAGTCCTGCCGTCGGCGAGGTTCTGGCAGCTGCCACCTCCGATCCTGCTCTGCCGCCTGGCGAGGGAGCTGTAAAGCTTCTCCCTGTTACTGTGCAGAGCAAAGTCCTTGTGCTCCCGGCCCAGCTCCCCGAAGCTTTGGTCGTCATCTTCCTCTTCTTCGTTGGGCACCTTCCGCACCAAGCTGAGGAGGAGGCATTCAGTGGACTTAAAGTTTGTGCTGCTCAGTTTTTGGTGCTGGGAGGACCGTGGAGCGGGCACGTCCTTCTTCACTTTGTGCTTCCGGTTGCGCCTGTGGGTTATCGTAACGTAGCCACATACAACTAACCAGGGACGAAATAGAAGTTAGAATGTGCAGCGAGCGGGAGATAAATGTGCACAACGTTAGTCGCAGGTTAGTGCGGTAGAGGCCGAGCGTGGGGGAGGGGGCGGACACCAGAGGCCAAGCGTGGGGGAACACCAGAGGCCGAGCGTGGAGGGGGGCACCAGAGGCAGCAAAACGCGTCATGCCAGTCAGCTGCAACAATCACTAAGGGTAGGAGTGTCCTGCAAAAATCCTGCCTGCGCATCATTACAAACACCTGTTCGGAAACGCTGTGCCGCTGAAGACCCCCTGCCTCTATTCGCTGTGCCCCCATTACATACAGCCCCTTCCCTCCTCTTCTGAAATACTCTGTGCCCCATTTGGTGACTTTTCCTCCTCAGTCTGCATTCTCCTCCCAATTGTGCACCATCCTGACCCCACGTAGGCCACCTCCTCAGATCAGCATAGCCCTCTCCGCACTATGGGGTGCACCACCCTTAGCCCACCTTTGGGGGGGTTGAATTGCAAAAAAAGCAAAGCCTTATGACTGCACAGGGACGGATTAGGATCAATATCACACTAGGATACAACACAAAGATCAGCCAATGAAGGGACCATATTCCTCTCCACCACCCAGACACATGCATCCTCAGTTCTGCAGAGCATGCACAACCTGTCAGGCAATTCATGCTGCCCAAACCGTGTGCAGCATGAATCGCAGCCTGGCTGCACAACGCATTTCAGAGAGAATATACTTTTAAGATTTGGCCTTGGACTATAGCAGGAAGCCAGTCCTGCGACGCCCCTTGCCGGCTCTTCCCAGCGAAACCCTACGGCCAAGTGCAAGACATCGGGGGAATCCTTTTCTATAGTAATGGGGTCTCCTCTGTTCTAGCTCTTTCGCTTGCATTTCAAGGGGAGCAATGAAACTAAGCGGTCACTTTCGCTTGCAAGAGCACTTGATCACCAGGGATCCTACGTGTCACCTGGCTGACAAACTATCACGACTCTATAGTGCAGAGAGCCCGAGGTCCACGGACTACCAGTGCAGCATCCACCGCCATGCAAGACACACAGGGTAGGACGCCTTACATGTGATGGAAGCACAAGGGGCATCTGGAGAGCAAAAGCCGCATCATCTCAGGCCAGACAGTGAGTGCCGGGAAGGTGAGTGGTGGCCGGCCAAGACTTACCCAAGATATTCACAAAAAGCTCATAATACTCGTATGTGAGCAGAGGCTCCGGGAGGTTCAGGAAGTAGTCAGCGACCGTCCGGAAGACGTCGCGCTCAAAGCCGGGATAGCTGGGCTGGCCCATGTCGTTATTTCTCGGCCCTGTGCAAAAGAGACATTGGGGGAAGCAGTCACTACAGGCAACGAGTCCAAGAAGTAAGATAAAGCGGATTAGGATTCATCGTGGCCATTGGTGCAGAATAGAACGAGAGCGCGTCAGCATTAGAGGAAGGGACTGAAACGTGGAGCAAGAGTCAGCGCTCTCCATACTTACAGTTTGCGAGACATTTCATTGCAGACAGGACCCAGTGAGGAAGATCATCTATAAGAACAAGACACATCAGCAAGACCGAGAAAGACAGACGGGTTACCCGCACCAGCCCCAAGCCGCCCCACCTGTCTTGTCTTGCAGGAAGACGACGCCGTGTTTGCTGGTGTGCGTCATGTTGTACATGATGTGTCCGGGGTTCATCTGCGCAGGATTCAGCACTTCTTCCAAGGACGGCAGCGCGAGGATTTTCTGAAGACTAAGAAACACGAGAGCAAATGAGGAAAGCAGATCTGCAACCTGGCGCTACTCAACTGCTGAGGGACTACAACTCCTGGCGGTCCGAACATGCTGGGCCTAATAGTTACTGAGAATGAAGGGGCTGCAGAGCTGCTGCGTCCAGTGCTACAAAACATGCAGCCATATCAATTCACTTGTAGGTAGCCGGGCTGCAGACAGCAACTAGCGGTCAGGACCAATAGGGGTCTGCAAAGATCGACCCCCTACCAGTCATCACGGCTGTAAGAGGCAGATGATGGCTGAATAACAACGCCATCATCCGCTGGCAAAGAGGAGCCACATCAAAGACAGGGAGCCGACATCAGGCGGCCAACGATGGTAAGGGGTGAAGGCCATTGTCCCCACAGTGTAAATAAAGAGGCTTTTATGTGCAGAAAATCTGCTGCATTTAGAAAGGTTCGGCAAAGTGAATGTGATTTCATGAAAACTCTGCCCCCTGTGCGTATGCCGACGATGTGGAACGGGTTTGCAAAATGTAAAAAAAAACAAACAAACAATTTCAAAAAGATGAAAACCCCCTGAAAGCAGCAGCTCTGCGTCAATACACGACAAGCAGGAAATCAGAAGATGACAGACGTATAGTGACAACTATAGAACAATAAGAACACGTATACACACGTATAGCAGCAGGGGGCGGTATACTTACTGGATCAGGGCGATGTTTCCCCAGACTTCTTCTAGATCCTTTCTGGTGATCTCCTTTGCACCCAGGGATCCGCGCTCCGTATCCACTTCCATTGCTTCAGCTGCTTCATTTTCTTGTTCCCCCTACACAGAACCAGAAGAGGTGAAAAATGCAGCGCCGCATCCGCACGACGACAGGCGGCTAAACGAGGCAGCGCCGCATCCGCACGACGACAGGCGGCTAAACGAGGCAGCGCCGCATCTGCACGACGACAGGCAGATAAACGAGGCAGCGCCGCATCCGCACGACGACAGGCAGATAAACGAGGCAGCGCCGCATCCGCACGACGACAGGCGGCTAAACGAGGCAGCGCCGCATCCGCACGACGACAGGCGGCTAAACGAGGCAGCGCCGCATCCGCACGACGACAGGCGGCTAAACGAGGCAGCGCCGCATCCGCACGACGACAGGCGGCTAAACGAGGCAGCGCCGCATCCGCACGACGACAGGCAGATAAACGAGGCAGCGCCGCATCCGCACGACGACAGGCGGCTAAACGAGGCAGCGCCGCATCCACACGATGACAGGCAGATAAACGAGGCAGCGCCGCATCTGCACGACGACAGGCGGCTAAACGAGGCAGCGCCGCATCCGCACGACGACAGGCGGCTAAACGAGGCAGCGCCGCATCCGCACGACGACAGGCAGATAAACGAGGCAGCGCCGCATCCGCACGACGACAGGCGGCTAAACGAGGCAGCGCCGCATCCGCACGATGACAGGCAGATAAACGAGGCAGAAACCTTATAGAAGTCCCAGAATTATCCCTCAATCCCTAAACAGCTGCACACATAAAATGTGTCCTTAAAGGGACGGCTGATAAAGGGGCTATGCCATCATGTAATGATAAGCGGGTCTGACCTCTGGGACTCCCATCGATCCTTAGAATAAAGGGGGCACAACAGCAG